>NC_083338.1:11530106-11900469 GCF_019175385.1 Lycium barbarum
TTAGTGGGAATCACGCCATCACAGTCTGACATGGTGGAAAGGATAAACTCCAAGCAATATGATGATGAACTTTTGGCAAAGCTGAGAGATGGAGTGGAAAGGGGTGAGTACACTTCATTTACTGTTGGTACTGGTGATAGTGTTCTGTGGTTGCAAGGGCGATTGTGTGTTCCTGATGTTAATGGTCTTCGACAAGAATTAATGATGGAAGCTCATAGTTCCAAGTATTCGGTTCATCCGGGATCCACCAAAATGTATAAGGATTTGAAACAACACTATTGGTGGAAGAGCATGAAGGTTGATATTTCTAACTTTGTGGCTAAGTGTTTAAACTGTCAACAGGTGAAGGCTGAACATCAAAGGCCTGGAGTCCTGGCTCAAAATATCGAGATTCCGCAATGGAAGTGGGAGGAGATAAATATGGATTTCGTTGTGGGGTTACCCCGCACAAAGGCCAAGTTTGACTCGATTTGGGTTATCGTGGATAGACTCACAAAGTCTGCCCATTTTCTCCCTCTGAAGACGTCATATACTGCAGCGGAGTACGCTAAGTTATATCTAAAAGAGATAATTAGATTGCATGGTGTTCCGACATCGATTATATCTGATAGAGGTACGCAATTTACGGCTCATTTTTGGACATCCTTTCAGGAAGGGTTGGGAACTAGAGTGAAATTGAGCACTGCCTTTCATCCTCAAACTGCGGCAGAGAGAACTATTTAGACTTTGGAAGATACGCTACGAGCTTGTGCAATCGATTTTGGAGGAAGTTGGGATGAACACCTACCTCTGGTGGAATTCGCTTACAACAATAGTTATCAAACGAGTATTCAAATGGCTCCTTATGAGGCTCTTTATGGGAGGCATTATCGATCTCCAATTGGTTGGTTTGAACCAACTGAAGTGGAATTTTTGGGTCCGGATTCAGTTCATGAAGCAATTGAGAAGGTTAATCTTATTATGCAACGACTCAAGAAAGCTCAGAGTAGACAGAAGTCCTATACGGATATGAGGCGGCGCGAGCTGGAGTTTTCTGTTGGTGACAAAGTGTTCATGAAAGTATCACCGATGAAGGGAGTAATGCGGTTTGGTAAAAAGGGGAAACTTAGTCCTCATTTTATTGGCCCTTATGAGATTGTTAGGAAAATTGGGACTGTGGCTTATAAGTTGAAGTTACCATCTGATATGGCCATGGTGCATCCTGTGTTTCACGTTTCGATGTTGAGGTTGTACAAACCTGATCCTTCCCATGTGTTGAACCATGAAGAGATTGAAATTAATGGAGGGTTAACCTATGAAGAAAAACCGATTCAGATTCTAGATCGTCAAGTTAGAAGGTTGAGGACGAAGGATGTGGCAGGTATGAGCTAGCGTTTTAAAATACTCATGGATGAATCATTCTGTTTGTTCGAAGCAACTTGTGGTTTAGTGAATTCTTTTCTAATCTATTATTCTCATTCGAGGACGAATGAATCTTAAGGGGGGGATAATGTAACATCCCGTAAATCCGTATAGAATGCGAAAGCATTGTACGAGTCATTTGGAACCTTATATGTTGGGTTAAGTGCATGACTTTAGGCTAAAGACCCAAGAGGAGATGGTCAAAATGAAAAGTCTCTACAGTTTCACGAAAAGGAGGTTTGACGGTCGTCCTTTGTACCGTCGTTCTGTTCGACGCTCCGTCCTTTGCACCGTCGATTTTGAGGAAACGAAAGTTGCTCACTGGAAATTTCATGACTTTGACGGAGCATCGACGCTCTGTCGTTTGTAGCGTTGAATTAACCTAGCACAAAGACCATTCGACGGAACAGATCGACGCTCCATCGTTCTGATCGAAGCTCCGTCCTTTGTATCGTCCTTTGTGCCTGCCGGGCTGAAATTATATAAGTTGCAAAATTATGTTTTTTCTTCCATTCTTTTCACTCTAAAAAACCCTAAGGACGAAAATATCTCTCTAGGGCTCCAACACTAAGGTAAGAACATCTTAATCATTGATTATCAATCCTAACAATAAACCCATGATTCTTAACACGATTCTTGTGACTAAAACCTAGGGTTTGCAACATAATTCTTCCTAAAGTGATTCAAGCTAGGATTTGGGTGTTCTTCACTAGGAAAGTGAATTGTTAAACTTTGCTCAACACACTAAGGTATGTCTCCCTTTTAAAAACCTTATTATGGATATATGTTTTCTTCTCAAAGGTTCTTTATTGAATAAAAAGGTGAACTCTTCATGCAAAACCCTAATTCATGTCTTTGCTTGTGGTTGGTGTGCGTGAGGGGACAAGCCCACATTAAACCTTGATTGTATTATCCTCTATATACGTATATGGAATCATAATCGCTTTCTTCTATAAGAGATGATCAGTGATGATGGTTAATTGTTGATATGGATGACTCTACAAAGAAACTAAGACAAAGGAATCTTGTTTAAAGAAGTGGAAACATTTTCATGATTATCTATGAAATTATGAATTTTCGTAATGGCATAATGAGCTTTAATGCTATTTGATGGTGTGACTACCTGAGATAAATTATGAATCTGCTTCTATGCTATGAACTTTGTTGTTATGTTTGGCCTAGCTACTCAGGAGGAAATGTAGCCACTATGGATCCTAGTGTGTCATTGCCTAGCCATTCGGGAGGAAGGGTGGCCACCGCTGGGTTCGCTACTCGGGGTGTGATTTATGCCTAGCTATTCGGGAGGAAGGATAGCCACCGCGTACTATGCCTAGCTATTCGGGAGGAAGGATAGCCACCAAGAATTATATGTTCCGGTGTGGTGCGCTATGCGCGATATGCTTGATTCTTGGGCCTGTATTGGCATGTGTGACATTCTTATTCTCTTATGGAATTGTTGATAACTATCATAATTGATTAAAAGGGCATATTTGAAGTTGTAACTTGACAAGAGGCTTTATAAATGGGTTTTGACACTTATTATTGAGATACATAAACTGAATAACTGTTCTTACATCGCTCTCACCTGACTGGCCAGACTAATTTCTTTATGTATTATGTACTCTATTTTCTTATTACTCATTTTTCCCGAGGCACTCACTGAGTACGAAGTACTCAGGCATACCATTGTTATTTTTAATGGCATGTTTGGTAACGGTGAAGAGAAAGTTCTTGATACTCCGGGCGTTTAGGAAGGACTTGCAGTTGCTTCTCATTGGGTGATTCATTCGTGGGACACCCTACTTATTTAATTCCATTTATTTATATTAGTTTCTGGGCTGCGTCCCGATGAGTTAGACATTTATTCCTTATTCTTAGAAGCTCCTTAGTATACATTCGAATGTGGGTAGAAGAAGAGTTGTTGTTTAACTCTTTCAGGCACACTATCATGCTTTGGTTGAATTATTTAAATTATAAAGACTTTCGCTGATTTAATTCTTATATTCATGATCTGTTTGCATTTATTTTATTAAACTATTGGAGGCGAATGTTGAACCTGGCAGGTTCAAGTGTTATTATTGCATCATTTAGGTTCTTCCGATGTTGTTCATGACGTCGGATGCCGGTCACGTCTAGGGTAGGTTTTGGGGCGTGACAGTGTGTCACCTAAACAAGTCTGTCAAGTCTTTCACTATTCCTCAAAATAGCTACAACACAAGTATAACCACAATTAAATCAATAGATGTAAAGTGAGATTTATGATATATGCACTGTAATGAGATGAATGTATATGCAATGCAATGCCCAATGACACAACCTGTACACACATGCTCCAGATGGAATCTCGACGTCTCAGCAGTCATAACTTGGGGGACCCATGGAGTCCATGTACCGATCACTGTACCATCTGGCTTTACCGCCAGACTGTGACCTTACCACTATATGACCTCACATACCTCGGATCGATAGCAAAACAACGTAACTTTCATCTTTCTACTTCTTTCTTTCCAAATCATTTCCACATCATTTCCATCATGCATGAATGTAAGAATGCAATGATGAGATAACAATGAAAACAAGCCAATTAGTATGCTATGGAGATAATAAAGCACAATAAACCATAACAGGACTATCATAAATCACCACAACTATGGAAAATGGAAACAACATAAAGTTCAATGACCCAATCACAATAACAAGTATACCACATGTCACAATACGTAAAATAATGACGAAAAGCCCATAATCAGAAGTCATACCAACCTAATATTATATCCATCCAAACATCATGTCTGAAGACCTAAACATGCTTTCTCATATCAAATCTACGCATACATACGTTTCAATAATCAAAGTTCAACTCTGGTAAGCCGTAACCCACTCCAAATGCTGAATAGGAGCCACGTACTACTTCACCTGAGCCTTTCCCTTCCGAAGTTCTTGAGAACGATTGAAGTCTAATATTAACAATGCTAAGTAAGTAAATAACCACAACAAGCCAACTAATCGGAAAGAGAAATGGTTGGAGAATTACTTCAAAATACCTAATATACCCTTATCAACTCACGAGGATAAAATTGAAAATTAAGGGTGAAATTACACTACTCATAGTCTCATTCGTCATTAGCCTTAATTTCATGGAGTTCTAACCACAATTGGTCCTTCAATTTCATCATTTAAGCTAAAACCCCCAATTTAGTAAGTACCCTAACTTCATGAATTGATTCTAGAAGTCAATAGAGATTCAATCCTAGAATCTATTTATCCACAATTATAGATGGTAGAATTAGTATTTAGAAAAACAATAACCAATTTAGATTAAAGGGTTTAATGATTAACAACTTAGGTTTCTATAACCCATCATCCTCAATAGCCATTCACTACCAAGAACATTAGTAAAGGAAGGTAATGGAAGACTAAGGCTTAGCACTTACCCCAAGATGATTTCACCACAAGATCTCTAGAATCGCCCTTAATGATCCTTAGACTTAGGTTTTTGAGTGAATAGACTAATGACATCGAAGTTAGGAATAAAATAATGGTTTTGATCCAGCGTTCTTCGCTGCAGCGATCCAGACTTAGCGGACTCTTGTCCGCTGGGGCGTGATTTCATTAATTGTGTCATCATCCCCTTATAAGTTTCATAGCTAGTGTTGAAATTGTCAAAAACATTAAAGATTAGCTTATATATTAGTGTACTATGTAATTTGATAATTTTTCTTGGAACCTTATGTATTAGTTGGGTTTTGCGATTTGAGAGCATTTTGAAGAGATGGAAAATTGTAGAGGGTTTGAGAGAGTTGGGTGATTTAATTAATGGTGGGTTATTGGGTCGTGTATTTAATGGGTTGGTATTTTTCATTTTGTCTTTGGCTTTTAATTTATCTTGGCGGAGGACACAACAGCTGAAAATTCCAGCTGGACTGTGAGTGACTACATGATACTAAGGTGTATGAGTTCAGGGGTGTTCTTGAATTCACTTAGCCAAGCTTAGGAGTGTTCCTAAGACTAGGCATAATTCCGGACTAAATA
Organism: Lycium barbarum; assembly: GCF_019175385.1. Classification (NCBI taxonomy): domain Eukaryota; kingdom Viridiplantae; phylum Streptophyta; class Magnoliopsida; order Solanales; family Solanaceae; genus Lycium; species Lycium barbarum. The sequence goes on from NC_083338.1 coordinate 11,535,540, forward strand.
TCAATCCGTGTCAAATTTAGGGTTGTTTTACCCACTTAAGCTAATTAGATGTCTACATATTTAATTAAATCGAGTGTGGTGATGGTTGAAGTACTATTTTTGTATCCTCAATTAATGTCAACAACAACAACAATGTATGCAGGCCTTACCCAAACCTTTCTGGGGTAGGATGTATGTTTAATTAATGTCAATTAGTTTCTGTCATTTTTGTTGGTTCACATACAGTTGTAGTATGTGTTGTTTGTGTTTGTAATGTGAATAATTTGGAAAAGTCAAAGAATGTCCGTAAAACTTTTCTGGCACAAGCTTTCAATTTTTTCTCCTCCGTTTCTTTTGAGCTACAGCTAAAAGTTCCTTGAATAACTAGTTAATTGAGTACTATTTTACGGAGTGGTTGATTTTATTCTCAAACAAAGACTATGATTTCAGTTTTTTCTCTTTGTCCATGATAGTGGCATGTACGGGGGCGGATTTAGATGGCCTTGAACCGAACACTCTCGATAAAAAATTACACTATATATATAGGGTAGAGTTTTTGTATACCCTAAACAAACGCAAAGGGCCAGCTCGATCTAGCATCCAAGGTTCAATTCTCAGAGACAACTTTATTTTTTATGTTTAGCTTTTGTTATATTTTTTGAACCCCTTGAGTGAAAAATTCTGAATCCGCCATTGGGCATGTATCCTAGATTCTGATACCGATTTGAGTGACGAACAAGATTTGAATACCACAATACATGCCAAGTTCATGCACTAACAATTTAATGAAAAAGATATATACACAATCAAGATAATTATTATGAATAATGGATAGTAAAATAAAATCATAAAGTAACTAGATACTTCTCATGACAAGTTCAAAAGTATATTGGTAGTATATACTATTATACCCCATTTTAACCGAAGTCAAAATGATTTATAACATTCTGATAGTTCCGGGATTAATTAAAGTTAAAGAGTCGCCACCTAATTATTTATGGTGAATTAGGACACCTAAAGTTGATTAAAATGATTACGTAAAGTTAACTCCGTTATGATCTACTAACTTAAGGCTCTAGATAAGGGTTCAATTAATCTAAAGGGAAGGGGTTAAGCATCCTTTAAGATCCATTAGCAATGGTTAACCGAGCGGACTTGAAATTAAAAAGGCTTAAGTGGGAGTTGTAAAAAATTATGCACAAACGCTAATTATCAGATAATCTTCGCAATCGATACTTGGAAAAACATTTTTTATGAAAATCCATATTGATAAAAAGGCACAGAAACTGAAATGATTTTATAAACGCAAAAGCTTCTTTTCCGTTAAAACAAATGCAGCATCGTATTTATGGCCTGAAGGCGATTTGTATTCAAAGAAAGACTAGATTTGTTTGTTAGAATGAGTACTGATTTGCAACCTAATGTACATCAAGGTTTACCATGTCATGGATCTAAAATGAGAGTACAAAGAAAGAGATAAACAGAGCCTAGTATTACTTTGAAATCATGATTTCTAATGCAACTTGTTGTCAATTGCATAACCGAATGTAGTAATCTGCAAATATATTCAACCATTTTAGCTTTAGCATACATGCAGGATCTCTAACTTTGAAATAAAAGAAAGTTTAAGTCATATTCGCTTATCACATACTTAACCACAAAAAAAAAAGTATTCTAGCCAAATAACATCAGGGATTTAGAGAAAGATTACTAACATGGCATGATTTTTAACAATCATATTTGGGACACAACATATACGCAATATTTAAAAGAACAAATTAGCGAGCAATCTTTTAGCAGATGGGATTTCATAACTCTAGAGAAAATCTAATACATGATTTCTAATTCGTGGAATACACTCTACTATAAGAAATAAGATCAAGTTTAAATCTAACAGAGCTTTAACACAGATTTAGACTATTCCACCACATAACAGAGAGTGTGGATTTCACCAGTAAATGCACAAATAGAACATAAATTGATCTCCTAACACGCAAGGCAAATGTTTTGGAACATATAGAACGCTCACGAGTATTTTGTCAAACACTCATACTTTAGATGATATGCAATCGGAAAATATGACCTTAAATTTCAACCGATGAATATGATTTTAACAAAATCCGGGGATACAAATCGCATAAGTAGAGCTTCCTCATAACACTTCGACAAACATGGTTCAAACATAGCAAGAAACAGGATTCTAACTTAACCAAACTAAAAATAGTAGTCAGGTTTCACTAGCATTTATTTCATATGTTCCATTTTTGCCACAATTTCAAACGAAAGAAAGAAATGAATAAAGGGATTGGATTTACCTCTTGCGGGTGCAGAGAACTAGGACGTCGGGGTCTCAAATCTATTCTCTTGTTATGGATAGATTTGAAACTCGACACAAATGAGTTCTAAATCTCTCTCGCAGCTAAAGTTTAACCGAGATAGAAAGAGGAACTCTAGAAATTAAAGATTCTTAGAGTTAAAATGAGCAGATTGTATTTAGCGTAGTGGTATTTCCAGATGTTAAAAAACTTATTTTCGGCTTAGGAGTTAGAGATGTATTTATATGTGGAAGAAGAGTGCTAGGATTAATGATTTTGAGTGGGATTTCAAGGTCGGATTTAAAATGTAGCCGTTTGCAACATCAGTTTCTCTGAAAATATATTTTGGCTCTTTGCTCTAACCAAATCTCCTCAAGGACAGGCTTATGGAGATGGGGTCACGAATTCATTAAAAAGGTGAAAACTTGTACCGAAATAGGCACATTCACAACTGGCAATGGCTAGCGAAAATCGAAACCTTCATAAAAATAGGAAGAAGACAAAACTTGTGTTTGTTTCTCTGATAGAGAAAGGTTAGCAGCTACATAAGAGGGATTAGGATGGGGTTAATTGTATATCTGATGACAAACTAAGAGGGCTTCGTTTTTGGGCCTTTCCTTTGGGCTAGATTGGTTTGAAATTAATTCAAGGTGTGGGCTCATTTTGGATGTAAAACGTGGGCTGTTTTGGGCTAAATTAAATTGTCACTTTCCCTATTCTTTGAGCTTCTTTGTATTAACAAAATACCACATATATATATATATATATGTGTGTGTGTGATAATAACAATAATTTAGCCATTAGCTTTAATAAGGTGTAATTTAATAGAATATAAGTAAACTAATAATAGAGTAAGAATATTATCTAGGTTATATCTTATGATTAATACATAATGAGTAAGTAGCAACGTATAAAGTAACAACACTTAACAATAATAATATAGTAGTAGCAATTGTAATAAAGTAAGGGCAAAAAAAATAAGAAATTTAGTTTATTAATAATCTAGAAGCTCAAGAAAATGACATGAAATAAAAGAGGGACAAAATTGTGTTTCAACAGCTTGCCCCTCTTCGACCGGAGACGATGTAAGAGTTTTCGGGCGAAGAGGTTGACGTGGCTAATTTTTTCCCGACCAACAGGTATGAACTTGAGAAAAACAATGGGTTAGAAGAAATGGTGGAAAAGATTATAGGGGTAGAAGGGATGTTGCAAAAATTATGGGATGAGGGGATGTTAGAAATATTATGGCAGAACCCCTATTTTGAGTTGCCTACATATTTCGAGCTTCATAAGAATGAGGCCATATGTAGTTCGACAGAAGCGGTCGATGTTGACACTGCGCTTTTTGCCCCAGTGTCAAACAATGGTGAAATTGAGGTGTTCTAAAATGAAGATAGATGGAGTATTGGAAAAAGTTAATGATTTGGAAAGATGTTGGATGAGTTGTGATTTGCATAGGGATATGGATGAACTTTTGAGCATAGGAGGAATGTAGTTCGAATTTGAGAAGAGTACTACTATAGGGTTTGTGGCCTCCAGGAGTAGAAGACATGTGACAAGAATGTTTGAGAATGGAGCGTATGTTTATATCCTCCTAATTATAAATGTGGCGCGCAACCCACCCATAAGTAGGAATCTACTAGACACAATGTAGATTCTCAAAAATTGCCTCCAGTGTCGAGTTATGGTGACACTGGGATATAGAAAGGGATTTGTGAAAAGAGTTGATAGAGTAGAGTTTTAGCGTTGGATATAAAGAAAAACTTTGGATAACCTACATATCACGTGTTTGTGGGACGTAGGCGGAGTTGAGTTCGAGAGTAGATCTGTGCCCTTTGCTAGCAAGTTTGACATTCCTCTTCAGCAAATTTTGTCCCCGTTCACTGCATAAGAGAGAGATCCATGTTGCGTTGTGTCTCTTGTTGTAGTTAATGTGTGTAAATTGTATTTCTGTCAAAACTTAAAGTAAATAATTAACAAATGAAGTACATAAAGTAAAATGTAAAAAATAGAATATAAATTAAGATAAGTGTGAAGCCGTATGGCTATGAAAATGAAGTTGTGACGAGTCGAAATAATGTCTCTAGAATCTTGACGTGGTTTCCTCAGCGAATGGTGTGTTGTAATGTCTCAAGAAAAGTTACCTGGAATTCATGCTAAAATCATTAGTAAAGTCTGGGGTAAAGTTGAAAGTGTAAAATGCAAAAAAAAGTGTAAGAATGATAATAAATATGAGTACAAGAATGAGGATGAGGCCATGTGGCTTTGAGATGATGAGGCCATATGGCTTTGAGATGATGAGGCCAAATATTATCTCTAATTGTCTTCAGGGACTTCAATAAATGACGCCTCCAGTAGTCTTTGAGGACTTTATGTTGAGTGTTAAAAATCCTGAAATTCATGTTAAAGTCATTGGTAAAGTCAGAAGCATAAAATAGAATAAAATGATAATAATATGTGTATAAAGACGAGGATGGAGCCGTGTGTCTTATAAAATGATGAGCCGTGTGGCCAAATATAGTCTTCGGTCATCTTCAGGGACTTGATTGATGAGTGATGTTTATGCACAAGACGGAATCATATCTCCGGTTGTCTTTGGAGACTTTAACAATAAAAAAAGGCCTCCGGGACTCGATGATAAATGATGTCTGTAAATTTTAAGGTAAAGTCGTTAAAGTAGGTAAAGTGAATGATAAAGTTATTGATAAAGAAAAGTAATAAAGTAGAGAGTAAAGTAAGAGCGTAGCCATTTGGCTTATGCAGATGAGGCTGTATTGCCAAATGACGTCTCCGGTTGTCTTCGGGGACTTGATGATGATTTCTGTAAAGTTCAGGGTAAAGTCGTTAAAGTAGGTAAAGTGAATGATAAGAGTGTAGCCATTTGCCTTATGCACATGAGGCTGTATAGCCAAATGACGTCTCCAGTTGTCTTCGGGGACTTGATGATGATTCCTGTAAAGTTCAGGGAAAAGTGGTTAAAGTAGGTAAAGTGAATGATAAAGTAATTGATAAAGTATAGAGTAAAGTGATAGCGTAGCCATTTGGCTAATGATGTTGACGAGATCATGACAGGCCAAATTAATGATGTCTTCAATCTTCGACATGTAATCCTGATTTAATTCGCTTTCGATCTCGACAACCTACAAAAACAGGTGTATTTGTCAATAAACTCATAAAGTTATTGTGATAAAAAATAAAATTGAAGATAAAGTTAGAAATAAAGTTGTTTACGTTTTAAGGCGAGGCCACTATGAGCCAAATGACGTTTTTCGGCCATGATTGATAGACTTGACTGTTGATCTCGCGGTCTTTTATTCCAGCACTCAAAGAAAAATTAATAGTTTGGGAGGGGGAAGTTGATTCGTGTTGACTCGAAACTTGACGTTGTTGGCGCTCTGTTCTTCTTGTTTGTTTGGATCTTATGATCTCCGTTCAAGCCTCGGTAGATGAATAGTAGTGAAAACAATTGAAAGAAAATGTTTCATTTGAAAGATATACATATAAGTATATGTATATAAGGAAAGATATATATGTAAATGTATGTATATAAGTTGTAAAATTTCTGCCAACTTTTAGATTGTGACACTTCCAAAACAATTGAAAAGTCATTTGTCTATTATACTTCCTGTCTGGTAGCCTTAATCTTGTCGATGTCCAACCATTCTCTTGTCTATATCTTTCCAAAATCTACCCCAGTTTTAACTTCGGAAGGGTACACTAAACTTATGTTGTGGTGTGACTGAACCTTGTGTAGGTTGCCTACGTATCCCGCCAAGGGAATCAGGTCAAAACCAGTGTTTTAAAAGGCGGAGGCGTTTTACGTCTGCCTCAGCGAGGCGTAAGCCTCATGGGACTTTGATAAAAAAAATCTCTCTCTAAAAATTACGCTCCAATATTTGTCAAGAAAATGATCGACCCGCTTTAGTTGGGCACCTCACCTAACCATCGTCAATGGCTTCGGCCAAATCCACCGGGCAACCGCCTGGAGTAATACCAAAAACGTTGACCCCCCCCCCCCCCCCCCCTCCATTGAATGCCACCACCGTAATCAACTCTCAGGAAAACTCTCAACCAAAAGAAGTTTATGCAGAGGCAATGCACATTGGAAAACCTGCAGAAACAACCCACAAAACCATTAAACACGATTATAGACCTTTTGAAATCAATAATGGACTATCCGTCGTATCTTTCACTACTAAGGAGGAAGAACTGCTTGCTCACAATTGTCAGCTAACGTTAGTCGGTAAATTCTCAAGGAACAACCCACAAATCGATGTAATTCGCAAAGAATTTAAACGCAGGTTTCCGATGAAAGGGGAAGTCCAAATTGGGTTATTCGACTCAAGACATGTATTTATCGACTTCACTAACGAAGAGGACTGCAAAAATCTATATTATAGAAGATACATTCCTTTCAATGAAGAGGCGGTGATGCGGTTGCAAAGGTGGACCAAAGACTTCACCCCATCGGAAGAGACAACCCTAGCACCGGTATGGGTGATTTTCCCTGGTCTTAAATGGCATTACTTTCACTGGGAAGCAATTCGCAGGCTAGTTGCACCTATAGGATACCCTTTGGCGCCAGATAAGGCTACTAACTCCAAATCTAGACCAAGTGTGGCCAAAGTAAGAGTAGAAATCGACCTTGCAAAACCTAGGTTATCTGAAATCAAAATTAGGACTATCAATCAAAAAACAGGGAAACATGAGGAAATAATCCAACCTATAGAGTATGAGGGAGTCCCTGATTACTGTTTTAAATGTATAATGCAAGGTCATGGTATATGGAATTGTAGAAGAACCAACAAGGAAAATGGTAAATCAAATGCAATGCCAGCACAGAAAACCAATACTCAGGAGGGTAGACCAAATACAAAAAAAAATATGAAGGAACCTATTCCAAGGATCAACAATGGGAACAGGACTCAAAATCCACAAATAAAAGAGGCCAGCATAAACTATGAGACAAAGGAAAAGGGAACACCTGATTCAGATAAGATGGATATAATCGTAGACAAGACTGAGGAAGGAAGATTGGAGGAAATGGACAATAATGAAAAACACCAGATGATCATTGAACTAGGGTCACATACATACCCTGAACATAATACCTTCACTAGTGAGGATATTGAGGAACTAAGGAAGCAAAGTCAAGAGATGGAAAATAGTAAAGGGGGATCCTGGCAGACTAAAACTAGATTGTTTAAGCATACGTCTCCAGGTCCCACCAGGATGAGACCACCTTACCAAAAGAAAAAGCAAAAGAAAGGAAAAAAGCATAAGAAGGTGCAATTCAACCTGGATCACGAACAAGAATCTTGGCTGCACACACAAGAGGAAATTATGCAGATAAAGGATAGCAACACAACAGAAGCAGCACCTGATATACATGGGAGGAAAGCCAAAGAAAAACACATAGAATGAGAATAGATTTGCTGCACTAACAGAATTTTTCCCTTTATATGCAGGTGTGAAAGTCTCTAAGGAGACTATGGAAGAAGATACAAACTCAAAAGAAAACAACAATGTGCATACTCATGATAATGAGATTAGCACAACCCAGGTTTAAAGTGACAGTGAGATGACACCGAATAGCATGGGCACTCCAACTGCCAAAAGGAAACTCATTTTTTATGAGGATCCTCTGACTGTCAATAAAATTGCTGATTCTAACAACTTATCCCCTAGAGGAACAAGTATCCTCAAAGGTGACAAAACTGGTACCCCTCAAGGGTCCAGATACAGCACCCTAACCTCTAATGATGTTTAGATTCCTATCTGGGAATGCTAGGAGCATAAAAACACTAGCTGCTTGTGAGAGGTTAAAAGGCCTCAAGACACAGTACCAACTCCCCATTATATGCATTCAGGAACCTAAAAGGAAAGCTAAACACCTTACTAAATATATGATGAAATTGGGTTTCCAACACAGCCATAATAATCTTAATAACAAAATTTGGTTGTTTTGGGACCCCTCCATCACTATGCAAATCAGTGAAAGTGCTTAACAGCATATTATTTGTCATATCTCTTGCTCTAGCAATAGCACTAATTTTTACTTGACCATTGTCTATGTTGAATGTACTATACCCCTTAGAAAGCCTTTGTGGGAGAAACTGCAGAATCTATCCAATAAGCTAAAGGGACCCTAGGGGTGATAGGGGACTTTAATGTGATCACTAACCCTGAGGAAAAACAGGGTGGTCTGCCTTATAACATGAACAAGAGCTTTGACTTTTTAGAATGCCTAGGTGACTGTGGCCTGATTGATGCAGGATATACAGGTGCTCAATCTTGGTGCAACCATTGGGGGCATCCCAAAACCATCTGGAAGAGACTGGATAGGCTTATTATTAATGAGGCCTGGATAGAGGCCTTCAATGGCACAAATGTAAACCACTTATCAGGACTGGGTCTGACCATACACCCCTTCTAGTAGATATTGAAAAAGAAAGGAGCAGCCCAATAAGATATTTTAAATTCCCTAACATCTGGTGCAATCATAAAGACTTCAAAGACATAGTCAAAGAAGAATGGAGCAGGCCTGTTCAAGGCACAGCTATGTGGAAAGTACACTGCAAATTAAAGGCAGTAGTAAGAAGGTTCAGTTCTTGGTCCAGAGAAACATATGGGGACATATTTAGAGATAGAAAAGAGGCTGAAAAGGAAGTAAAGGACTTGGAAAAGAAGCACATAGAAAACAATAATGGGGAAACTAGAAGCAGCCTGAACAAGGCAAAAGCTGAGTACATCAGACTGTTAAAGAACCAAGATGATATATATAGGCAAAGGGCCAAAGCAAGATGGCTATAGGATGGAGATAAAAACAGTGCATATTTTCATAAGGTCATTAAGGACAGAAGGAGCAAGCTAAACATCCATAAGATAAGTGACAATGAGGGAAACAACATAGAAGGCCACCAGAACATAGCAGCTGCAGCAATAAAACACTTTGAGGAGTTATTCAAATATGAAGAAATCAGAGGAAATTTCAGAATTCTTGACAAAGTCCCTCAGGTAGTAACAACAGACATGAGCACAATGCTAATTGCCAGACCTACTGCCCATGAGGTAAGAAATGCTATCAATAACATAGAGCCTGATAGTGCTCCAGGCCCTGATGGGTTTAGAGCAAAAAAATTTCAAACATGCATAGATATAATATTCTCAGATATTCACAATGCTATACTTGAATTTTTTGATGGAGCACCTGTACCTAGGTATGTCTCTCACACTTGTTTGGTTATGCTCCCTAAATGCCCCCAACCTCAATCCTTCTCAGACATTAGACCTATAAGCTTGTGTAATACCTTAAGTAAGATTATTGCTAAAATACTTTCTAATAGAATTGGTAAGATGCTACCTGATATCATTTCTCCTAATCAAAGTGGGTTCATTTATGGAAGGTCCATTACTGATAATGTGCTGCTAGCACAAGAACTGGTTCATGATATTCCCAAAACTAATAAGCATGACAACATAGTCCTTAAACTAGACATGACCAAGGCATACGATAGGGTGTCCTGGCCTTACCTATGTAGGATTATGAGAAGACTAGGCTTTAATGAAATCTAGATTGACATAATTTATAGGCACATTTCTAATAACTGGTACTCTATAGTCCTTAATGGGACAAGAAATGGATTTTTCAGGTCTAATGGGGGTCTAAGGCAGGGTGACCCCCTCTATCACCTGCAATTTTTGTAATATGTGCTGAGCTGTTATCCATATTACTTAATAACTTGATTGTTGATGGGAATTATTCAGGTTACTACAAACCCAAAAAAGGACCAAGCATCACCCACTTGGCTTTTGCTGATGACATCATAATCTTCACATCAGGTAAACCTGCAGACATCAGGAAAATTTTGAAGTTACTAACTATCTATGAAAATGTTTCAGGTCAACTGATAAACAAAAAGAAAAGTTGTGTAGCCTTTGCTCCTACGATTTCTATGGAGCGATAAGGAATCCATGAGAAAATACCATTGGAGTAGTTGGGAGTCCATGTGCCTACCTGGTGAAGAAGATGGGGTGGGACTGAGATGTCTGAGAGATGTCAGCAATGCATTCACTGCCAAACAATGGTGGAACCTGAGAACTAAGGATTCCCTATGGAAGGAGTATATAATGGCAAAATATTGTTCAACAAGGAACCCAATCATCAGGAAAGTGATAGGGGTGCAATCCCAGACCTGGAGGTCAATGTGCAAGGTTAGGGATCAGATAGAAGATAATATTACATGGCAAATAGGTCAAGGTCATCTCTCCTTCTGTTATGACAATTGGTCAAGAAATGGAGCATTATACAAATTGTTACCAGAGGAGGTGATTCCAAACAACAATCTGCTGAATAAGGTGTACAATAATGGTAACTAAATGTGGAACAGGGCAGGGTACAGAGTTCCTTTGTAGTGAGAATGGAAATCTAGAACATCACTATTAACTTTACCCCTACAAAGAGGGACAAAGCAATTTGGATGCCCAACACAGAAGGGAACTTTACCATTTCTTCTGCTTGGAATTTGCTGAGAAAGAGGGCAGCAGGAGACCGGCATGACAAAAGAACTTGGCACAAAAGTGTCAGTCTTAAAACTAATTTTCACTTCTGGAGAATGATTAAAGATAGACTCTCCACAGACAATAAGATGGGCAGACTCAAAATTCATGGTCCTTCTATCTGTTGTTGCTGCAGTACCCATAATATAGAAACTTCAGAACACCTATTTGGACAAAGTGAATTGGCTCAAACTCTATGGTCAAATATCTGTAATCCATTAGGCATTAAAGTCCAAGGAATTCCTCTAAGACAAATATTGGTAAATTGCTGGTGGATGCAAGCCAGAAATCCTGTTGCAAGACTAGTTAAAAGCATTATGCCCCGTGTGATCTACTGGGAAATCTGGAAAGCCATATGCAATATAAGATTCAGCTCCATCAAATTCAACAATAGTTTTTCCACTAAAAACATCATCTCACACATAATGCAGATTGTCAGTAGACAGTTCCCTCTTGTTCAAACTACTGCAGACTGGGTGAATATGTGCAACAACCTGAACAGAAACATGACCAAGAAAAGCATCAAATTCATAAGATGGTACCCCCCACCTCCCCATTATGTAAAACTTAATAGTGATGGCAGCTGTAAGGGAAGTGCTTGTGAAGGAGGAGGAATCATTAGAGATGAGAAAGGAAAGATGATTTCTGCCTACAACATCAATCTTGGTTGTGGCACTAACAACTGGGCTGAGGCTAAAGCCCTTCAACATGGACTCGAATGGTGTGTTAATATGAGATGGAACAATTAATAGTGGGAGCTGACTCTCTTTTGCTGGTTCAAGCAATTCAGGGGAAATGTAAACCCCCATCGAACATTGAGAAAATTGTCTGTTGGATACAAAGGACACAGAATCAATATCAATTTCAGATCAGGCATTGCTTTCGAAAGGCTAACCAGGTTGCAGACAAGCTTGCACAAATCAGCCACTCTCACATTGATGTTGTAACTTACTCCAGCTCTCAGGATTTGCCAAAAGCTGTTAGAGGTATTCTAAATCTTGACAGATGGGGTCTGCCCAGTATCAGGTCGAGAACTCAAAGCAACAAGATTTTCACTTTTGACCCTCCTTAGAGTTTCTTTTAGACTTGTAAATAATAGATTTGTAAATATTAGCTGTGTCTACATTAGGTATCCTCATGTACTGTAAAGGGTAGTCAACTCTAACTAAAGATAAGAGTTGGCTAAACTTTGCATCTAGGTTCATGCATCATGTTTTACCTGCATACTTTAGCTATAGCCCCCTACCCTATAGATCATGCATCATATAGTTGATTTAGGACTTGTACAAGGCATTTGCCATCATGCATCAAACCGGATATGTCCAGTTTCATATGTCATAGGGGTATGGTTTAAGTCCTCCCCTCAAGTGTATTTTCTGTTTACATATTAATAAAATACCACCTAAGTTCTAAAAAAAAAGTATTTCATAAAAGGATATAATTATAATAAATACTTTTAAATAGGTAAAATAGCGTAAAAATTTGAAGAAAACTATAAATATATGCTCCATCCCCACAAAAAAACTAATCAGAACAATCTATTATACGCTACTTACAAACACAAGTGACTGCTTGTTACTTTTTTGAGATAGTAGAAGATAAGATAAATAATTGGAAAAGAACATATATCAGGCATTCTAGAAATAAAAAAAGGTCGTGACTATTAAATTTAATGTTTCGGTTCCTTTTTAAAATATTTGAGTAATTACTAGTTGAATTTTGAGAATTTGGGCATTATATTGAGGACTTATTTAACAAATTTTGTTTTAATTTGAAGAAGATTCCCAGGCTTACGCCCCAACAAAAAAAAACTCGCCCAAACGGCCAGACGTACGCCCTGAATTGCTGGGCGTACGCCTTTTGAGACTTTCGCCTCGAACCATCGCCCCGGGACATTTTTGATACGCCCCGCCCCGAGGCTCATCCCGGGCTCGCCACGAAAACGCATTTTAAAACACTGGTCAGAACGTAGTTCATATTACGCAAAAATGGTTTAGGGTTTTTCTAATAAAGAGATCGAACCCGATATGGATTGCCTACGTATCCCGCCGAGGGAATCAGGTCAGCATAGTTCCGCTACATAAATGATAAAAGGTTATGTCCGAACCGTATGTCGATAGCCACGTATCCCGTCGAGGGAATCAGGCCAGGCGTAGTTCTCCTTACATACAAATAATAAGGATTTTTGAATTTTTTCTATAATGAAACCGAACCCTATGTGGGCTACCTACGTATCCCGCTGAGGGAATCAGGTCAGCGTAGTTCGTAATTACATTAAAGGAAAGGTTGCAAACTGGGCAATCTAATCTAATTTTGTCATTTGATTTCTTCTTGAATTGATAGCCTTCATGCTTGTGTCATTATCTATTGGCTATTTTAATTTCTTCCAAGTGGAATCTGGTCTTGTCCTCGAATTTCTCTGTTATGTTCTCGAGATGTATGTTGTCTTTTCGTTCTTTATAATCGTGTTCGGCACATAAAATTTATTTGTTCGCTTCATTATATGTCACAACCATAAAATTGGCAGATTTGATAATTTATATACTAAATAAAATAGAAAATAACAAATGATAGACAGTTAAGGAGAATAAGAAATGCATTCATAGATTTTTCAATTAAGCTTCCAAAAGATGAGGCAAAGCAACAAAAGTTTGGGGCACGATTCAGGCTTCAATTTTTAAAATCGTGCTATTTCAAAAGTTCATTATATGTTCAATCTATCAAGACTCCCAGTGAACCAGGGACGGAGTACAAGTCCAATTCTTCAAAGTCTCTCCTGGTTCGGCACCCCAGATGGTCGGTGTCTCGGTGTTGTGAGTAGTTGGAGAAGTAACCTTCATTGGCGCTTGTCTTTGGACTGTTTCCGCGGGAGCGACAAAGGTTGATGGTGTACTCTTTTCCATATTTCCAATTGGCATGATGGTTATTTTCAAATCCCAATCTTCCTCAGCAGTTATCATGTTCACATTAGCATTTTCATGAGTAGGCAGAGGGTTGTTTTTCACATTGGGTTGAGCCCCAGTAAATTGAATCGCTCCTTCCTTGATTAAGGCTTCAATCTTATTTTTGAGACCATAGCAATCCTCGGTATCGTGCCCAGCAACTCCAGAATGATATGCACAACGCTTAGAACGATCAAACCATCTTGGAATAGGATCAGGGATTTTTTCTTCAATTGGTTGTATTATATCTGTTGTTTTCTGTCTTTCAAATAATTGAGCCAAGGGTTCAGCGAATCGGGTGTAGTTGCGGGTATTTCTGATTTCAGGGTTTGGACAGGCGCTAGGTGTATTATGTGGTCGATTTTGGTAAGTTGGAGCTTGAACGGATTGGTATGGATGTGGATTTTGATAGATAGGTGCTCGGGGTTGGTAATAGTTTGCTTGGGTGTTGTAGATAGGGTAAGTAGTGAGTGGAGCTTGGTAGGGTTCAACATATTGGTAAGGGTAGAAAGGTTGTTGTGGATATGGTTAAGGTATGTAATGGCTTGCTTGGCTTACGTCCTTGGATATTCATGACTGCAGCTACATCTTCTTTCTTCTTTTTGGTCCCGCTGATAGAACCAAATTGAATAGCTTTTCTTGCAGCTTGCAAGGCAGTGAAATCCTGAATGTTTCCCGATTTGATTCCTTCTTCTAAGGCTTCTCCCATTCTGACAACTTCTGTGAACTTTTATCCCATCATGCCTATCATTTTCTCATAGTATATGCCAGCCTGGCATTCAATGAAGGTAGCAGTCATTTCTCTATCACTCATCGCGGGTTGAACCCTGGCTGCTTCTGACCTCCAACGTAGCGCATACTCACGGAATGACTCAGTTGACTTCTTGGTTACCTTAGTTATGTAGACTCTATCTGGTGTGATATCGGTATTGAAACAGAATCGGTTCATGAAGTCTTGTGCCATATCACTCCAACCACGCCATTTATGAACATCTTATTGCGTATACCAGTAAGAGCCTCACCAGATAAGGTTCTTATGAATAGCTTCATCCTTATATTCTGATCTCTACCTACTCCAACTAGTTTGTCACAATAAGCCCTTAAATGCGTATGAGGGTCGCCTGTTCCATTAAACGTATCAAATTTCGGTGGCTTGTAGCCTACGGGAAAATCAACGTCAGGCTGAACACACAGATCTTCATATTGTACACTCTTGCTTCCCCTAGCAACTTGAAGGTTTCTCATTGCTTCTTTGAGATTATGGATCTCTTTTAACAATATATCATCTGCCCTTGCTTTTGCATCCTTTTCTATTTCCTCAGATTGATCCACCTCGGGCTGGAACCTGACCGTCACTGGGTTAGTAAAGGCTTGTGTTTCCGCTGCATATAACGAAGGAACATATTGCGCGTTAGGAGTGACAAAATGTGCCCCTTGTATATGCTGGGTTGGATAAGTTTGGATGGTAGGAGTGTTTTGGATTGAAGGTGGTGTGTTATAAGTGGTATTGATAGGTGGTTGGTTCGGTGGGTTTAGAGGAGTAGCTGTAGGTGGTGGATTAGTGTTAGTGGATAAAGGAACATAAGGAGTGTGAACTAACAATTGACTTAGTGAGTTGACGGGTGCTGGATTAAGAGTAGTATAGGTAGTGTAGGTAGGTGGTTGACTTTGTGGAGGGGTATAGATGGATGATGGATTTGGTGGATTTGCGGGGGTGATTGGAGGTAAGTTGTTATTGGTAGGTGCATTATTTTGTGAAGGGAAATATTCAGGAACAGGAAATTCAAGTGATGGAAAATGAGGTGGGTTTGGTGCGACATTTCTAGGTTCAGGAGGTGGACTTTGGATTATGATAGACAAATTGGTCAAGTCCCTAATCCGATTCAATTCCCCACGTAGATCCTCAATCTCTTGAGTCAAGCTGTGTGTTCATTAAGTTTTAATAAATTTTGAAGATTAAACTGCTCAATTGATACTTGAGAGATTATTTTAAACCTACTACCGAAGACAAGGGATCATTTTTGTCATTTTCTCGAATCAACGTTAATCATTGTTGAGCTCCAAAACAAATGGTGAAAAACAAAATAAAAATGAAGTGTGCAAAACTTCAACAGCATGATCAGCCGCATACGATCTTAAGAACACTGAAGGTGATTAATTAATTAAAGGAAAGCAATCCAGCATTTATTTGGTGTTTATGGTTAAAAGAAAATTCTATTGTTTCTGCCAAATCTACCAAACATAAATTGTTAAATATTTGATGTCAAAATTGTTAATCTTAATTTAACAAATTTAACCGATCAAACTATTCAGTGCATACTTAAAAGACTATTTTGAACCTACACTCAAACATGAGGGATAATACTTCTCATTTTCTCAACTATTTACTGTGAGAATCACGATTAGTGGTTGGAAAAAAATGAAATAAAATATGCATATCTTCACGAGTGATGGATAAGAAAAGGAAATCTAAGGAGAAAGTAAATAGAAAAATAGAGCAAAAGAGATGAAAAGTTGCTGCAATTCTTTGTATTTCTAATACTGCAATTTAAGCGAACAAGAACGGCCTATAAATAAGCTTATAATGAAATTGAAAATACTAAAATCTAGGTCATAATGAACTTTATCATTTTTTACCGTAAATTTGAATATGAAATTCTTTTAAATAAAATTTATATATTTGGTGATCAATTCCTTGATTGGGTCGACAAGGTATTTCAGCTAGAGATTAGGCAAGACAAAATTAACCACTGATTTTCATGTTGCTTTTACCCTTTCTTATTGCCACGTTGGTTTTCGCTATAGTCAGTTATTGTTGTTTTTGTCGCGGTCGCCGAGGTAGTGGACGGGGTAAGATGAATGATGAAAGCTCCTGGAAAAACTGTAGAATGCTGAGAAGCAGTTTTGAGGGTAATTTGAGATCTTACTTTCAAAATCTCTGTTCTTATATATCGTGGTGATCAACCTGTCTAATTAGGTGTCTACATAGTTAATTAAATCGAGTGCAGTGAAGGTTGAAGTACTTTGTTTGTATGCTTAATTAATGTCAACAACAACAACAATGTATGCAGGCGTTACCCCAACCTTTCTGGGGTAGGATGTATGTTTAATTAATGTCATTTAGTTTCTGTAATTTTTGTTGGTTCATATGCAGTAGTAAAATGTGTTGTTTGGGTTTGTAATGTGAATAATTTGGAAAAGTTAAAGAACATCTGTAAAACTTTTCTGGTACAAGCTTCAATTTCTTCTCCTCCGTTTCTTTTGAGCTACCGCTAAAAGTTCCTTGAATAACTAGTTAACTAAGTACTATTTTACGGAGTGGTTGATTTTATTCTCAAACAAAGACTATGATTTCTGTTTTTTTCTCTTTGTCCATGATGGGTGGCATGTACAGGGGCGGATTTAAGTGGGCTTGAGGGTGTTCAACTGTAACGACCCATTATGTCATTTTGGTTGCCTTTTCTTGCTTTTGCCCTTGTGAATCCGCCCCTTTGCTTGTTTTGGAAATTTGCTAAGTTAAGTAATCTTTAAGTGTTAAGTTGGCTTTAGGCAACTTTCGGGGTAATTGCGTATTTTGGGATTTTCATTGGTTCCATTAGCTTTAGGATGTCGAATATAGGCTGTTTGAGTGTTTGCTTCAGTTCCCAAGAGGCTTGGAGTCGTTTTGGTCATTTGGTTGGAAACTTGGTTTTTGCCCGTCTGGGGTTGACTTGATCAATGACACCTCTTTTGGAAATTCTGAGTGCGCGAGTGAGTTTGTAGCGTGTTTTTACATGTGTTTGCATATTTGGTTTGTCTGGGGAGGTTCCAGGAGAGTCTTGGGATTTCGGGTGTTGCGAGTCAAAAACCAAATTTTTGCTGGCTGAAAAATTTCGCATCATTTGCATTATAAGTAAACTAACACAAGCCTTAAGTGGATATGAAGTCCTTACAATATTAAGGAGGGTATCCAATAATTTTAAGTATGTACCTTAAGGTTTCGGAGTTAAAAGAATCGACGGAAGTAAGTTTGTTGAGGTTAGGATTGGTGTCATGTTTTTGGGAAGATTTCGTGTCATTTGAGCTATACATTGCTTAGTATTGCCTTGAGGGGGAGTTATAGGGATCCTTAGATGGTTAATGAAGTTTTATACAAGTGGCAAGAAGGTTCCACAAGAATTGAAGGTAGGACGAATTGAAAATAATGCTTTTTAGTGAAAATTGGAGTTTGTGGACCAGTATGCGGCCGCAAACTGAGTTTTCTGTGCAGCAAACTGGGCACAAACTTTCCATTTTGGCTGAGCTTACTGCCCAGCATCACCCCCATGTTGTGGAAGGATTACGCAGCCGCATATCAAGTTTGTTGTGCCGCATACTCCCCGCAACACGGAGTGGTGAGGCGGTTTTCAACCCTTTTTAATGTCCAAAAGATCCCATTTTTCATATCCACATCCCATACTTATCTCCCCACATTATTAGAGAGTTATTGAGAGTTTTTGAAGGTTCTACAACATTCCCAAACCTTCCACACCATCAAAAGAGAAGATCAAGCATCAACACTCCAAGAAAATCCATGGAAGATGATTATCCTTGCTTCTACTCAATGTTGTGATGACTTGGTCTTGGAAGGAGTTGAGTGAGGTAAAGTTATTATATCATAAGATATGTCCTTCATCCTATTTATATGCTTGAGTTGGTTTAAAAGTTTAGCAAGTCTTAGGGAGAAAAGAATCATAGTAGAGAAGTCACAAAGTATTGAATTGAAGTTGATGGCTATGCGTTGAATTTGAAAGGGGATTTTGGATTGATTTAAGATTAATTTGAATATAATTCCTTAATTATGGTATTTTTGGTTTTTTTATGGTTTCTTGGGAGTTGTTTTGGAAATTGGTGGAAGTGGACAATGTAGGGGAAGTGCTGCCCAAATTTCGCTAGCTCATTAGATACTCTAATTTGAACTTATGAGTGTTTTCAAGACTTAACCTTAGTATGAATCCCCTTGAATGTAGATTTTCGATCTTGGGAGTAGAACGTTAAGTAGTTAAGGAGACGTAAAGGTATGTTAAGGCTAATCCTTTTCTTTCTTACGGCATGATCACTTCGATACAAACATACATACAAATGTCCTCTGTGATGACTCCATTTCCAGAGATGTTAAAGCTTATGATTCTTGAGGTTCATATGATATTGTTGATAATTGTTTTGTGTTTAATGATCTTTCTCATATGATTATTGATCTTGTTCATTGTTGTTGATCTCATCTGAGGGTAGTTGTTCTTTCAAGGTGAGATATAGCGATGATGATGATTCCATAGGAGAAATCAGAGGTTTACGGACCTTACGTCACTCCGATAGAGTTGTAACGTTTTATTTGGGCTCTCATGCATGATTTATTTATATATCTAGATATTTTCTCACTCCGAGCCGCGCTATAGTCGGCCGGGTACGGCACGTAGATGTGCACAACACTGCAGTGGGTACGTTATGATGTTATCCCGGACGCGGGATGATATGATATACGGATCGGGTTGCGCGTTCCGCAACACTAACACTTGTATTTTATATGTATGTGTGAAAAATGATTTTTTTTTTTAAAAAAGGCTAAGCATGCATGATATCCGCCTTAAGAGGCCTTCAGAGGTACAGATTGATCTCTTTATCTTATGCTATCTTCATATCTTTATTATATTATTACTCATGCCTTACATACTCAGTACATTATTCATACTGACGTCCTTTTAATTGTGAACGCTGCATTCATGCCCGAGGTAGGCAGGGAGACGGATCAGACCCCTAGGCTGCTTCATCAGTGATTGCACAGGAGTGCTCCATTTGCTTCGGAGCTGCAGTTTAGTGGTATTATTCTTTTGTGTACATATATGGGCATGACGGGTGTCCCATCTTTATGATGTTATGCACTCTATATAGAGGCTCGTAGACAGATGTATATAGTTAGATGCTCCAAAACCTCACCGGTTAATATTTGTATATCATTTTTGGCAGCTTTGTCGGTTTGTGCATATTGACATAGTTGATAATGATTATATAGACATGCATATATTTATTAAAGTAGTGTCTCTTAAAGTTTATGATATTTATGAGTTAGCCATGTGGCCTACCTAGATATGATTAGGAGATGGATGGTAAGAGGTGCTCGGTAGGTTAGCTCTGGGTGCCCGTTGCGGCCCTCTGGTTGGGTCGTGATAAGAGATACACTCCTGTAGATATGCTCCAGTGAGAGGAGGGCCGCATGAGCGAGGGTCCGATGTTTTGGTCTTGGATCGCCCTTGCGAAGACTTTCCCGCAGGTGCATTTGAGCAGCCGCAAGCTTGGCTCTGCCACTGCGGAGTGGTGGTGATATTTGTGTGGGGTTCTCTGGGGCGAGGATGTTCCCGCCGGTGTGAGTTCGCAGATATGAACCTATGTGCCCAGGTGCGCGAATCGCTGAACAGAATGTGGTTTTTAGTATCTTCTTTCTTTAGACTTCCATTAAAAAAACACTAAGTTTGAGAGTGTTTTTGGAGGAGAATTGAAGGCAATTCAAGGAAGAATCATTGCGTAAGTCTCCTAACTTGGTTTTATGACTACTTTCGTGATTTAGACAAATAACCCATGCTTAGAATGTTGATTTTAAGAGACAAATTTAAAGGGTTTTGGAACCCAACTTAAGAATTGGGGGTTTTTAGAAATTGAGCACGAATTAGTGATTATTATTGGATGATTTTCAGTTTATGGGTTATATTAAGTATGAGGATCATGATTCTAGGTTCAATTTTCTGTTTTTCCCTTTTGGGTTCGAAATCCTAATTTTAGGGCTTAATTTGGGGGTTTTGGATTATGTAGCTACATGGGTGTTGTTGGATTCGTGTTCCAACAAATAATCCATATTTGACTAGACTTTGCTCGTTTGGAGACTATTCGGAGTGGCAAGAGGGCGTCGTGATTAGAGATTCGACAATCCAGGCATGTTGAGACCTTGAACTCTTTCTTGAATATGTGTGTTGGCTAAAATAAACCTAATAAGAGGGAATTGGGGTGAATTAAAGGGGTTCCGATACTTGTGAGGTGACGAGCACTAATATCGAATACCGGTCATCATGTTATGGGTATTTGCGCAATTTCAATTGTATAGTTGGTCTAAATGCCTTTCTTTGGGCACTAGCTGATAGAATAGTACGATCCTTTGGATCTGTGATTGGGGTCCGATGCCCGTACTTATGTCCCTTATTATTATTAATTGCCTATCTTGTCTGTTGGTGTGTATATCACTCATACATATATCCTCGTTGAAATGAAAAAGAAGTGAAAAGGTGAAGCCTTTATGGTGTTATGAGCATAAGAATGGATTTCATGCTTTTATACTTGTTCTTGACTTGATGCATGCCATATTCATACTTTTCATGTATCCATGCATACGATTTGAGGATATGATTGTGGGTCCGATGGGATCTTATTTTGGATGAGTGATGATGTTTTGGCATGTTCTATTGGTACTTGAGCCCGGTTGGATAAGAGACGGGTTATTGAGATAGTGATGTGATTGAGGCCGTGATCCGAGAAAATAACCGGAGCGGTGATATATGGGCCTCATGAGCCCGCGAAGGGTCACGATTCATTAATATTCGAACGTGTGTATATCGGGAAGTGGAAACAAAGGCCCTGCATTGCATTGGCATATCATTCATCCATTCTCTATGTTGTTGTTGTGATTATTGGTATTTGTTTTGCCTTATCTTGAAAATCTACCTGTTATGTGGGTTTAGCTGTTATTATGATTGTTTTGTATTTCGATTAATCGCGAACAAGTGTGGTTGTGATGTCGATGACCAACCCTCGTCTCCGTTCCGGGAAGGGTCGTTCAACGATGCATACTGAGTACCCGTTGTTTATTGTACTCACGCTACACTTGTTGCACCTTATTTTGTGTGCAGACTTGATCCCTAGCACGAGTGGAGGCCGCGACTACCAGGTTCCCCATTAGAGCATTGCTTGAGAGGCCGGGGTGAGCTCCTTGGATTCGGGATGGCTCCGAATTCTCCTTATCATTTACTTTCTGTCTTCTTCATTTCAGACAGTTTCCTTATGTATTCAGACTATTTATACTCTTAGTGGTCCTTGTGTTGTGGTGACATCGAATTTTGGGGAAAGATTGTAATAACTTCTTAAGTATTTCTATTTAAGATTGTTAAGACTTGAAAATGACTTGTATGCTTATTTTCGCTTTTAATATTTCCGCTTATTTTGGGTTGTTAACGATTGGTGTTGGCTTGCCAGTACGGTGGGACCAGTGCCATCACGATTGGTAAATTGGGTCGTGCCATCAACCGAACACCCTCGACAAAAAATTACATTGTATATATAGGGTAGATTTTCTGTATTTATGTGTGTGTATGTGCGTGTATAAGTTTTGAATACCCTAAACAAACGCAAAAGGTCAGCTCAAGTGGTCCAGGGTGTTTTAAATTCACTCTAGCGTCCATGGTTCAATTATCAGAGACAACGTTATTGTTTATGTTTAGCTTTTGTTATATTTTTTCGAACCCCCTGAGTGAAAAATCCTGAATTCGTCACTGGGCATGTATCCTGGATTCTGATACCGATTTGGGTGACGAATAAGATTTGAATACCACAATACAGGCCAAGTTTATGCACTAACAATTTAATGAAAGAGATATATACACAATCAAAATAATTACTATGAATAATGGATAGTAAAATAAAATCATAAAGTAACTAGCTACTTCTCGTGACAAGTTCAAAAGTATATTGGTAGTATATACTTTTTTTGCACTGTAATGTATCATTAGACCTAGATTGATAATTGACGCCCCACCTTTTTGTTATTAATTTAATTTTATGTCTTTCTGCCATTCTTTATACCCAAGCAAATGGAAAGAGAAATATCATACAAATAAAAGTAAATCCGGGAGTGTCAAGTTCCTATTTGATAAATGCGTATTACCTTTAGAACTCGATTAATTCGAATTTACAAATTCAAGTTTAAAGATAAAATGCTACTTACATTATAGGAAAAGGTACGGCAAAAGAGATTCTTAACAATAAAGCAATCAATTAATTATATTTGTAAAAGACAAATAAGAATACTAATGGAAGGATTTCATGTATCAAAGTAGTTCGAGTTAAGAAATTTATATTTAATCCTTTATATTTGACGACTGACGAATTTACCTTCTATTATTTTTAAGGTTGAAACTTCGTTATGAGTCAAGACAAGAGACCATGCCAAATTTTTCTCTAACAATAAGATTATAGCTAAAGTATAAGGAAGAACTGAGTTGATCAACATCAGATAATACATTATATTGGTAGTTTTGATCAATTTCTCGAAAAACATTAAGGGGCCGGTTGAAAAATTGAGTGAGTTATTCCAGTATAAAATTTAAAATTAATTTTATCTTGTGTTTAGCTGAAAATACTCTTGATAAATTTATACCACAATCATATATAATTATATATGCCATATAAAAAATGAAATATATAATCCTAATTATATTCAAGGACCCAATAACTTGATCTTGGACCAAACGACCCCTAATTATGTAGTTGAGTTTCAGTGACATTAATTATTTTCATTCGGCCTAGTTGCATTAATTTTTGGATTTCTTGTCATTTTGTCCCTACTTTTTGTCAAATTTGGTTTAAGAAAAGCACATGACTTGGTACACCAAAGTGAAGATGCCGATCTACGAAGAGCTTGTTAGCTGTAAAGAAATGAATTATACCTCTAACTCAACCCTGGAAGTTAGCTCATGGAAGGATTAGCTAAAATCATATGAGAAGATCACATTTTTAATCCAATGTGAAACTCTTCGACATAGCTCATTATGGCCAACGACATAGTCATCATAGAGAAAATAACTAAAGCAGTCATCTAGTTAGGGCTATTGGGGCCAGCAACATAATTCAAAGAAATATTCAACTACTTTGGCGTATTTCGCTAACTGTCTACACCATTTAGTTGTTATTTATATCTCATTTAGTTGTTATAAATAAAATACCGAAATAATTATTTCCTGTTATAAACGAAATAATAAACTTGTAATTTTAAAATCTCAATTGATTTCATATCTCATTAATTAAAAATTGAAAAGACTATAAAAAATTATCAATAAATCCATAACTAGTGGTACCATATCGATAAAGAATTAAAATCTAAGGAACATTTGCTTTTAAAATTAATTGAGAATTTAAATATTTCAAGTTTGACGTAATAATTCTACAATTGTAGGTTGTTTCGTAAATTCCAGTCTCTTAGTGATAATATAGCGATTGAATTGACGAAGAATTTTATCCAAACTTTCAGCAAAAGGGAATTCATAGTATTCCCTTATAAGGCTGTTTAAGAGCTTAACAGAAATATTTTAATATTTTATTTTATACATAATATATTTCTTACAAAATATTATTGCACAATATTTGAGTACGATTGTTATAGATAGGTAATTTTACAAAGAGTGTAGTGCTATAATGAATGTCACTGCTTTTATAGGTAGAATGCTACTACATAGAAGTAAAATATAACATGAAAAATCAGTTCTGGAAAAAATCAAGCCGTTATAGTAAAATGTTGTTATAACGAATGGAAATTAAAGAGAGGTTTGACCGTACAATGATATTTCAGTGCACTGTGTTAACGGATTGACTGGAAGGTTACTTTGATGGAGATTGGTTCTTGTTTAGATATAACTTATATTTAACGATTAAAATTTAATATTTTATTTTTATTGTTATCATTAATTACCATTTTAAATGACATTAGCTATATTCTTGAAATTCTAATCTCGTGGACATTGCTAACTCTTTTACCGTGCCTTGTCACGTTATTTAATTTCTTCAATCAGATGACTGTGTAAAAAAATTTGGAAAAAAAAAATGGAGTTGTCTTACTTAACCAAATGTAGATTAGTAAGGGATGATGGTGTAAGTTATTTGGGGTGGGGTCGGGTGGGGTGGTGGGCTCCGGATGGAAGAAGTAGTGGTAGCGTGGCAGGTGAAGAGAAAAGGAGAAGTGACTAGTGAAAAGGGAAAAAATGTGGGATCCACCGTGCACTTGTCAATTAATAGACACCCGCACACAACTATGACATGACATATCTCATACATAGTAAAACAAATTCACAATAAAATATGAGTTCGCAACTTAAATAACCCAAAAGTGTCACCAAAATACCCCACTAAAAAAAAGCTACCAAAATGTCCTTTTCGCACTAAATTAGTGCGCAATAGGACCAAAGTGTAAATTTACACTTTGGCCCTATTGCGTACTGATTTAGTACGCAATACCTGATTTCTAAAACTGCCAGTCCTTTGTTCAAAAAAATAGTTTTGAAATTCACATTTTTTTCGTACTTTCACCAAAGATTAGTCATGTTTAAAAACGCCGGAATATCAATATTATATATAGAACCTGATATCCTTTTTCTGCGAACAATAATGTAGGCTCAACGCATCAAGTCTACCTATACATTTGGATAGTCGTTTTAGGGGTTGTAAAGCGTCCCGAAGTAAGTTTTGTTTGTTTGGAAACTTATTATCTTTAGGTTTAAGTGTTTTATTTTATAGGGTTTTGATTAATTTAGGACGTCGCACGAGTTATTATTAAACGACAATAAAAAATAAGATATCTAATTATCATTAAGAAAATAATATTAAAAATATATATATAATATTAACATAAAATGTACATTTTATTTACAAATACACAATCTCCAACCCCCTAGGTCCCACATGTGGGAGCCTTTAGAATAACCTTAGGCCTAAGGCGAACCCCACCACTCTCACCATCATCTCCATCCCCCCTCTTCCTCTTAATCTGTACACGATGTATGGCGTGATCATCCTGCGTTCCATTCTTAGGGGGCTTGTTCAAAACATGCTTCCTATGGGAGGTGACGGTGGCCGAAATGTGGTCTTCAGGAGATGACTCTATCGGAGCAGGAGACGAGTCCACAGGTACAGAAGAATGTACCTGAAATAACATATAATCAATTTAGTTTAGTTTTATGCTAAACTAAACATAAAATAACATATAAACAATTAATTTAATAGATTATTTTATTGTAAAACATCAAACCTGTGTATCGACTGGCTCCTGAGATAGCTGGTGAGAGGGCTCCTTAGAGGGCTCATGAGCTAGCTCCTCAGTGGTCTCCTGAGTGGGCCCCGTAGCCAGAGATGTAGATTGTGCCGGAGCAGGAGACAGATCCACAGACGCAGAATAATGAACCTAAAATAACATATAAACAATTTAATTTAGATTTATGCTAAATTAAACATAAATAAACATATAAACAATTAATTTAATGCATTATTTTATTGTAAAAATCAAACATGTGTGTCGATGGGCTCCTGAGATGGCTGGTGAGAGAGCTACTGAGATGGCTCCTCAGCAGTCTCCTGAGCGGGTGCCGGAGCCAGAGACATGACGAAATCCTTGAATAAGTAATCGAAGTCGAGCTTTGTGCCACCCTGTAGATAACGAGTTGGCCACTCACCCTGTGGATGACGAACTGGTGGCTGTGCAGGCGATGGCCAGAACATGTGATCTGAAAATAAATCTGGCTTATATATAGGTGTCGACGGATTCTCTGAAGTCAACGGCCGGTAAGAAGTCGATGGCCGGTAAGAAGTCGACGGGATCTCTGAAGTCGACGGAGGGTGCTGGGTTGGAGCTGGAGCTGGTGTATGGTCGTCAGGCTCATCTACTAGACCATGACCCCTTCTGGCCCCACCCCCTCTATGACCATCCCCTCTAGCCCTACCATCTCGGCTACCAGCCCCCCTGCCCCTACACTCTCGGCCAACAACCCCTCTGCCCTTACCCTCTCGGCCACTAGCCCCTCTGGCATGACCATGACCACGGCCACCCGCTGCTTGATGCGGGACCTCTAGAACAGGCTCGTCGACACGTCCGATCTCTTGCGCCTGCTGCATACCGCCCTCGGCTAGCTGAACCATCCGCGCTGCATATCCCATTGTCTCTGGGGCATCCATATGGTCCAAGCTCTCTCGGCGCATCCTTTGTACGGTCTGTAGCTGCATTTGTTTGCAAATATTGATGATTGAACAAATTTGTAATTTAATACATAAAACGATTAAGTAAATTTATGACTAATAAAACTTACCAATGCCTCATACTGTCCTGCGAGAGCTTCAAATCCTCGGTTATCTACACGAGGCCATGAGGGGTTGCCAATCAAGCTGCGAGTGATCCGCGTGTACCACTGCAGGTACGTTTGGACCGGAGTCGCATGTCCGACCACCGCTAGCGTCCCCACCCTATGATCCCAACGGTGGACCCCGAGCTGTATAAAGGCCCGCCATGCATCAGTGACTGTCGTAAGCTCGTCCCGCGTATAATGGTCGTGCTCCCAAGTAGCTTGCTCAGGTAAATTTTGTACATGGCCGAACTGTTGTAAGACGTGGTCTAGCATGTGATCCTCAATGATGTCCATATATATCAACGGACACTGCGACCTCCACGAGGGCTCACCATCCCTACAAAATGCTGGCAGCTGATCCAAAATCTGATCATACGACATCCATATAAAAGCCTGTAAAAAGAATTGAATTAGTTAACAATAAAAGAATAAAATAGTGTAAAAAAAAATAACATACTAATGTTAAATCAAAAAAACTTACCGTTGTTGACACCTTATTTTTTACCTTCTATAATTTATTTCAATCACTCACGGTCCTAGGATAATAAATAAAATGAGCTGGGCATCTTGAAAGATTTAAATGATTTTTATAAATTGTCCAAGTCAATATCTCACTCCCTTAAATTGATAAAAGGGGATTTTCATGGCGTCATAAATTTATTTTGAAATTAATGAGTACTTTTATGATATTTTATGAGATGTTTGTTAAATTTAATTAAAAAAAAAGGGAGAAAAAAGGTCTTTTGTTTAGAAGATAATCATTTATTCAATTGCTTAAAATTGTCAAGAAATAATTAAAAAAAATTGCAAATACTTTACTCCTTTTAATCTTTCAAAGTTTGAGTAATTTAAATAATTTGAGTAATTAACTATTTAACCCTTTAAATCTCTAATTTTTATATAATTGCATGATTTGTCAAAAATATGCATAATTTCTCATAAATGTTTTAATTAGTCTAATTAATTAATTAAATGATAATTATTGCAAATTGATATATATATATATATATATATATATATATATATATATATATATATATATATATAAAAGGGGTCAATTTGCAATAATTATCATTTAATTAATATTATTGACTAAATATTTTGTCATGGGAAATTAAATTAATCAGTTCATGATTTAAAGAAAGCAGGGCCATTTTTTTTGTAAAATTAGCCTCTTAATGGTTTTATTTAAAATAACCAGTTCATTGGTTCAAATTTGTTAAGGTCATTAATGTAATTTAATTTCAAAATTTTGCTAATTAGGCCAAAAAGGGCCATAATTGAAATGATCTGTCAGATTAGAATTAATTAAGGCCATAATTCATAATTTTAGGCCCATTAACACAATTTGGTCAATTTTTTAAACTATTTTAATAAAATGATTATGTCCTAATTTTTCCTATAATTAAAATTTCATCAATTTTGATATTTATCTAAAAAAATAATTATAGGTACCAGGTATACATACATATACACCAAGTATACACACATATATATACACGAGGTATACATGTGGATACACCTAGTGTATACATATATGTATAGGGTCGTTCTAATGTTTTAAACTTGGACCGAGTGCAGCCCAAAGCCAGGCTGAGACTCGGCCCAATCCTATTTAAACGGATAAGAGGGGGTATACCCCCCGCCCCCCCTTTATTTCATTTCCTTTTTTCCAAATAACCCCCCTCCGGTCTTTCTCTACTCCCCCTTTGGTGTAACCCTAGCGTCGCCTTTGATTTTTCACCGTCTCTCTCTACCAAAAATGGCAAGGTTGCAGAGCATAGCTGATGAATACAACTATTACATGCTTGTTATGGTGAAACCATTAAATGTCCCACTCGTTTTGATGATGTTTTTACTCGAACACGGTAATAAATCTCTGTTTTTACTCATTTTTTAAATCTTCCAGTCAAAATCTTGATTTTCTTTTGATTTTAAGTTATATTGTTTATTATTCTTCGAAATTTCCTATTGGTTCATGGCTGTTGGTTCATGGCTGTTGGTTCAGATCAACCCAAGAAGGGTTAGATCTGACCACATATGTTGTTACACCTTTAGATCTGGGTCGTTGACTTCATTTTACTGAGTGTTTGGTGCTAGAAATGGATTTATCCCACATCGTTCATTTTTAGTCATGGATGAATTTTTGGGGTTCTATAAATAGAACCCCACTCTCACACAAAAAGGAGGTCAGACAACAAGGAGAAAAATAGTGAGATGGAAAAAATTGAGGAAAAGTTCAAAAGTTGAAGAAGTTGGAAAATTTCGATTTTTCAAAAGCTTCTTAGTAAAATTTTTTAATACCTTGACTGAAAATAGTTGGGGTTTTCTCAGTTCAAAAATATTTTCCTGCTTTATTTTATTTTTCACGTGGCTGAGTTGTTTAGGTTGTAAGCAAAAAAGCTCCCAAATCCATTCTTTTCTTGGCTGCGCACACAAAAGGTAACCTTTGATTCATTCTTATTTTTATTTATTTATTTAGAATTTGGTCTAGCCTAAGTTGTGTTTGCATTAGTTAGATTGCTTGTGGTTTGATGCTTGCTAATGATGGCTCCTGTTACTAAAGGCTTCCCTATTTGGTTGTGTGTTTAACTTATGATTTACTTGAGGGAAAAACAGTAGAACCAGTGTGAATGTTATGTTGAAACTCATTGCAAAGTAGGCTGGTTGGACTTCTTGTTGGTTTGTTCGTTTATGTGGTTGAAGTACCTTGAAAATTCATTTCTCTTTTCCTTCCTTCTTGAAGTCATGTTAGTTTGTTAAATATAATCCTAAGTAGAACCAATGTAGTGAAGTTCAACTTATTTTCCTCTACTCAACTCCTAGGTATTGTTAAAAGGAAATGAGGCAGTTTACATGCTGGTTTAGCTGAACATGAATAGATCACTTGTAATGTGTGCTTGTGTTTATAATTAGAAATCACATACGTTTTGCTAATCTGCCAGTGAACTATCCTCCCTTGTAAAGCAAAGTCTTTTATCAAGGTCTCCTTAACTATAAATGTTTTAACTTAACAGTTGATTTGGATAAAATTTCTGGTGTGTTCCCTTCGTTCAAAAAAAAAAAAAATACTTAAGCATAAGTTGAATCTATTTGTTGGTTCTCTGAAGATATAACAGTAGATTATTCCATTTTTCTTTACCTTCCTTCTTAAATGACCTTACTACATAGAATAGAGTAAAGATAGGATTAGTTAACAGTTTGTCTGTTTATCAACTAATATTCAGATTTAAAAGAGAATCAGGTTCAATTTTGGTTTATGAATTGGTAAGCTATTGAAAGAAATACATGTGATCATGTTCTCATCTAATATAGGCCAGAGTGTGTGCTAATTGTCTATGATTTGTATCAAATCCTAGAACTAATATGATTAAGGTGCTTGAGTATGAAATCTGTTTTTCTTTGGTTTGATCAAGGCATTAGTTTCTTGTCTGAACTTGTTGCTTAAACATATAATGTTCATAATTTGTCTTGTGTAGTCTATGTCACAAGTCCTTCATCTAAAAATGGTCTATTCATAAGTGTTAAGGGACTGTAAGACCAAGTCATCACTTGAAGATTAATTAAGATCAATCTAATTAGTCTAACTAACTAGCAAGATGATTATTAGTTTGTAACTTCGTTAGTGATCACTTTTGGAATTGAAAGGTATAAAAATGGAAGGGAACAGTTGTCACGGATAAAAATCTATTCAACTATCTCTGATCATCTTGTTTGTTAGTCCTATTCCCATCCTTTGTCTTATCTAACTAGTGAAGTAAATCTGTGATGAAAATGGACTGATATGCCATACACTATTGCATCTGCATTGACATTCATTCATGAATAGACTCTAGTTTAATAGATGATCCCAAGTGTTCAAATTTAACAAGTTTTTAGTATTAAGAAAAGGATGAAATGAAGTAGTTTGGTCAAGTTCCTGAACAGTTTAGAGATTGAGGCTTTTCATTTTCTTGTCCATTTTTTTTTTTGCCTGAACATGAGGTCTTATTTCTTCTCTTTGTGCATGAGTGAAGAATATGGTTTGATAATAACTCATAGTCCTTGATTGTTTAGGCTTAAAATATGAGGATAATCAAGAAAGATCTTATAAGTCTAGTCTGAGTGAAAGAAGAGGAAAAAAAAAAGGGAAAAATGTAGTTGAAACCTTAAGAAAATGTTTGACTTTGATATATGAATTGTCCAGTCTTCTTTTGGACATGATCAAGGGTAATAGAAGAGGACCATAGGTGTGGATGTGTAGGTTGAAACCACTTGACTAATGGGAAAGTCTTTTAAAGACATCTTAGGAGAAGATTGAGAAAGGGTCGGGTATCACTTGACCTATAGTATCTTTCTTCCTAAAATACGAGATTGTCATGGAATTCCTCACAAGTCTATGGGGTGTAACCTGCTACATTTGCACATTTGGTATTCTCTTGGCTATTTTGCAGAGTTAAATGGAACCTAAAATTGAATTTCTTATGCATTAATAATTGTTCATTTAGATAGTTAAACCTGGTTCTGATGTGTGATTTTTGGATTTGAATGAACTTTGTTGACCAGCTCAGATATGTCTTAGGGATGGGTTGACTAGGCTAGATAATATATAGTCATTTGAAAGATTGCAGTCTTTGTTTAAAACTGGAAAGAGGGAAAGGTTTTCAAGTAGGAATACTGTTTGTTTGAAAACAAGGCAAGAAAGGTTTCATGTGGATAATATGATATGCTATAACAGTCTCTCTAATATTTATTTAGGCTGAGTTCATAATTAAGATCTATATGTAAATTCTGTGTGCATTAATTTGATTCCATTTGTGTTTGAAAGATAGTCCGTCTTCTCCTTTTTCCTAAGAAACATAGAGACCTTAAAAGGAAGGAAATCAGTGGCTTCATCCATTTAAGGTGGCAGTACAGTGTCTTGAGGGTGTATTTGACCCCTTCTTTGTGATACTTTAGATAATATATCATGTTTCCCACTTTGAGATATGCTTCTTGAGTTTATTAGTCTAAAGCCTAAGTAGAAGATAAAAACTAAACTTAGTCATGTTGGATAGATGTGTTTTCCCTTTGTGCAATATTAAAAACTAGCTAAGGATATGTTATCCTTGTCCAGTTTGAAGGAATGAAACCTGGAGTATGCCACTTATATCATGTGCATCCTCTTTTAAAATCAACCCGTTTCTTTCTGCAATGGAATAGGATCAGAAGAAAAGGTCTAAAAGGATTTCAAACTCTGAACTTTAAATGTGGAATCTTCTGTGCATCCATGGGCCCTTCTATTTGCTTAAGTTGTGTGTAAAAATGTAGTTGTTGTACCTAAGGTTGTATATTCTACATAGGACCATTAGGACTTGAAAGTATCTTGGCATTTTACCTACAATTGATCCTGGCATGAGTTCCATTTTTTTTTTTGGCTTGTGTCTCAATCTCTAATTGGATTCTGCTTAGAGTAATATCGCACCACGCTTGTGTTTGTCAAGGTTAATAAAGTCATGGCTCTTATGGAACTCCCTTAGCCCAGTTGAACCTATTTATGCTCTTCCTATTGGTATCATAAATAATGAAGGGGATCAAGTATGCATCCCTTGTGTGCTACATACTAGTAATTGCTTGTTTTAACAAAAGGAACTCTGATTTTCACCTGTTTGAGTTTGTCCATATCATGTCTATCAGAATTACAACTTTGCTTCTTTTGTTTATTTCCTGCATTCTATGTGAGAATCACATAGGCTTTAAAATATGATCCCTAAAAGAGTGTGAAGAACTTTTAATTGGGCTGTGCATAGGACATTTAGGCTCATTTGAAGATTTTATCTAAATAATTTTATATGTACTCTGTGAATGCCAGATTTGTTGCCCTTCTCTGATTCTATTGTACCACGTATTGAAGTTAGTTTATCCTATGTTTGTGTGTGTTACGCCCTATTTTGAACGGGTCCAAGATACTTTGCAACTTCCTGGTTCTTCTAACTGGTTTAAAAGGGATTAGATTCGTCACCTTATTTTTAAGGAAAAACAGGAAACCTATATGTATTTGTGTGTCTACTCCATTTTTAGTCCACGAAACATATGAGATTCTAGAAAAGAGTTTTATTTACCCCGAGGGGAAGGTATTAAGCATCCCTTAGAGCCTGTCCGAAGACAGTCCTTAAAATTAGTTTAACTGAACACTAGAGGGGGATTATCTATCTGTTTATCATTATCATTACCTGTTTTCAAAATGTTGTGATTTCATCAAAAAGCTACATTAGGTGATAATATGCTAAGCATATGCAGTATATAAAAATGTCTGTATATCAAGTATAAAGTATTTTATATAAAATGTATATCGATAGGAATGTACAAAGGAGTGTAAAGAGAATGTACCTCGTAAGTATAATAGTGCATTTGTTAGTAAAATGAATATGTATCTATTGGCACAAAAGGTATATCAGTTGGTGTAAATAATGTATACAACAATATAGAAGATTTATAAAAAATATAAGAGTATGTAAAATAGGTATATAAAGTATATAAAGAATGTGTGTCTATGTATATTAAAAGAATGTATGTATATTAAAAAAATGTATGTATATTAAACATATAAAGAACATATTTCAAGTATAAAAGAGTGTATATCAAACATAAAATGTCTAAAGAATTGTATAACTAGGTATATTAGTGCATAAAGAATGTAAAAATAATCTACGAATATTCATTGGTGTAAAGAGTTTATATAACAAAATTATTAGAAAAAGTGAAGTTGATTTGATTTGTTTCTAACGTTTAGTTAAAAAGAGTATTCATTTAATGAATATCCTATCAAAAGAATGAGGAACAAAAGGATAGTAAAAAAATTTGGTAAAAAATAAGTATAAGGAATTATGTATAAAAAAATGAGTGAAAAAGATATAATGCCTTTAAAGAATGAAAGATTTGTAAATGGACGGCCTAGTATTTACCTAGCGTCAAAAATGTGGATTTAACCTAACTAAAATATATATTAGTGTATATGATACAATATAAAATGTGTGTTGTATTAAAAGTGTATAAAGAATATAAAATAAAGGATGAACTAGTATTTTTTCTTAAACGCCAAAAGTGTGAATTTGATTAACAAAGTATTTATATCGAGTCAATCTAATCAATTCATGATAGTGCAGACGGCCTAAGTCTTGCCTAAAGCGAGTAACGAACTTTAAATTAAACATATAAGAGATAAGTAATTAAATGTCCCCGCCCAACATTAAGTAAAGTTTTCGCTACTCCAAGTTTATGTTTTGCACAATTTTAAATAACGTGCGAAAGTAAATACAAACAAGGATTCGATGAAGTCTACGGGTTCCTTCCGAGTGTCGTCTTCGGGATGTGTCTCCGGGTACATGTATAAACACTTAGTAAAAGTGTTAATAATAAAATAAATAACTATCGAATGAATTAAAGAAATAATGAATAAACTTAACATAAAAACCCCGTCTTTGTATAGGGAGGCCTTGGAAATCGATGGAAATTTCTTCATCAGCCATGGCGGATAGTATATACCCACATTAGTTTAAATAAAATGATACGAGGGGTGAGAGTGTTAAACACAATACTGATGGCCACCGGAGTAGTATTTTCAGGGCCAAAAACAAACATGACACTGACAAAAAATAAGCGTGACAGCGGGCAGTAGCAATGTAACAAAGCAGCAGAACCCAAGCCAAATTATCAAAAGAAGAACAATTTACATAGGCAAAAATGGAGACATTTAGCATCAGTAATAGAGGTCACCAAAGTTCCCAATAAAATGGTGGGAAGTTGTACGAAACCAGTCCAACAATAGGAATCAAACAGATACTTATACGAAAATAATATATATTAAAAAAAAACACAGAATAGGGGGGTCATCGTAGAAGACCAACACAGTCACTTAATTTAATGGGTTATTTCCTGTAAGAACCAGTGGCGGTGGCGATAAAGAATAAAGACAGAACTAAAACAAGGGGAAATCAAAAGTAAAACAAAGAAAAGAGAAAGAAGAGAAGAAGATGAAGCGGGTCGTGCTTGCCCGCCGTTAATGGATGTTCGCCAGTGATGTGGTGGCGTCGTATTGGTGGTGTGGTTGGGCTGGACGAATAGGTATGGTGAGGAAGATGAAGGGCGGTGTTTTCTATTTGTGGGGGTTGTGGTGGCTATTTCGCGGTTGCTCCGTTTCACCGGAGCAATGGAGGGAGGAGAACGAAGGGGGAGAAGAAGTGGGGGTATTGTGGTGGTGCACAAAATAGGGAAGGGGTTGTTTGGGGTCTTTTGGTTCGTGGGTGGTGTTGTGGTTTCGCCGTCGTGGAGCTCGTCGGAGCTTTGGTGGGCCGGCGGCTGTCTTGGAGAAATAAGGAGAAGGAGATGCTTTTAGGGCTTTAGAAGAGAGAACAAAAATCTGAAAATTTGGAGTGTTGTCCCTAAAATAAAATTAAACCCCCCAACTTCTTTTTTATAAAATAAAGTGACCCGTTTCATTGTCCAAAAAATATAAAGTCATGTCCGCTTGTCCCCTCAATGCTCATTTTAGTCTTTGGGTTATTGCCTAATAGGTCTTTCACCTCTTTTAACCAATGTATAAAAATCTATTAATCAATGGATGAAAAATCCAACCCATCACTTCAAATGTCACCTTTTTTTGAAAAAATAACAAGACCTTGACTTGGTCAAATTCTTGCTCTCCATTTAAGAATTAATTGCTCCGATTTTCTCTACACTGACGGACTGTACTAAAATATAGTTTATTAATACATGTATAAATAATAATGTAAGTATAAAATTTAAATATTAATGTATAAGATACAAAATGTACTGCTATAAAATAAAGAAACAATTATTAATTGCACAAAAAAATGGTAGTATTACGCTGTATATGTGCAAAAATAATGTTTCTTGAAAATGACAATAAATTGATAAAATTCCTAAAATAAGGATAATTATCGATAAATTGTTGAAAAATGCAAAAATGTGTAAAAATGTTGTTCCGTGCTTTTTAACGAATTAGGGCCCCCCAAAACGTTAATTTTAAGCACGTCGAGCCAATATTAGGTGTCAACAGTGTGCCTTTACACTTTGTCATATCTGCTTGATCAATACGGTTAGGAATTATGCTATTTCTGTGTGAACTGCTTTGTTGTTGTGATTACTTGGTTTAGTTCAGTTTTGGCCACATTATGCCCATGCAGATTACTTTATTCTTCCATGTTTAAATCGTACGTAGCGCCTTGGTCTTGGTTCATAAGAGTAATCTGCCTACTGAGTCTATCCATCTATTCTCTCCTTATTGTCATCTGTTCTTATTGACTTATAATTGTTCTATAACTATGTACATTGGACATATCCTATTTATTCCAAGCCATGTGTGTGTGTAAGTGGATTTGTGTCATCCATGGTTATTGTCGGTTGAGAGAGGCAATTTAGGGGGAGGGGGTCTTAGTTTGAGCCTTTCCCTGGTGACCAGCCATGCCGGAGGTTCATGAAACCTCTTGGAACTTGTGCGGCATCAGGAATAAGGGGGCTGATGACTTAGCCTTCCCACCACCTAAGTTTGGGTTTGAGTTTAAAGACATAGAAATACATATGCACATTATGTGAGTTTGTGAATAAATAGGATACAACTTGTACGTGTGTATACTTGTGTATAGAATAGGACTTCAAAATGAATAGGACATTGTGTATGTATGTGTGTATATATTTTAACTATAGACCCATGCTTCGTCGTCCATCCATTAAAAAAAAAGTGTGGGCCCCATACTAAACACCAACCAATATTTAAAAAAAAAAAAAGTGGAATCCACCATCTCCAAACTCAAGGAAAAAAAAGTAGGCCCCATATTAACAAAATCAAGCAATATAAAAAAAAAGTGAACCCCATATTAAAAAAACAAACAATGTCAAAAAAAAAAAAATGCATCCCATATTAAAAAATCAAACAATATTCATGTAATTTCCAAAGTATCTCATTAAATCAATAATGATGGATTCAATGCCACATGCGTATCAACCCATTAGTGGGAGCAAATGAAATTATTGTACAGCAAAAAACATAGACCCTATATTATTGTTTTTCTTCAAAAGTTTAAGTAGCCAAACCATACAATTTTTTTTATATTAGCCTGAGATGTAATCTAGATATTGAACTGTGGTATTTGCTATTCCGCCATGTTATTTATTTGTTATGTTTACTAAAATAAATATACTTAAAATACTGATATTTTAAAATAAATAGAATTTAATTACTTTTTTCATTTTTTTTTCTTTACTCTAATAAATGTGAAAAGAGATTAATGTCATAAAAGAAAAAATAATATTAAATGGAGATCAAATAATCAATAAGGTAAATTAGTGAAATTATAATTCTAATTGACGTTTCCTTAAAAAACCATGCAAAAGACAACATGACAAGTAAAATGAGTTAAACAAAACATATTTACCAAAAATTAAAAAATAGTAGTTCTTCATTTAAATAGAAAATCAAACTTCTAGTTTGTTTCATTTTAAACATGTAAAATTAATATAATAATTTGAATTAGAATTATCCAAATCAAAATTTGATAAAGAATAGTAGGTATTGTTTAGGCCCAATCTATATACATTAACAATAGAATATTTTACACCTTTAAATTAATCGAATTAAAATTCAAAGTATCAACTGATGTTTAAATATTGCTATTATTTTATCTCAAAGAGAAGAAAATAGCTTGCTTTTAAATAAGTCTTCTCTTTTAAAAAGTATTAATAAATTTTTGCCAACTTTGTATTCTTAGCAAACACTAATATAATAAAGTTTTGGATACGGAGCATAAACTAAAATGTTATATTAATCGTGTTTTGAACATAATATATATATATATATATATATATATATATATATATATATATATATATATATATATATATATATATATTACTTTACTACTGTATAGAAGAGCCGGTTTATAAACAAGATCGTCGTCCGTCCTTTGGTCCCACTTTTTTATTTAAGGGCAAAAAATCCTTTGTGGCCCCACCCACTTTTTTATTTAAGGGCAAAAAAATGACATTTTATACTTTATATTACCAACTCTTCTAAAAATTAGATAGAAATACTTTATTATATTTCTATTTTTCTACTATATAGAAACATCGGTTTACCCATGCTTCATCGTCAATAAGCAAGATCGTCGTCCGTCCTTTGGTCCCACTTTTTTATTTAAGGGCAAAAAAATGACATTTTATACTTTATATTACCAACTCTTCTAAAAAGTAGATAGAAATACTTTATTATATTTCTATTTTTCTACTATATAGAAGCATTGTTTTACCCATGTTTCGTCGTCAGTCACTCTTAAAAAAAAGGTGGACCTCGTACTAAAAACGCCAAGCAATATTAAAAAAAAAAAAAAAGGAAAAAAAGTGGACCCCACCCTCTCCAAACTCATCATTGAAAAAAGTGGACCTCACCCTCTCCAAACTCATCAAAAAACAAAAGTGAACCCCATATTAAAAAAAAAGCAATGTCAAATAAAAAAAAAAAAGGTGCACTTCATATATTAAAAAATCAAACAATATTCATGTAATTCCCAAAGTATCCCCATCAAGTCAATAATAGTGGATTCATTGCCACATGCGTATCAACTCATTAGTGGGAGCAAATGAAATTATTGCACAACAAAAAACATGGACCCCATATTATTGTTTTTCTTCAAAAGGTTAAGTAGACAAATACATACAATTTCTTTTCTTTTCTTATATTAGCCTGAGACCTAATCTAGATATTTAATTGCTGTATTTGCGATTCCACCATGTCATTTATTTGTTATATTTACTAAAATAAATATACTTAAAATATTTATATTTTAAAATAAGATAGAATTTCATTACTTTTTCATTTTTATTCTTACTCTAATAAATATGAAAAGAGATTAATATCAAATGGAGATCAAATAATGAATAAGTTAAATTAGTCAAATTATAATTCTAATTCATGTTTCCTTAAAAAATCACACAAAAGACAACATGACGAGTAAAATGAGCTAAACCGAGCATATTTACCAAAAATTAAAAAATAGTATTTCTTCGTTTAAATAGAAAATCAATTTCTACTTTGTTTCGTTTTAAACATGTAAAATTAATTTAATACTTTGAATTAGAATTATCCAAATCAAAATTTGATAAAAAATAATAAGTATTTTACACCTTTAAATTAATCGAATTAAAATTGAAAGTATCAACTGATGCTTAAATATTGCTATTGTTTTATCTCAAAGAGAGGAAAATAGTTTACTTTTAAATAAGTCTTCTCTTTTAAAAAGTATTAATAAATTTTTGCCGACATTGTATTCGTAGCAAACATGAATATAATAAATTTTTAGATACGGAGCACAAACTATATATGATAAGAGCAGTAAAATATAAACTAACCGGGGTCTATGTTTCTTTCCCCCCTTCTACTACATGGCCATTTGGGCCAAGGTCCAACCACCCTATTGGGTCAAAGGCCCAATAGGGAAATTCTTTCCAGCTCGTTGAGTCTAAGTAGAAAAGAAAGGGAAGCTAATATATTGAAAGCCTAGTCATGAGTGAAAATGACATGAAGGCCCAACCATGGGTGAAAATAGTTACTAGGGGTTTGGTACACCCCTAGTTTACCTCCCTTTTATATTTATGCCTTCTTTATTTGCTTAAAGTGTTTCCTGTATTGTATTCATATTTTGTAAAAAAAACCACAAACATTATTGGAATCATTTATGTTGCGAATTAGGCATCTTAGGCAAAACGGTGCATATGCCGTTTAGATTGACTCTAGCTCCTTAAAAACAATTCTTCTTTAAAAATCTGGAAAAAAAAACGTACTGATTTTGAAAATTTAAAATAGAAAGTAACTGCGTTTGTCTTGATAAACAACAAAGCTAAAGAGTTTTTTTGAAAGATAAAATAGTATAACGTATTGTGAAAAAACTAAGGGGGTGAGTTAGATAGACGAAAAAACCCCTTTTCAACTATTGAAACATGTTTTCTGGGTTTTAAGTTGGTAAAAAAAATGTGATATTTTGGGCCAGAGCCCACCTGAACATATTTTCGGGCCAGAGCTCAGTCAGTTTGGTCTTTTGAAAAACAAAACGACATAAGTTATTATTTGGGCTAAGATTCCACTTGACTCTTTTGCTATAAATCTATAGCAAATAAAACATGGCTAAGGCCCACGTCTTAATAGCTAAAATAAGGTGTTTTTGGACCAGAACCCCTGCAGTTTTGTCTTTAAAAAACCCAATAACATAAAACCATTTCTTTTAGTCAGAACCCACTTGATTTTAAAAAAAAAAAAAAAACCGTGGTTAAAATTTCTGGGCCAAGGCCCACGTTTTTTTAAAAAAAAGCTGAAAAGATGTTTTGGGCCAGAAAAAACAAAATGGACTTCAACTCAAATTTTGCCTTAAATGAATCTGAGATTTTGTTCAAATAGCGAGCACATTTTTAAGGGATATATATATATATATATATATATATATATATATATATATATATATATATATATATATATATATATATATATATATATATATATAAGTCATTTGGCCATAAGTTCAATTCACCTCTCAAAGGATAATGTGCAAAATAATAAAGAGGCTCTTTTTCCTGTGAATCAAAAACGGTCCAACTTTATACGCCTATCATTAAAAGGTTTAGGTAAGGATGTTCTAGAAATGTAATAAACGGATTAACCAGGTTCACGTGTGAGTCAAGCATGAATAAAATCTATTCACCCAGACTATAAAAATAAATAAACTTTCTATCATTTTCTATAGAAACACTACTATCCTTATATATAAAAGGAACTAATTATACCCGAACATTATAAATTCGAACCTAAATACCCTATATGTAAAAGGAATATATTCAATTCTTTAAAACAAAATGATGATATGCAACATGACAGGTTTTTTGCAGGAAATAAACACTAGGTAAACAGTTCATGCAAATACTCATACATTGGAATTCGAAGGTCAACCGTATAGTTTAGATTCTTAATAATAGTGTGCCTAACACCTTCCATAGGGGGATCACTAGAACCCTTACCTAGAACTTTGGATTAAAAATAATTTTTCATGGCGTATGAATAAACCCTTCAAAACTGAATTTCCTAATTTCCTAAAATTAGGTGGCGAATCTTTTAAAACAAAGTCCGAAAGAGCACCAACGATTTCGAAGTAGCTTTTTCCGAGCGCTAACCCTACCCGCGAAAATGCGAATCATTACAGATGGCGACTCCGCTGGGGACTTAAAGGTTCAAACCATAAGGATTCCACTATAATGTGGGTATATTTTCTTTAAATATTTATGTGTTTTCTTTCCCGCAATTATCAACTGTCATTGCATGCATATCATAACTCTGCCACTCCTGGCATTTATTTTACACTTTGTTCCAAAGGCAGCTTTGCGGAGCACGCGGTCGTACCTTCACTATAAAACCAAAATACTTCTTTTAGAACCGTTATGAGGTGGGGTTGGTTCGTGGTCGTCCAACAGCCCTAACGGTTCAGCCCCAGTTGTCCACTCGGGTTCTCGATCTTTTGTGAAAAACCCACTCTAGTAAAACTAGGATAGAGCTAAGCCAAATCCCTACCGAACTAGAGCATTGATACCTAGACGAGCTTTGGGTATCTCAGACCTACCTAAACCTCATTAAATGAGACCACCCTGTGTTCGGACGGTTTATGACCCAAAGAGCACTGCATCTCATTTATATGCTATGTGGAAGCTTGTTTAGTGCTTATGTAATGAACCATTGACCCCGTGGGGATGGGGAAATCCTAACTTTGTACTGTTTTGTAGATGGAAGGCCACATCCGGTTTGACATAATTGTCGAGGCTCCGGATTTATGGAGAGTTTTGTGGGCATGGTTAGGTGATACTCACAAAAAGACAATTAGTTGCACTATAGGTCACCTACCAGCTATCATGACAATGAAGGGTCATCCGAAACTAATAGAGGTGTTGGCCAAATATTGGGTCGATAAGGAAATGTTGTTCCGCTTCGGTGAAATTGAGATGACTCCGACCATGGAGGAGATTAGGGATGCCATAGACAGTAATAGAACCAGTCTAAGGAGACGACACAAACAAGATCACTACCTGTTATTTCCACGGAGGCCCACAGTTGGCCAAATCATGAAGTTTCTTGCACTGGCTGAGGTTCCTTGGGCACGAGGACCCACTGTATCCTTTAGAGATCTGTATTGGAGATTCGGAGATGTCATTGGGTATACTCTGTATCAGAGGGAGTTCAAGAGTAGAAAGGAGTGGGAAACTGTTAGACCTTTAGGTTCGCCATAGCCTTGCTAGGCATTATGGTATTTCCAGAGGACGAATCATTGGCCATAGACACCCGAGCGATATACCTAGCCCACGCTATCTTCTATGGTATAACCAAGGACCAGGAAACAAGGTATTTTGACCTAGCACCCATCATCCTAACAGACATTTTTCGGGATTTAGACAAATGCCGGAATGGCTTCCGATACTTCCACGGATGTAGCATGTTGTTACAATGGTGGATTATTAAACGCGTCAACAGGGCTAAGGAAGTGCAGTATCTGAGCAACCACAACAAGACAGACCGCCTTAAAAATTTTTGCCCGAACCTTGGTTACATGTCCAAAGGGGTGTGGGCCAGCTTCTTTGAGGAATTGACCAAAGATAGACTCCAGTGAATGTTTCCCGACTTCATATCGAAAATTATAGGGGGTCGGGGTAAGAATTGTCCTTTTGTGCCATTAGCAAGGGTCCGAGAAATCCGTCCTTATTATCCATCTCAGGTTTTGAGGCAATTGGTAGGAGGCAAGTGATACCTCAGGTAGGAAATCCTGAACAGTTCATCATTGAGAACACAGAGCAGAAGATCAAGAACGCCGGGGTGATCCTCAGAGAATGGAATGGTTGTGTGAGTAGGGGCCCAGATACTTTAGCTCCAGACAGGTTTGAGGCTGGGTGTGACCCAGGGTATCATGAATGACTGCAAGGACATTTAGCCCGTGCATTCATCCCAAGGCCCACACCTCCTCATGATGCCCAAGAAGAGGAGCGTCTGAAGGAATGTCTGGAAAGCTCGGATGAGCACTTAACTAAGATTTTAGAGGAAACAGATCCGATGATAATCAGGATGGAGATGTACCAAGCACGACTTCGGAGGGTAAAGAAGGCCAAGACAAGCCAAGCCTCGATATCAGCCGCTAGAGGAGAACCCTGCTGATTTATTGCTTTATATTGAGCCCTTTGTCGGCTTCATCATTTTTGTAATCCCTTCAGGGAAGATATTTTATTACTATTTATTAACTAATGATGATTTTTTGGGGAAATGGTTCACCTTCACAAATGGCACTTACATGCTTTAATCGATTATAGAGCCTTAACTCAAAAAGGCTTTAGGAACGCGAATAGTGTAAATACCTGCAAATTACATGAATGCTTGCTAGGTGCTATGCGTGTTGTCATATATTAAAGTTTGAATACATTTGATCCGACGATCTAAAATTACCTACCAAAAGAAAAACCAAAAGCTTGAAATTTACCCAAATTTAGCTCCATTAAAAGGTTGACTTATAACGGCGAACCAAGGAGAACAAAAAATGCGAACCCCGAGAGAGACAGCGGAGATGTTGAGGGAGAAGGTGCTACAAATAGAGAAGCACCTCCAAGAAATAGGCAGGAAAATTGTGGAAGTGGACAGATTGCTAGAGATGGTTGGGAACCGGCTAGAGGGCACACCCTAAGAACAATATTATGGGAATGTCCTGGAAGGGGTAAACGATTTGCTGCTGAATTACATACCTTTAGAGAGAAGGCCTGTGACGCTTAGAGAAGGGACTCCAAGAGGAATGAATGAAAGCCAAGGATTTAGGTCAGACCCATGGGTAATAGAATCAAACCAGCAAGAGGAGTCGAAACCCCAACAGGAAGCCTCCGGACCCGTTGAGGAAGAAGAACCAGCAGAGTGAGAAGAAGAGCCTCAGAACATGGAGGAAGAAGAATTAGAGCCTATTGACATAGAGACTGGGGAAGAGGAAGAACCATTTGAGATGTTTCCTGAGTTTGCAGAGGAGGAGAATGACGCCAACAAGGAATCTGACTACTATGCCCAGACCAACGAGGGATCGGACTTTTATGCACTCTCACCCATGCTGGTACCTGCAACCTC
Source organism: Lycium barbarum (assembly GCF_019175385.1). Lineage (NCBI taxonomy): Eukaryota > Viridiplantae > Streptophyta > Magnoliopsida > Solanales > Solanaceae > Lycium > Lycium barbarum. Next base: position 11,579,650 of record NC_083338.1, read on the forward strand.
CACTATGGCGGCAGAGAATTTTAGAAGGGTAAGCCTTTCTGAACCTGCTTGGTAGGGAGTAGCCTTCAAAGCCCATTCCTCCCCATTCAGAGTGGTTGCACGGCATGTCACCTGTAAGGAGGTATACAAAAGAATGGTTGCCACAGGAGTGCCTTGCACTACTAGGGCTAGGTTGCCGCCGCCCGAGTTGGTGTACGCATACAAAAGGTGCCCGTTCCACACCAACCAGGCTGGTCATACCCTAAATGAGTGTCTGGGGTTAAGGAGAAGAATTTGTAGCTTGATTGATGATAGGATCATTGGGACTTTGTGGGGGCCACACACCCGACTAGTCCATGACCCTATTATCCCTACAGACAGAGTCACTGCTACTACTCAGATCTAGCGGTATGATTTTACGATCTTCGAGGAATCGTACGCCCGCATAGTCTCAACTCTAGCTAGTCTAAGAAGGATTAGACCCGTGGAACCTGCTCACGAGCCCGCGTCATTAGAGCCCAACAGGAACAAGTTTTGCCTGTATTATACGGGTGCTATGGGGCACGACATAGACGAATGCCACGCATTGAAGCTTGAACTTGGACACAAGATCAGTACAGGAGAGATCTTGGTCATCTTGCCACCACAGTACTGAGATGGAAGGAAAAAGAAAGAGCGGATTCATAAGGATAGCGACTCACGAAACTATATTTATGGGTAGATATTAGGTGTCCCCAATTTTTGCACATAAAAGTTACCCACTCCCCCATAAATATTGTAAGGAACCGCGCCGACATGACGTCCCTACAGAGGGATACACGGGAAGCCCTAGCCGGGCCTGGTCTGGGGATGTCTTTAGCTAGGCTTAGCTTAAAGGGTATTTAAGAAAGATATATATCCTTCTTTTGCAAAATGAACTATGATAGGGCCTGGCTTCCCCTGGTGGGATACGTAGGCAGTCTATGTAATACTCGACCCATACATAATATAAATTACAATTTCCCCCCATTTGTATAAATTATGTAACAAGGAAGGGTTTACCAGAGTAAGTCAACCATAAAGCCCATTCGACCAAGTTCCACCCAAATATCAAAAGCCCATAAACATCCAAACCTTTAGAACAAAGGATCAAAAGTGTTCGAGCTTAAAATGTGACTTTGTGTGCTATGTGCACTTTAAACATCAATGTGTGATATCTTGCCTTTATATTTTGATAAGTAACTAACTTTGTCTACCGTTGAGTTATTCTTGTCTTATAGAACGAGGCCGATTAGTGTAATACTGAAAGTTGGCATACTTCACAAGATCCAAAGCTATGTTAGCATCCCTCACAGATAAAGGCAAATAGAAGATGACTGGTAACTCCGATAAAGGACATTAGCTCACTCTCCATGACATAGATACCGAAGACCAACAAAAAGTATCATCTCAAGAAGATGTGATTGCAATATTACTGACTGCCGCTACGGCTCTCCCAGAAAAAGTAGCCAGGAATGAGGCAATAAGCACGGACAAGGATGCCACAACAGAGGAAAGAAGGCCTCCCCCTCCGTTTTCTTCGCTGTGTTCACCAATGCCCGATCATTTCCCTATATACCCACCAGGAACCATCACGCCTACACTAAGCTCCACCAACCCAAACCATGCTGGTCCTTCTTACCGCACTCCTCCACCAACAAAATACACTCAAATCCTAGGGACCACTCACTCAATTTCTTCTTACCAGGTTCCTCAGCCTGTTTACATTAATCCGGCAAAATAATGATGTGCTCCAGCTCCACCAACTAGGCAGACCACCACTGCCCCGCTCAACCATACCACCCACCAAGTCTCATTCTTCACTCCCAACATCCCCAGTGAATGCTCCCCAAGGCACAAAGAGCTAGATCATTATGAAGAAATGGAAAGGGCCTGGACAGCCGAACATAATAAGCGTGAAAAAGATATAGAGAAAAAGATGGAGGAGTTACTGGAGAAATCCAACAGGTCCGCAAGAAAGGCTACATGCCTAAGATATGATGACCTGTAATGCATCCGGATTTAGACTTATCGGAAGGGTTCAAAATTCCAAAATTTGAGAAGTTCAATGAAACAAGGAATCCCAAAGTACACCTCCGATCCTACTGCGAGCAAAAGGTCTGAGTAAAGAAAAATGAACCTCTAATCATGCGACTATTCAGTCATAGCTTGATTGGAGAGGCCGCTGAATGGTTTGCGACTCAAGATATGCATCAATGGCACACCTGAGAGGACATGGCAAGAGTCCGCTTTAATGTCGAAATAGTACCAGACTACTATTATCTTGAAAAGATCAAGCAGAAATCAACAGAAAACTATAGGGAGTTTGCCAGCAGGTGGAAGGCTGAGGCGGACCGTGTGCAGCCACCAATGTGTGAAGGAAAATGAGTCTCTGTGTTTATCAGATCCCAGAAGCCTGATTTCTACGACCGAATGTTATCCATGGCCGGAAAACCGTTTGCTGAATTGGTCAAAATGGGAGAGGCTATAGGAGATGGTCTCAAATCTGGGAAAATAGTTAGCATCTTTAACAAGTCATCCAGATAGGCTACCACAGGAATCTTCCACAAGAAGAAAGAGGGCGTGGCAACCATATCCCATATTCCAAACCTAAGCCCAAAAGAATCACAATCCTCCCACATAACTATGCCCATCATAGAATACCCCTCACCTGCCCATAATCCAACACCTGTGTATTATGCACAACCTAGCTTCACCACTACCACTTACTTACACGGCGCCACCTAGTATTCGTGTGCTCGCTCCCACTTACCAAGCACCACCTCAACAAAATTACCGCCCAAATAACCCACCATAAGCATATCAACCACCCCAGAATTACCAAAATCAACTGCCACCCCCAACATACAATGCTTCACATCCTGCATTCGAGAAGAGGCCGGTAAGGGAATTCATAACGCTCCTCAAGCCTAGGGCTCAGCTATTCAAAAGGCTATTGGCCGCAGGCTTGATTCAGAATGTCCCCCCAAAGCCAGCACAGTCGGGGAGCAGATTTTACAAGACTGATCAAACATGTGCCTATCATTCGAGAGGAAATGGGCACAACACAAAGGATTGTCTAAATCTTAAACACAAAATTCAAGATCTGATTGACAAGAGGGAGATCATTTTGGAAACCGCAGCTCCCAATGTGAACACGAACCCGTTACCCAATCATGGAAATAACGGAGTCCATATGATTGAGAGGAATGAGGACTGGGAAGCCTGCAGAGCATTGATCGCAGAGCAGTAAAATCCCTAGAACAAACGGTGGCCTCCCTCAAACTTTAGAAGTGCCCTAATTTCAAGGTTCTGGTCCTAGCGCCAGGAGCCATGTGTCACACCCCATTTTAACCGGGTAGATTTAGGAGTATGACGTATTGGTGATTCCTATTTATTTTATTTGAGGAGTCGCCACCTAATTAATTTAACGGTGAATTAGGACACCTAGAGGTTAACTAAGGGAAAGTTAAAAACTAAACCTCAATTAATGGTCTGCTAACCAGTGTGATTCTGGGTAAGGGCTCTATATTATCCTAAAGGGAAGGTGTTGGGCATCCTTTAGAATCCGTTAACTACGGTTATCCGGTCAAACTTAGGTTAATTAATGAAGGTGAGAATTTGTATAAAAGAGGACTTTGAATGCCATTTTAAATAAAACTTGTAAATATTACTAAGGCTTTAGATAAAATGTTGTTTAGAAATAAAACTTATAAAAGATGGTTTGCATAAAAGAGGATTTTAAATGCTATTTAAATAAAGATTAAAATGTTGCTAAGACCTTATATGAAATATAATAAATGTTGTTTAAGATAAGACTTGTAGGAAATATAATGATTTGCCCATAAATACTAGCTTTTGAGAAGAGATTTAGCAATTTTGAACTTTAGATAAATTATATTATATGAATATAGCAATGTAAAAAATCTAGACTTATGAATAGGATTCAAGAGGAAGTGAATTTTCTTTTTCATTTTTTATTAATTCTTATGAACTATACTTAGCTAAAAATATGCGTGATTGATTCAGACTTGAAGAGTTATGTATAAAATATACTTGAATTTATACTGTGTATTAGTGACATATTGAAATGTATATGATAGTAAGAATAAAATACGATTCCATTAACTCAAAATACCTAGTTACGCTATTTGCGAATAAATAAATAAAATAAATGTTAGATGCTATAAATAGTTTTGACATAAAAGAAAAATGAAGCTTATGGGATTAATTAGTCTTTCTCAAATTAACTACCCTTTAACTAAAACTAAACCTACTAATTAATTAAGATTTATCTAAACTAATAAAACAAAAAAAAAAAACAAAGAGTTAGTTGAATAATACAAATTAATATGCACAAAATAAATAGAGGAAGAGATAATTTAAATGGGCTCAGCCCATTTCCAAACTGAGATGATCAGATTGTTGCTGAGTTTTCAGTCCAGAAATTTCAATGTATCGTTGTGGGCTGTTGCTGCTATTGGGCTTGGCCCCGAATTCATTTTTTCCTGCTGCGGATGGGGCTGGACAGAGAGAGGAAATCTTGTTGGGTTTTTAGCCCGACTCCAAATGCGGAGGGGAGACGAGTCTCTTGGACTCGTATGCAATATTCATACATAAAAAAAAGGGAGAATTAGTATACGATCGATAAATGATGTTAGACATAAGGATCATAAATCAGCGGATTGTGCATACTATGTATACTTGAGTATACTTCCTGTATACATATTCATAACCATTTCAAATAGAGATATACCAGCAGTGTGCATAATATACATAAACCAACTGAAATATACTTGCAGCAATGCACAGCAGTCAAACAACAACAAATGATAATGCAGGCTACGAACAGAACCTGCTAATTCGTATTCACTGGCATAAAATGTGTATGACCAGATTGAACATACTCCTAATATTTCAACAATTTGAGGAATTTCAAATCAGATATTTCCGCCTACATAACATGTGCATAATTCAAAGGAAAGTGGACTGCCCACCTCTACTGGGCAGAGAAAACCCATCAAATTGGTCCTATATCTTTTATGCTCCAATAAATGATCAAAGTTTCGAACGTCTTAAACCCGTATGACTTTTAAAGGTACAGAACCTCAACAAAGCAGATATTCTTCAGATTTAACCAATGGCACAATACTACAGAGGTAATATCGAGATTAAGAAGACTATCATAAAGGTGCCTGTCATATTATCTCAGGTAATTTAAAACAGAACCACATTTTGTCTCTTTAAATCAATTCAGGAACAAAGCAGGGGACAGCCTCCTCATCCTATTCAAATAAGGCACGCTTTTTAACTATCCATGAACAAACAAAGTCTGCCACTATGCCAACATCCCACTATAGGACCTACATTTCTTTTAAAAGAATACACTCTCCACCCCTAAGGAAAAACTTATATTCTTCCCAGAATCCTAGAAAAACACTTCAGAGCAACCACATCTTTATTTTAAACCAATCTTTCAAGTGGGCTTGAACATGTTATCATCAGTTTAACAAGCCTCTTACTTCCAAAATTCATTTTAAGCAAAACAATATAGCACATTTGTCAAGCAGAAGAAAAACAACCAATTATTAAGCTAATTGGACCTTATGCTTAAATATACACTAACTAAACATACATCTGACCTTCCTTTATGATAAAAGTAAGTCATTGAATCATGCTGAATTCCATCAAGGCAGTAACCACAGTAAAGTCTTAACATACCGAACATGATCAGTCCCACTAACTAGCAATGACCATATGCTAAACCAAACACAAATGAAGCAAATAGCCATAAAGCAGATAAGCAGAGGTTAAATAGAACTCGACAGAAATGGGAAGGAAGGTATTCACTTACTTGAAATGAACTGAACCAAACTATCATACCCAAACATGCTTGAACAGATAAACAAACTAACATAGAAAACATATCTAAATAGACCTGAATCGAACATAACATATAAACACAAGGACACATCTTGACTGCTAAAATGGAAATCAGCTAAATAAAGAAGAGTTGTCCGCATACTCAAGTAGACCAAAGCTAGATTATTCTACATAAACATGTTTTACCACACAAACAGACTGACAAGAAAACATATTTAACTAACTATTATACAAGATTAATTAAAATCCTAACTAATACTGATATACGAACAGATTTAATCCATCCAACTAAGTTAATTTGACTAAACTAACATGCCTTAATCACAAACTGAAACAACATAGAGTAAACAGAAAGTGTAAGAAAGAAAGCAAATAAAGAAGGAGAATTACCTTCTTCGGGTGCAGCGAAGTGAGGCGAAGGTCTCGATATCCCCTCGAACACTATCGAATCCGAGCTTGCGATGCTCGGGTTCACAATGATACCAAAACCAATGAAAATAGAATAGAATTGATGTAGTATTCTGATTTGATAAATAAACAAGATCAAAGTGCTAATAGAACTCGGAATTTAGGTGATTAAAAGACTCATATTTTAGAGATTTTCAGGATTTCAAGAACAGCGAAAAAAAAAGAGCTTGTTTCAGAATTTAATTTCAGGGGGGGGATTTTGCGATTTGAAAGCCTCAATTTTCCGGGGGGGGGGGGCCTCCTGAATCCAAAAATCCTCCCCCTTTTCGATCCCACTCCACCACTATTTATAGGGTTCTTATGGTTTTTGTATTGAAGAAAGAAAGATAGGAGCGGGGTGACAGAGGAGCGTGGGGGTGTGATGTGGTGGGGGACAAGGTGAGTGGAAATGGCAGCGGTATGGGAGAGGCGTGGGGTAGTGATATGGTGGGGGACAAGGTGAGTGGAAATGGCAGCGGTATGGGAGAGGATGACGATGAAAGAGAGAGAACAAGATGTGGTGGAACGCAGAGATGGCAGAGGTATGGGAGTGGGGATAACGTGGGGGGTGTCGGCAGAGAGGGAATCAGTGGAGGGAGTGAGTGTAAGTGGAGAGGGGGCGGCGCGACGGTGAGGAGGCGGTGGAAGTGGGAGGCGGAGACGAGGAAAAGAGAGAAAGGGAGGCGCTGTGGACGGAGGTGGGAAAGAAAATGAGGGGAAACCCTAAAAGGGTTTCCCTTATTTTCACTGAAATGGGTCAGACCCGGTCCATTTATGGACTGGGTCAATTTTTAGACCTGGTATTAAAAGAATAGACTAATAAATTGAAACACGGATTATTCTAAAAAATTGAGATAAGAGATATGGGCTAGTCCAAAAATATTTAGGAGTTAATCCGACTTTGATTTGGGGTCCGGTAAGTCAAAATATGGACCCAGTGCAAAGAATAGTTTGGCTTCTAAATTTAAATAAAAGACCTGTCTAAATAACTTGTGTTAAATATTTCTCAATACAAAATATGCAATCTTCAACGCTCGGATAAGAAAAAATAGCGTTGTACTAGCCGTGCAATAATATTCCGAAAATCCACAGTAAGATAAATACTATTATTTAATTATACAAAGATAAATGCGACGTGTGTGCGTAAGCTGGTAAAAATACTGAAAAGATAAAAATTGTGAATAATAATAATAATAATAATAAAATACGGTAAATAATAATAATTGATAGAATGATACAATAGCGGTATTGATAAGAGGCTAATAATTATAGTAAACGTAATATATATTTTTTTATTTTTTTCAAAAATATTAGAAGCTTAAAAATAGGTATTTTGGCAGAGAGACGGGACAAAATTGGGTGTCAACACCATGAAAGCAACATCGAGGTTTAGAACCCTGATTCCAGCACCCGTAGTAGCACAAACAGCACAACGAAATGCTCTCACGCCCAAAAAGCCAATCACTGTACAAGAAACCATGGCTCAGGGCATGACCCGCTTGGGGAGGTGTTACACTCCTGAAGAGTTAGCTAAGAATGCTACATGGAAAGAAAGCACCCAAAAGAGGGCAATAACTGAAGGAGAAGCTGAGGATTTCTGGCGGCGCATGCAGCCAAAAGACTACTCCATCATTGATCATTTGAAGAAAACACCAGCACAAATATTGGTGTTGTCATTACTAGCCAGCTCCCCATCACACAGGCAGGCTCTCATGAGAGTGTTATATGATATACACGTACCAGCTGGTACAAGCAGCGAAGATTTGGTTGGGCTGGTAGCCCACATCATTGGAGAACAAAATCTGCTTCTCAAAAGAGGAGTTGCCAGCAGAAGGGACCTCTCACAACAGGGCCCTTAAAATCACTGTGGAATGTGAACGTAAGGCAATAGGGAGAGTGCTTGTGGACAATGGATCAGGCCTCAATATCTGCCCCATTGCCACCTTAACACAGCCCAGCTACGAAATCAACAAAATCCGTCAAAGCGGGAAAAACGTCAGGGGATTTGATGGGTCTCAAAGTGACTCCCTAGAAGAAGTAGACCTGCAGATCCAAGTTAGACCAGCCTCTTTCACAGAAGAATTTCAGGTCATGGCAATCACCGCTAACTACAACATGCTCTTAGGAAGACCCTGATACATTCCGCCTGCGCAATCTATCAACTCTGCACCAGGCCATAAAATTTGAATGGCAAGGACAGGAAATTGTAGTGGCAGCTGAGAAGGATATTCAGAAGTGTCCTTACAACATCGTTCCCGTGATCGAAGGGAGCCTTCACTTACTAAACTTTCATGTAGTGAAATACGTTGGGGCCACATATACAGAGGAAGAGGTCGATGAACCCATGCCAGCAGTCTACAGAATGATTGCTTCTACTATGTTGAGGAATGGTTTTGAAACAGGAAAAGGTCTAGGAAGGGACCTCGAAGGGATAACAGAGCTCGTGCCAATCCCAAAAGAAAACTACCACTTCGGTCTAGGGTATACCCCTAACGAAGATGAGCTCGCAAGGGCAATCAAGAGAGAGCCTAGAACAAGGAATTTACCTCATCCAATTCTCGGTCTGTAACAGTCATTCCCCAGAAAGATGTCGATGCTGAATGAAGAAGAAACTGATGGGAGTCTCGAGTAGCTGTTCCAACAAGAGGGATGCTACGCGGTCGTTGAAGAACGTCAAGAGGCACCCAACATAGGCAGTCTGAGGTCGGGAGAGCGCCTGAACAATTGGACATCCACCCCCCTCTTGGCTCCTCTGTAGAGAGATAGATTTTCTTACAACCTTTTTGCTAAAAGCGGCGACATTGGCTGAGGCCCGAATGATTGCCTTTTCTAAATTACTTCGTAATGTTTTAAAAATGGAAATGGTCCAACGTTGTTCCGAACCAGGACCACAATTGTAGCCAATTGTTCTTCAATTAATGAAAAGCCTCGACCTACATAAAACTGCAATTCTTATCAGATAATAATAATGATTTTCTTAAAACTAACTACGCGTAACAAGTAATAATAAACCTAACTTTACTTTGCCTAGCCTTTTCAATAGTAATCATAATAAAACAACCGAAAATGTCATGACGTGTCGTGAAACGAATGAGAAAAATAGACAACAAAAATACGAGGAGTACAATGAATCGACAATGATGCTAGAGGGACTGGTAGAAGAATTAGAAGAAAAGGAGAAGCCGAATATGGATGAAATTGAGGTGATCAACCTCGGCGACGAAGAGGATGTCAAAGAGACACGAATCAATGCTCACTTGGGAGCTCCACAAAAAGAAGAGCTCATAGCTCTATTAAAGGAGTAGGTGGATGTCTTCGCCTGGTCACACACAGACATGCCAGGATTGAGCACTGAAATTGTAGCCCACATATTTCCTATTAAGGAAGGCTTCACTCCGGTTAAGAAAAAGACCCGGACATTCAAGCCTGACATGAGTATCAGGATAAAGGATGAAGTGGAGAAACAAATCGAGTCTGGAATAGTGGAGGTGACATCCTACCCCACTTAGGTGGCCAACATAGTGCCCGTACGCAAAAAGGATGGAAAGATTCGAATCTGTGTGAACTACCGAGATCTCAACCGGGCCAGTCCACAAGCCAACTTTCCACTCCCAAACATCCACATTCTAATAGAAAACTGTGCCAAGCATGAGCTGCAATCATTCGTCGATTGTTTCGCTGGGTACCATTAAATACTCATGAGCGAATAAGACACTGAAAAGACAGCCTTCGTCACTACTTAAGGAATCTACCATTATAGGGTGATGTCGTTATGCCTCAAAAACGCCGGCGCTACGTACATGAGAGCTATGACTACCTTGTTCCATGATATGATGCATCGAGAGATTAAAGTCCATGTAGACGATGTCATCATAAAATCAAGGGAACGCTGGGAGCATACTGTGCATCTGCGTAACTTCTTCGACAGAGTTCGCAAATTCAATCTAAAGCTGAACCCTGCAAAGTGCACGTTTGGAGTGCCTACAGGTAAATTGCTAGGATTCATAGGCAACCGTAGGGGTATTAAACAAGACCCTACCAAGATTAAAGCAATTCAGGAGCTACCACCTCCCAAAACCAAGAAAGAAGTCATGAGCTTTTTGGGAAGGTTGAACTACATTGGACGATTCATAGCCCAGTCAATTGTGATTATAGAACTAATCCTTAAGCTACTCAAGAAGGATGCTCCCACAAATTGGACAGAGGAATGTCAAGTGGAATTTGACAGAATCAAGAGATACCTTTCCAATCCTCATGTCTTAGTACCGCCCAGGCCAGGGAGTCCTTTGTTACTATATATGTCAGTATCAGAAAAAGCTTTCGGGCGCATGCTCGCCCAGCATGATGAAAATGGCAAAAAGGAACATGCCATCTACTATTTGAGCAAGAATTTGACCTCCTGCGAAGTGCAGTATACACTCGCAGAAAAGACCTGTTGTGCTTTAACTTGGATTGCCCAAAAATTAAGACACTATTTATCCGTGTTTACCATTCACCTCATATCCAGAATGGATTTGCTGAGATATATTTTCCGGTAACCAATGCCCATGGGAAAGTTGGCTAAATAGAAAATGCTACTAAACGAATTTGACATCGTGTACGTAGCACAAAAGGCAATCAAAGGACAATCCCTAGTGAATCTGTTGGCAGAAAGTCCCGTAGATGATGAACTGGAACCATTACGGACTTTCTTTCCAGACGAGAAAGTGATGGCCATGGGAGAAGAGATGGCAGAACCATACTCGGGCTGGACACTGTTCTTCGATGGAGTAGTCAACTACAAATGATCAGGCATTGGAGTGGTGTTGATATCAAAAACAGGGCAACACTATCCGATGGCCGCAAAACTCAACTTCAGCTGTACCAACAATATGGCGAAATATGAAGCATGTATCCTTGGCATCAGGATGGCGTTAGACATGAACATACAGGAGTTGTTGGTAATCCGAGACTCCAATTTACTCATAAATTAAGTAAAAGGAAATTGGGCGACCAAAAATGATAAGATACTCCCATATGTGAATCTGGTACAAAGATTGTGCGGGATATTCAAGAGTATTGACTTCAGGCATACTCCAAGGGCCCAGAATGAGTTTGCAGACGCATTGGCCACAATAGTGTCTAGAATCCAGCACCCTGAGAGTACCCACATTGATCCATTAGAGATCACACTGAGAGAAGAACGGGCTCACTGCGCTCATGTCGAGGCCGAGCCAGATGACCAACCATGTTATGCCGACATTAAGGCCTACCTGGACAAAGGAAAGTATCCCCATAGAGTTCAGCAAATCAAAAGAAGACCATCAGGAGATTGGCCGAAGGAATTGCTATACAAAAGGACCTCTGACCTTAGGTTGCTCAGGTGTGTGGACGCCGAAAAGGCTAAACAACTGCTAAAAGAAGTACACGCAGGGGCATGCGGACCATACACGAATGGATTCATCCTTACTAAGAAAATCATAAGGACGGGATATTATTAGATGACCATGGAGCATGACTCATGTAAATTCGTGCAAAAATGCCATCAGCGCCAGATACACGGGGATCTGAACAAAGTTCCCCCCATAGAATTACACGCAATGAGCTCCTCCTAGCCTTTCGTGGCATGGGGAATGGACGTCATAAGACCCATCGAGCCTCCGGCCTCCAACGGACATCGCTTCATCTTAGTCGCCATAGATTACTTCACTAAGTGGTGGAAGCAAATTCCCACAAATCAATGACCAAGAAAGTTGTGCCGAATTCGTCAAAAATAATCTAATATGTCATTTCGGTATGCCGGAAACCATCATCACAGATAATGGTGTCAATCTGAACAGCCATTTGATGAAAGATATCTATGAGCAATTCAAAATCACCCACAGAAACTCTACTGTCTATCGACCACAAATGAATGGAGCCGTAGAAGCTGCCAACAAAAATATCAAAAGAATCTTCAAAAAATGGTCGACAACTATAAGAATTGTCATGAGCAGCTGCCTTATGCTCTGTTGGGATACAGAATGACAACCTGAACCTCCATTGGGGAAACCCCATACCTCCTTGTCTACGGTACAAAAGCGATCATACCAACAGAAGTGGAAATCCCTTCACTCAGGATCATCCAAGAGGTAGAGCTGAAAGATGAAGAATGGGTTAGAAATTGTTATGAACAACTGGCCATGATAGAGGAAAAAAGAATGGTGTCAGTTGCCACGGACAGCTATACAGACAAAGGATGTCTCGAGCCTTCAACAAGTGGGTCGACTTTTTCAGATCAGACAACTCGTACTCAAGCGAGTCTTCCCTCACCAAGAGGAATACAAAGGAAAATTCGCGTCGAATTGGAAAGGACCATACATGGTCAAGAAAGTACTCTCAGAAGAAGTCGTAATCCTAGCTGAGATGGACGAACAAGAGTGGCCCAAGGCCATCAATGCAGCGCTCAAGAGATACTATATTTAGGAATCCATTTGCTTGTAATCGCATTGTTATTTCCTTGTAATCATACCTTTTGCTTTTAATCATACTAGAATAGGATAAAAACAAAGTATCTATGTAATGAACTACGCAATGACCTGAATTCCCTATAGTGGAATAGGTAGGCACTCCATACGAGACCCGGTTGCTTTATTAGTAAAACCAAAACTCAATTATTTTATTCCGAACTATGTTCGACCTGAATTCCTGCTGCGACGGGATACGTAGGCGCTCTCGAGTTCGGTCGTCATAAAAGAAAAACCAAGAAACCCTTAGGAAACCACAGAGATAATAAGGCGGGAAAAGTTAACAAGATCAAGCTTGTAAGGGTCATTACAAGAATTAGACAGCATCAACCCTACACTGGGGTAGAATTTTTTAGGGAACCTTAAAAATTCCTATCGGAAGCAATCAACAAAGAAAGAGACAGAGTAAAACAATACACTGGGGTAGAATTTTTGAGGTTGCACAGCGAGACAAGAAAAAATCCACCCAGAGCAAGTTCTGAAACCGGGGCAAAATTTTTGAGAAAGATCCCAAAAATTCTACCGGTACGAAAGTCAGCGGTCACATCATCGGGAAGAACCAAAGAACCTCGTTCGAAGAAAACACAGTTCATGACACATAAAATGAAACCAATATTTACTTTAAGGAAAATATAGCATGCGGTTTATAAATTTTTACTCTGAATTTTCAAAAAAAGTATAGCATAATTACATCCCAGAAACATCTTTCGAAATACCAAGCTCAAGAGGGTTCGAAGGGGCATCAAGAGGAGACATCAGGCAGGAAGACAACAACGCTAATCGGCTTCTTAGAAAACTCACAATTTTTCTATGGACGCAGGTTTTTCTTTAACAGGACGGCAGACACACCACCAACCGGCTTACTCACAGCAAAGGCGGAAAGCAAACTTAGCCCGATGGAGAGAGACCAAAAGGGTCACAGGGCAAATGAGCGTAAAGACAAATTCCACCAAAAGGGTCACACAAATAGCGAACATCAAACATCAAAAAGGGTCATGACAAGGACGAAAGGGCATATCCAGCCACAAGGGTCAACAGCCAATACAACAAACGAAAGAAAGATTATCCAGCCACAAGGGCCATAATTATCATCTGCATGCCAAGAGGTCCATTCATACAAACAATCCGAGAGGGCCATTCATACGAACAGCCGAGAGGCCCATTCATACAAACAAGCCAAAAGAGTCATTCATACAAACAACCAAGAGGGTCGTTCATACAAACAGCCAAGAGAGTCATTCATACAAACAAGCCAAGAGGACCATTCATACAAATAGCAAAGATGGCCATTCATACCAACAAGACAAGAGGGTCATTCATACAAACAGCTAAGAGGGTCATTCATACAAAAAAGCCAAGAGGGATATTTATTCAAACAAGTCGAGTGGGATATTCATCTAAATTTCCACAAGAATATCTGCGTATTGTCAAAATCCAGGAGAGAGGCACACCGTCGCCCAAAAGGAGCCAGCTTGCTGAACCAGATCCAGACAAATTACGGAGCAAATGTGGAACTTTTTCTTATGCAGCCGGTCAAGATAGGGTGCCCATGAGAGTTAAGATCTCCGGCCAGGATTTGGAAGCTATCCAATCTCAGACCCAGCCACAACTTTGTCTTGTTTTTATTTTTTCCAGTAAAAACCGCGACCGATCGGATACATACCGGGAAGTCTGAAGGTATTCCCACATAAGGGATATACTCTTCTCCAGCCAGTCGAACTACGTGTGACCTAATTCTCAGAGACCGGGGATATGTAGGCGAACTCAAGACCCGAGAGTCGGTCACATTCTAACAGTCGTCCGGGAAAACCCAATCATAATGTTGGGGATCTCCGAATTGTTTCCTCCAAATCACTTGAAGGTCTTTAGTTGAGTCGAACTACAAGTAGCCTAAATTCTCATATAACCTGAGATACGTAGGAAATCCAGAGACCAGGGTCCGGCCACATATGTGAAAATTCCATAAAGACAAAGGGTAAAATGAGCTGAGTCAGTCAAAAATTAGGGTTATTCAAATTTCATTGCTCAGGGATGGTATCATGGCATCATAAATTTATTTTCATGGCATCCTAAATTGAGGATTTTCATGGCATCATAAATTTATTTGGAAATTAATGAGTACTTTTATGATATTTTATGAGATGTTTGTTAAATTTAATTTTTTTAAAAAAAGGAGAGAGAGAGAGAGAGAGAGAGAGAGAGAGAGAGAGAGAGAGAGAGAGAGAGAGAGAGAGAGAGAGAGAGTCTTTTGTTTGGAAGATAATCATTTATTCAATTGTTTAAAATTGTCAAGAAATCAAAAAAATTGCAAGTTTTTTACTACTTTTAATCTTTGAAAGTTTAAGTAATTTAAATAATTTGAGTAATTAACTATTAAACCCTTTAAATCTCTAATTTTTATATACTTGCATGATTTGGCAAAAATATGCATAATTTCCCATAAATGTTTTAATTAGGCTAATTAATTAATTAAATAATAATTATTGCAAATTGATCAGTTATATATATATATATATATATATATATGCCATGGCCAATTAAATTAATCAGTTCATGATTTAAAGAAATTAGGGCCGATTTTCATAAAATTAGCCTCTTAATGGTATTATTTAAAATAACCACTTCATTGGTTCAAATCTGTTAAGGTCATTAATGTAATTTAATTATAAAATTTTGCTAATTAGGCCAAAGAGGGCCATAATTGAAATGATCAGTCAGATTAGAATTAATTAAGGCCATGATTCGTAAATTTAGGCCCATTAACACAATTTGGTCATTTTGTTTAAACTATTTTAATAAAATGATTATGTCCTAATTTTTCCTATAATTAAAATTTCATCAATTTTGATATTTATCTAATTTTTATTTTTATGCCTATTAGGTATACATATATATACACCAAGTATACACATATATATGCACACAAGGTATATATATGTGTGTGTGTGTGTGTGTGTGTGTGTACACTTAGTGTATGCATATATGTATAGGGCCCTTCTAATGTTTTAAACTCGGACCGAGTCCAGCCCAAAGCCAGGTTGAGACCCGGCCCAATCCCCTTTAAACGGATAAGAGGGGGCATACCCCCGTTATTATTTCATTTCCTTTTTGGCAATAAACCCCCACCCCCCAAATCCCCGTCTCTTTCTCTTCCCCCTTTGGTGTAACCCTAGCGCCGCCTTTGATTTTTCATCGTCTCTCTCCACCAAAAATAGCAAGGTTGCAGAGCATAGCTGATGAATACATTTATTACATGCTTGTTATGGTGAAAGCATTAAATGTTCCTCTCGATTTGATGATCTTTTTACCCAAACACGGTAATGAATCTTTGTTTTTACTCATTTTTCAAATGTTTCAGACAAAATCATGATTTTCTTTTACTTTTAAGTTATATTGTTTATTATTATTCGCAATTTCCTATTGGTTCATGGCTGTTGGTTCAGATCCACCCAAGAAGGGTTAGATCTGACCGCATGCATGTATTGTTACACCTTTAGATCTGGGTCGTTAACTTCATTTTACTGAGTGTTTGGTGTTGGAAATGGGTTTGTCCCACATCATTCATTTTTAGTCTTGAATGAATTTTTGGGTTTCTATAAACAAGATCCCACTCGCACAAAAAAACGAGGTCAGACAACAAGGACAAAAATAATGAGATAGAAAAAATAGAGGAAAAATTCGAAAGTTGAAGAAGTTGGAAAATTTTGATTTTTCAAAAGCTTCTTAGTAAAAGTTTTTAATACGTTGACTGAAAATAGTTGGGTTTTCTAAGTTCTAAAATATTTTCCTGCTTTATTTTATTTTTCACGTGGCTGAGTTGTTAGGGTTGGATGCAAAAAAGCTCCCAAATCCGTTCTTTTCTTGGATGCGCACACAAAAGGTAACCTTTGATTCATTCTTTTTTTTTAATTTAGAATTTGGTTTAGCCTAAGTTGTGTTTGCATTAGTTAGATTGCTTGTGGTTTGATGCTTGCTAATGATGGCTCCTGTTACTAAAGGCTTCCCTATTTGGTTGTGTGTTTAACTTATGATTTACTTGAGGGAAAAACAGTAGAACCAGTGTGAATGTTATGTTGAAACTCATTGCAAAGTAGGCTGGTTGGACTTCTTGTTGGTTTGTTCGTTTATGTGGTTGAAGTACCTTGAAAATTCATTTCTTTTTTCCTTCCTTCTTGAAGTCATGTTAGTTTGTTAAATATAATCCTAAGTAGAACCAATGTAGTGAAGTTCAACTTATTTTCCTCTACTCAACTCCTAGGTATTGTTAAAAGGAAATGAGGCAGTTTACATGCTGGTTTAGCTGAACATGAATAGATCACTTGTAATGTGTGCTTGTGTTTATAATTAGAAATCACATACGTTTTGCTAATCTGCCAGTGAACTATCCTCCCTTGTAAAGCAAAGTCTTTTATCAAGGTCTCCTTAACTATAAATGTTTTAACTTAACAGTTGATTTGGATAAAATTTCTGGTGTGTTCCCTTCGTTCAAAAAAAAAAACAAAATACTTAAGCATAAGTTGAATCTATTTGTTGGTTCTCTGAAGATATAACAGTAGATTATTCCATTTTTCTTTACCTTCCTTCTTAAATGACCTTACTACATAGAATAGAGTAAAGATAGGATTAGTTAACAGTTTGTCTATTTATCAACTAATATTCAGATTTAAAAGAGAATCAGGTTCAATTTTGGTTTATGAATTGGTAAGCTATTGAAAGAAATACATGTGATCATGTTCTCATCTAATATAGGCCAGAGTGTGTGCTAATTGTCTATGATTTGTATCAAAAACTAGAACTAATATGATTAAGGTGCTTGAGTATGAAATCTGTTTTTCTTTGGTTTGATCAAGGCATTAGTTTCTTGTCTGAACTTGTTGCTTAAACATATAATGTTCATAATTTGTCTTGTGTAGTCTATGTCACAAGTCCTTCATCTAAAAATGGTCTATTCATAAGTGTTAAGAGTTTTGGTAAACATAAAATAAAATGAAAAGGAATGGGTTAACTTTAGGGACTGTAAGGCCAAGTCATCACTTGCAAATTAATTAAGATCAATCTAGTTAGTCTAACTAACTAGCAAGATGATTATTAGTTTTTAACCTGGTTAGTGATGGAATGGAACAATTGTCAAGAATGAAAATCTATTCTACTATCTTTGATCGTCTTGTTTGTTAGTCTTATCCCCATCCTTTGTCTTATCTAACTAGTGAAGCAAATCTGTCATGAAAGTGGATTGATATGCCATACACTCTTGGATCTGTATTGATATTCATTCATGAATAGACTATAGTTTAATAGATGATCCCAAGTGTTCAAATTTAACAAGTTTAAGTATTAAGAGAAGGGTAAAATGAATTAGTTTGGTCATGTTTGATCAAGTTCCGGAACAGTTTAGAGATTGAGGCTTTTCTTTTTCTTGTCTTTTTTTTCTGAAACATAAGGTCTACTTTCTTCTCTTTGTGCATGAGTGAAGAATATGGTTTGATAATAACTCATGATCCTTGATTGTTTAGGCTTAAAATATGAGGATAAGTAGGAAAGATCTTATAAGTCTAGTCTGAGTGAAAGAAGAGGATTAAAAAAAAAGGGAAAACTGTAGTTGAAACGTTAAGAAAATGTTTGACTTTGATATATGAACTGTCCAGTCTTCTTTTGGGACATGCTCAAGGGTAATAGAAGAGGACCATAGGTGTGGATGTGTGGGTTGAAACCACTTGACTAATGGGAAAGTCTTTTAAAGACATCTTAGGAGAAGATTGAGAAAGAGTCGAGTATCACTTGACCCATAGTATATTTCTTCCCAAAATAAGAGATTGTCATGGAATTCCTCACAAGTCTATGGGGTGTAACCTGCTACATTTTCATATTTGGTATTCTCTTTGTTATTTTGCAGAGTTAAATGGATCCTCAGAAATGAATTTCTTGTACATTAATAATTGTTCATTTAGATAGTTAAACCTGGTTCTGATGTGTGATTTTTGGATTTGAATGAACTTTGTTGACCAGCTCAGATATGTCTTAGGGATGGGGTGACAAGGCTAGATAATATATAGTAATTTGAAAGATTGCAGTCTTTGTTTAAAACTGGAAAGAAGGAAAGGTTTTCAAGTAGGAATACTGTTTGTTTGAAAACGAGGCAAGAAAGGTTTCAAGTGGATTATATGATAAGGTATAACAGTCTCTCTAATATCTATTTAGGCTGAGTTCATAATTAAGATCTACATGTAAATTCTATGTGCATTAATTTGATTCCACTTGTGTTTGAAAGATGGTCTGTCTTCTCCTTTTTACTAAGAAACATAGAGACCTTAAAAGGAAGGAAATCAGTGGCTTGCATCCATTTAAGGTGGCAGTACAGTGTCTTGGGGGTGTTTTTGACCCCTTCTTTGTGATACTTTAGATAATATATCATGTTTCCCACTTTGAGATATGATTCTTGAGTTTATTAGTCCAAAGCCTAAGTAGAAGATAAAAACTGAACTTAGTCATGTTGGATAGATGTGTTTTCCCTTTGTGCAATATTAAAAACCAGCTAAGGATATGTTATGCTTGTCCAGTTTGAAGAAATGAAAACTAGGAGTAGGCCACTACTTATGAACATGTCTAAATCATGTGCATCCTCTTTTAAAATCAACCCGTTTCTTTCTGCAATGGAGTAGGATCAAGAGAAAAGGTCTAAAAGAATTTCAAACTCTAAAATTTAAATGTGGAATCTTCTATGCATCCATGAGACTTTTGGCCCTTCTATTTGCTTAAGTTGTGTGTGAAAATATAGTTGCTGCACCTAAGGTTGTATATTCTACATAGGACCATTATGACTTGAAAGCATCTTAGCATGTTTCCTATAATTGATCCTGGTATCAATTCCATTTTTTTTTTTGCTTGTGTCTCAATCTCTAACTGGAATCTGTTGAGAGTAATACAGCACCACGCTTGTGTTTCTCAAGGTTAATAAAGTCATGGCTCTTATGGAACTCCCTTAGCCCAGTTGAACCTATTTATGCTCTTGTTCCTGGTGGTACCATAAATAATGAAGGGGATCAAGTATCCTTCCCTTGTGTGCTACATACTAGCAATTGGCAGTTTCAACAAAAGGAGCTCTGATTTTCACCTGTTTGAGTTTGTCCATATCATGTTTATTAGAATTACAGTTTTGCTTCTCTTGTTTATTTCCTGCATTCTATGTGAGATTCACATAGGCTTTAAAATATGATCCCTAAAAGAGTGTCAAGAAACTTTAATTGGGTTATGCATAGGACATCTGGTCTCATTTGAAGATTTTGTCTAAATAATTCTATATGTACTCTGTGGATGCTAGATTTGTTGCCCTTCTCTGATTGTATTGTGCCATGTATTGAAGTTAGTTTTTCCTATGTTTGTGTGCCTTTACACTATGCCATATCTGCTTGATCAATACTGTTAGGAATTGTGCTACTTCTATGTGAACTGCTTTGTTGTTGTGATTACTTGGTTTAGTTCAGTTTTGGCCACATTATGCCCATACAGATTACTTTCTTTTTCCATGTTTAAATCATACTTGGTGCCTCGGTCTTCGTTCATAAGAGTAATCTGCCTGCTGAGTCTATCCATCTATTCTCTCCTTATTGTCATCAGTTCTTGTTGACTTATAATTGTTCTATAACTATGTACATTGGACATATCCTACTTATTCCAAGTAATGTGTGTGTATGTGGATATATGTCTTCCATGGTTATTGTTGGTTGAGAGAGGCAGTTTAGGTGGGAGGGGAGCTTAGTTTGAGCCTTTCCCTAGTGACCAGCCATGCTAGAGGTTCATAAAACCTCTTGGAATTTGTGCGGCATCAGTAATAAGGGGGTGATGACTTGGCCTTCCCACCACCTAAGTTTGGGGTTTGAGTTTAAAGACATGGAAATACATATGCACATTATGTGAGTTTGTGAATAAATAGGATATATTGCTTGTACGTGTGTATACTTGTGTATAGAATAGGATTTGTAAATGAATAGGACACTGTGTATGTGTGTGTGTGTGTGTATGTGTGTGTGTGTGTGTGTGTGTGTGTGTGTATCTATATGATAAGAGTAGTAAAATATAAACTAACCGGGGTCTATGTTTCTTTCGCCCCTTCTACTGCATGGCCATTTGGGCCAAGGTCCAACCACCCTATTTGGTCAAAGGCCCAACCATGGGTGAAAATGGTTACTAGGGGTTTGGTACACCCCTAGTTTACCTCCCTTATATATTTATGCCTTCGTTATTTACTTAAAGTGTTTCCTGTATTGTATTCATATTTTGTAAAAAAAAAATAAAAAAATATTGGAATCATTTATGTTGCGAATTAGGCATCTTAGGCAAAACAGTGCATATGCCGTTTAGATTGACTCTAGCTCCTTAAAAATAATTCTTCTTTGAAAATCTGGAAAAAAAAAACATGTACTGATTTTGAAAATTGAAAATAGAAAGTAACTGTGTTTTTCTTTATAAACAACAAAACTAAAGAGGTTTTTTGAAAGACAAAATAGTATAACGTATTGTGCAAAAACTAAGGGGTGAGTAAGATAGACGAAAAAACCCCTTTCCAACTATTGAAACACGTTTTCTGGGTTTTGAGTTGGTAAAAAATGCGATATTTTGGGCCAGAGCCCACCTGAGTCCTTTCTTAAAGAAAACCAAACATTTTTAAAAAACAATATGGGGCCAGAGCCCAATCAGTTTGGTCTTTTGAAAAAACAAAAAGACATAAGTTATTATTTGGGCTAAGAGTCCACTTGACTCTTTTGGTATAAATCTATAGCAAAGAAAACATGGCTAAGGCCCACGTCTTAATAGCTAAAATAAGGTGTTTTTGGGATAGAACCCCTGCAGTTTTGTCTTTAAAAAAACCCAACAACATAAAACCGTTTCTTTTGGTCGAAACCCACTTGATTTTTCTAAAAAATAAATTCGTGGTTAAAATTTATGGGCGAAGGCCCACGTTTTTCAAAAAAAGGTGAAAAGATGTTTTGGGCCAAAAAAAACAAAATGGACTTCAAGTCAAATTTTGCCTTAAATGAATCTGAGATTTTGTTCAAATAGCGAGCACATTTTTAAGGGATATATATATAAGTCATTTGGCCATAAGTTCAATTCACCTCTCAAAGGATAAAACGTGTAAAATTATAAAGGGGCTCTTTTTCTTGTGAATCAAAAATGGTAAGTATGTTCTAGAAATGTATTAAACAGATTAACACGGTCCATGTGTGAGTCAAACATGAATAAAATCTATTCACCCAGACTATAAAAATAAATAAACTTTCTATCCTTTTCTATAGAAAGACTACTATCCTTATACATAAAAGGAACTAATTATACCCGGATATTATAAATCCGAACCTAAATACCCTATATGTAAAGGGAATATATTCAATTCTTTAAGAAAAATGATGATATGCAACATGACAGGCTTTTTGCTAGAAATAAACTCTAAGTACACAGTTCATGCAAATACTCACACGTTGGAATTCGAAGGTCAACAGTATAGTACGGATCCTTAATACTAGGGTGCTTAATACCTTCCCTAGGGGATCACCAGAATCCTTACCTAGAACTTTGAATTAAGAAGGATCTTTCACGGCGTATGAATAAACCCTTCAAAACTGGTTTTCCTACTTTCCTAAAAATTAGGTGGCGACTCTTTTAAAACAAAGTCTGAAAGAGCACCAACGATTTTGAAGTAGCTTTTTCCGAGAGCTAATCCCGCCCGCGAAAATGCGAACCGTTACAACCGTGTCCGACGTCATACGATCCAGCTGATCCCTGAACGGGAGAATACTGTAGTGCGTACCCACATCTCGGATAACGCCTCCTCTCGTCCATCTCCGCGCGTATGGCATCGCCTCAACAATATAGTCGAGTGGAGTGGTAGCAACTATGGGTTGAAAAGGTCTCATCCTAGTCCATACCCATATCTGAAAGGGTTATTAAAAAAAATATTAGTCGTCATTTCAAAAAGCTATATTTAGAATAAAATTACACACACTTAAATACAGTACCTGGATGAGCGGATAAAATGCAGCGACATCGGTCCTCGCGCCCATAGATGATCGACAGAATCCTCGATACATGAAAGCCAGAACAGCAGTGCCCCAACTGTAACATCCTAACTCGCCCAGATGCTCCAGAAACGGCAAATACCTTAAGCTCACATGGGAACCCGATATGTTCGGGAACAGGATGCCCCCGAATATGACGAGAAGGTAAAGACGAGCATGTCGATCAATATCAACCTAAGGTGTGTCCTCTGTAATTGTATGCTCTATGTCTACGATGCACAAGTGAGTGAAGAGGGACTGCATCGACAGCCGACTCTGTCCCCATATATCACGCGACTGCGGCTCGAAACCAGTGAGCCTAGTCAACTCCTACCTATACGACGGCATCTGCTGGGGCTCCTCAATATACAAAGCGTGTCCATCTACCTAGATACCGTAAATGACCTCCACGCCCTGAAGGGTGATGGTGGCCTCACCAAAGCGAAGATGAAATGTATGGGTCTCCGGTCGCCATCGCTCAATCATGGCCGTCACAAGAACCCTGTCATGTTGTACACGACCAACAGCGACGCAACGGTAGATACTGCCCTGATATAGTATCTCTAAGACGCGAGGATATAGGGGCCGAGTTGCTAAAATATCCCATGCTTGTTCCATAAACCTGGGACGGACGAAGAGGTTGGGATCTACATCCGAATCCCATACTAGCTGGGACCTATGCTACTGCTGTAGATGAAGCACCTCTGGCTCGAAGGGCCCCGGATGAAGGGGGCGGGATCCATGGAGGTGTCGTATCAGTTTTACGCATTTTTAATTAATCATTAACATGTAATATTAATTATGTAATCTTTTATCGAAAAATTATACTAAGGATGTTCAATCCTAAACTAAAGATGTTCAGACCTAAACTAAAGATGTTCAATTATATTAACTAACTAAGACTTTAACGTGAAATTATATTAACTATCTACATTTGTGAATTAATAATTGTTAATTAATTATTATACTAACTACAATTAACTAACTAATATTATATTAATGCTATTTTAAATCTTAAATTAGGGATGTTCGAACCTAACCTAAGGATTAAATATAATTAACTAACAAATATAATCCTAAAGATGTTCAAACCTAAACTAAGGATGTTCAATTATACTAACTAACTAAGACTTTAACAGGAAATTATATTAACTATCTAAATTTGCGAATTAATAATTGTTAATTAATTATTATACTAACTACAATTAACTAACTAATATTATATTAATGCTATTTTAAATCTTAAACTAAGGATGCTCAAACCTAACCTAAGGATTAAATACAATTAACTAACAAATATTATCTTAAGGATATTAAGGTTTAACTAAAGATGTTCAAACCTAAACTAAGGACGTTCAATCCTAAATTAACAAATATTTCATAAACAAAAATATAAAGATTAACAATTCATTATCATACAATTAACAATTAGCTAGAAAATAATTAACAAATAAATAATTAATTAATGAAACTATTAACAAATATTTAATAACTAATTAATCAATAATTAACAAATAAACAATTAGCTAATCCGACAATTAAGAAATACGAAATAAATAATCAACAAATAAACAATTACCTAACAAACAATTAACAATTAATTAATAAAAAAAAAATTAAAAAATGAAAGAAGGGGCAGAGGACTGCCCATTTGCACACAAAAAGAGTGTGCAATAGTTTTTTCGTAATCAGCAACATTACACAACAATCATGCTTAGGATAGTAATATATTTAACTATATAATACAAAATTTGTAGTGAAATACCTAAAATGAAGGTAGTTTTTAGTTTTTGAAATCTAGTTTTACGCCGTTTAATCCCGAAATCAAAGCTTTGAAACTTATTCTTTGCCTTGAATATACCAAAAATATTGACTTTTGGGTTAAAAAATAACACGAAAATGATGTTTTTAAAAGGTGGGGACCACTGAAATTCGAAGTTTCGTCGTCGATTGTTTTTTGAAAATGGTGGGGACGATATTAAAGAAGTATTGCACACTAATTTAGTCCGCAGACACTTTGGTAACTTCTTTTTAGTGGGGTATTTTGGTGTCTTTTGACACTTTTTGGATTATTTAAGTTGCGGACTCACAAAATATACAAAGCGAAGAACTCCATATATGAGGAATAGTACTCACAGCGTCAAGAAAAAGTGCAACAGCTTAATTACTCGTACATTATGATTGCCAGGTGAAACAGTACAACTAAGACTGTCACTATGTACAACTACTATCGCATAATATTAATGAGGCGAATTTGCAACTCCGCTTAGCTAGCAAATTAACTTTAGTTAGCACAGAAGTATGGATTGATTTCGGAGTTATTGGACAATGGGCTAGCTCAAGCTTACTCAACTTTCAATGGCTATTCATGTACAACGATTACATTGTTTCAGTGTTGATTTGACTTTCACAGCTACAACACGTACATTTAAGCACAAGCACAAATTAAACTTTTTCAAGCTTAAAAATAATCGAGACAAATGGCTTTTTTGAAGCTTCATCTGTGAATAAAATAATTCTCTTCAAATAATTTATGCAGTCTATAATGTTGGAGATGGTCGAAGAATGTCTAAATTCGATAATATGCTTGAGATGAAATATTACTCCCTCCTCCTTCCTCTTTTTATTTCTTCTTATGGCATACGTAAACTGTAGTACTCTGTGCATAACACAAAATATACATAATGCAAAAACAAAAGAAATCTTAGCCTATCCATTAGAAGGTATCCAGGGCAAAATTAAATATCACGTAATGGAAGCAAATTTGTAATTCTGCTGTCAACAAGAACTTTATGATATGTCAATTAAGCACGAAATAACTGCTAACTTGAATTGCTTTTACTACTTTTGTTTGAGAGGGACGACTTGTATGGCTGAAGAAATCCGTTCAAATTATTTGTGCTTCTTTCATAATGGTGGATATGCATATGGCTAAAAATTAATCTTTAAATGTAAGATATGCTTGAGAATAGAACGTACCAAAAACAATTTCAAACCAGATAAAGTAAGATTTTGTAATCATAATCAGCGATAGCGGGAAATGAAACAAAAGAAAACCATTAAAAGGCAATTGACTAAACTGAAGCATCCAAATCCATTGATATGTCTAATAATGACTAGCTAGTCCTCGGCCTTTACGCTACTCATCATGAAAAGACTTGTCAGAACTGCTTTCGACTCGAATGATAATTTCAGCAACTTCAGCGCCTGCAAAACGAGCAGGAATTTTCTAAAATGTTGTCCAAGAAATAAAAAGTACATTATGTCGAAGAAAAGGTTGCAGATGCAGATTAAACTGTACCATGGCGATGTTACGATAATATTGTTATCGGCACTAATAACAGTGGCGATTGGGATCGGATCATCCATCATAATAGATGTAGTATTTTTCGTTTCCGATAATCAACTTGACTCATCTATGAAACTAAATTAAATAAGATAAATTTAATATTAAAAAATTATACGAAAAATACTAGTAATGGGTAATAATTCTGTTACGTGAAAAAGATCCATTAATACATTCTAAAATATCGATCATAGATCACATAATTTAAATCTCAAAAAATAAAAAATACCACATAAATCTGACAAGAAATTCATTACGCCCTCCGTCCCAATTTAAGTGTCTTATTATCCTTTTTGGTATGTCCCAAAAATAGTGATTCTTTCTATCAAACAACCTACTCCCTCCGTCTCAAATTATTTGTCGTTGTTATTAAAAATAATTGTTTCAAATAATTTGTCATTTTAGGAGTTCAAAGCACAATTAATTATATTTTTCCCATCTCAAATTATTTGTTGTGTTTACTCAAAATAATTGTTTCAAATTATTTGTCCTTTTAAAGGTTCAAGGCACAATTAATTATTTTTTCCCCTTTTTAACCAATAGTAGAATTTTATTATTAATGAAGATAATAATAATAAAATAAATCCAAATAAAAGTGATTTACCTCTTCCTTTCCAAAATGTACAACTTCCTCGTGCAGTGCACCAAAATCCTTGACATTAAAGCACTCTGTAAGACTGGTAATGCTTGATACGACGGACCCGGGCTTAACCACCAAGTCATCCATCACCATGTATTTCACCACATCCCTCACAAAACCCCCTGTTGCTACCTTCCCAGGTGGAGCAACATACGACAACGTACCTGACATTTGTGAGTTACAATCTGGATCTGGACAGCGAGCGCTAGAGTCATCGGTGACATAACAATCGCCCCCCCAGCAGGGGCTGATGGGGGAAGTATTTCGACATTTATAAAAAGCCGTTTGAGTCGGAGCGTCATTAAGCAATAGAGGAACTGAAGAGATTCGAAAATGACACTTGGGTTCTAAAATAATATCCTTCCACTGAATGTGGGAGTCATCCAGATTCTCTACGCTTTGATAGATGTTATGCAAACACCCATTCATTCCTTTCTCCTTAAGGAGCCTAGTGACAGTGCCCACTGGCAACGAGAGAATGTGAAAGAGGAAATCAACAAAATCCTTATCAACCTCAGCAAATAGCAATTTTTTAGCATTGGTGTCAATCAAAAGCTTCATCCGCAATTTGGTCTCATCAGCAGTAGCCATTTCGTTAGTGTTTAATTAGAACACTCAGGCAATTTTCTTATATTAAGGACCTACGCTTAAATAGCGTCGCTTGCTTCATCATCATTTTAATAAAGTAGTCTAGCAGTCACCAAAGATTTGCGAGGCGACCCAATCCAAACCACATCTCATAACTTAAATGACTCAAAAAGCGATTGTACTAATATAACGCAATAAAAAAAATGTTACCAAACAAATCTTGTGCATTAATTAATTGCACAATAAAATTAAACTGTAAATTTATAGTTTAGTGCTATTGTTCAGTTAATTAGTGCGCAAAAGTTAGTTTAATAATAATTTTTTTATTGCGTAATTTTAATACCTCCAATCACTTTTGAGTAATTTAGATTGCAGACTCACATCTCAATTGATCAACCTTACACGTTGGCTCCGTAAAGTTTAGTAAAGCAAGAAAGTGGCTGCAATAATTTTCCAATGTCTGCTTTTTCTCATTTCCCTTCTTTGCCATGGTACGTAAATTCGGCAATACAACTATTTTTGCCAAAGCTAGAGGGAACTGCAATTGATCTTATCGATTTCATCACTTTTTTCTTTTTGGATAATGCTCTCCCAATTGTTCCTTTCATTACTTAAGAGCTAAGAATACTCTTTATCTTTCTTAACACAAGGGGTGTGAATAATTTGTTGAAAAAAAAAATTTATTCACATTATTTAATTTGTTCACATTATATTTAATTTAGTTCATGAACTAGTAGATTAATGTATAAGGAGATACATGAATTGGTGAAAAATTCTAGATTAGTCTAGTGAATTCTTATTTATGTATTTGGAGGATGTGAAGTGTGAAATTATTAATAGTGATACATGTATGCTAGGCTAGTTACATAGATGAATTCACCTATAAATAGTCATGTAATCTAGCCATTTGAGTTAAGCCAAGTTGAATAGAAAATCATTTTTCCTCCATTTCTCTTCTAGTGAGTTTTGAGTATTATTTGTGTTGTCTTGCTCTCCCAAATTTTCAACATTTGGAGAGCCGTGTGTTTGAGAGACAACAAAACGTAGAGAGAAAATGACTAACACCAATGGAACTCCATTCCAAGTTTCGATGCTCACTAAAGAAAATTATGGAAGTTGGTGCATCCGAATGAAGGCTTTGCTTGGAGCCTATAATGTATGGAAATGTTACACCTCGGAAAATTTTTCGTTGTTACACAAGTGAATAGACTAGTGAAGAGTACGAATATACGGTAGTTCAATAAGTAAAAAACGACATTCGATGACCCTAGTTAAGATTTCAAAGATGTTAGAGATAGGGGAAGAAAGTTGGCCAAGAGAAGGCAAGGCATATGATAGGAAACGGAAAGTAATTACGAGTAACGAGTTAGCGAGGATTTAATGATGTCTTGGAGAAGAGTGATAACGTCCCTTAGATTGGTATTGAGGTGTTAAGCAAGTGCTAAGAAGGTTCTATAAGGATTGGAGATCAAACGAGTTGACGAAAACGAGCTTCGGAACACTGGGGATTATACAGCCAAACATAATGGCCGTATAAAATATACGGTCCGTATGTTAGGACTGTATAATCAGCCCAGGATGGCACATTTCTCTGGACCAAACATACAGCCAAACATACGGCCCGTATAAAATGTACGGACCGTATGTTGGCCCGTATACCTGGTCGGGGACTGAATGGTTCATTAAATAAAGGATTCAAGTTTCATTTTATTTCATTTCCATATCACACCCCTTCTCTCTAAAACATCTCTCTACATTTATTCCACAAGAATTCAAGAGGTATTAGTGATCTATAACATTAACTAAGTGAATCAAGTGTGAGAAAACCCATTAAAGATCATTCAAGTCAAGAAATCTCATTGGAGATGAACTAGGGTTTTGCTCAAGTGAAGTATTACCAACCAAGGCTTGTTCTTACAACATCTAAGGTAAGATTTATGGTATTTCTATGTTGTGTAAGGTATTAGAGAGTTGAAATACTTGGATTGTAGAAGGATATAGAAAAATGGGTCATGAATGTGGAATAGTGCCATTTTGAGTAATAGCTTGAATTGAGTCATGATTCTTGATGTGTCGTGATATAAATGTGTTATAAATGATGTTGAGAACATGGGATAGGCAATGTATATGAATGAACATAGTCGTGTGTTATGACCATGGATATGGGTGAATAGAAGCGAAGTGAGAAATATAGATGATGTGGATGAATAAAGAATATTGTTATGATATTGTGAATGTATTATTGACATTTGGGAGTTGATATACGCTATGGAGGAATGTCGTATAAATAAAGGAGATGCTGTCCGATTTTCTCTAGTTTTAGTCGTGTATGCTAGCTATCGATTTCTAATGATAGTATGACTTTAATGAAGGTAGAAACGCAAGCGTTGAAGGAGAACGTGCAGGTGGTAAATAGTTGAACAGAAAGGTATGTAAGGCTAACCCTTCTTTCATAAGGCATGGTTCATTGGCCAAACATCTAAATCTTCTACAAGTCTATGATGTCCTTCCAATGATTCGATCTTCCGAGCTATTAAGCTCGTGATTCTTGATATGCTACGATTGTACTAAGTTTCTCATATGACGAGTAAGCCTATAAAGATAGATGTAATGAATGACGATAACGATGACGATGATGATAGTAATGTAAATAGTATAGATGCTTATGAGCTATTATGTATATGTAACTATGTATGACTATTATGGAACCCCGAGCTTATAAGGCCGAGTAGAATATGTATATGATTATGTAACACGCGCACACCTCTACAGATGGTACGGATCACCCTGAAGCCTTAGTAGGGCCAAATAGATGTAACCCTGAAGCCTTGGTAGGGCCAGGTATGTGTAACCTTGAGCCTTGGTTGGCCAAGTATGTATGAAACACCGAACCTTCGTGGTCGGGCATGCTATGTAAATGTTATGTATATGATATGGTTATGTTATGATATAGATATGAATATGAATAAGACTATGTATATGGATACGATTATGGACGCAATGTAAATGAGTACGGATATGAATACGGATACGGATACGGATACGGATGTATGCACACAATTAGGTACTAGAAATGGAAAGTCTCTATGAAAGATAAGTAAGTGCTTATGACGTTGATACTGCTATCTCCCCTCCTATGCTATTTATCATATTGCTTATTGTGCTTCTATATTGATATTGATCATGCTTTACATACTCAGTACATTCTTTGTACTGACGTCCTTTTGTTTGTGGACGCTGTGTCATGCCCGCAGGTGCCCAGGGAGACAGACTTGATCCATAGCTACATTCTCAGAGACTGCATAGCAGAGCTCCACTTCATTTAGAGCTATAGCTTTGGGTACTGATTCTTTTATGTACATAATTATGGGCATATCCCACCTATATGTTATGACATACTCCCCTTAGAGGCTCGTAGACATGTGTATATGGTTAGATATGTTTGGCCTTGTCGGCTTATGTACATGGGTATGGCATAGATGCCAATGATGATATAAAGGTATTTGTTGTCCAATGGGACTAGTATGATTGATGAATAGGAATGTATGCTTAAATATGTGGCTCACCTAGATGTAAGTGTAAAGGTACGCTAAGGGGTGCCCGGGTGGGCTAGCACCGGGTGCCCGTCGCAGCCCCAGTCGGGTCGTGACAGGGAAATTGTGAAGAGTGGCATTGATGAAGAAGATGATGCCACTGCGACAAAGAAGAAATACCAAAAGGCACTCACACTCATCCATCAAAGCTTGGATGAAAAGATGTTCGAGAAGGTTGCAAATGCAACCAACTCCAAGCAAGCATGGGATATTCTTCAAACTTACTTTAAAGGTTTGGACAAGGTGAAAAAGGTTCGTCTCCAAACCTTAAGAGGAGAATTTGAATCGTTGCAAATGAAGGAATCTGAATCAGTTTCGAATTATATTTCAAGAGTCTTGGCGGTTGTCAATCAAATGAAGAGATATGGTGAAGAGTTGAATGATGATAGGGTCGTTGCAAAAATATTACGATCCCTAGATTCAAAATTTAATTATATTGTTATTGCCATTGAAGAGTCCAAGGACTTGGACACCATGACCATAGAAGAACTCACGGGTTCTTTGCAAGCACATGAAGAAAAGTTGAAGAAATCAAAACAAAAGTCGGTTGAACAAGCTTTGCAAGCAATACTTTCTTCGAAGGAGAAAGATGAAAGGAGTGGCTCACAACAAATAGGTCGTGGGCGTGGAAGAGGTCGTGGTAGAGGAGGAAGAGGTGGTAGTCAACCTCCGACCAAAGAAAATAGAAGTCAAGACTCCAACCAAGGAAGAGGCCGCGGAAGAGGTAGAGGATGGAGGTCAAATCAAGGAAGGTATGACAAATAAAATATTGAATGTTATACTTGTCATAAATATGGTCATTTTTCTTGGGAATGTAAAAATAATTTGGAGGAGATAAATAATTTTGTGGAGAGCAAAAATGAAGATGAAGATGACATTTTACTCATGGCATGTAAAGAAGAAGAAAGTGTAGAAAGAAATAAATGGTACCTTGATTCCGGTGCAAGCAGCCATATTTGCGGGAAGAAGCATTTATTTGCTGAGTTTGAGGAACTTAATGGTGGCAACATCACTCTTGGAGACTCTTCAAAAGTTCAAATCAAAGGAAAAGGTACGATTTTAATTCATTTGAAAGATGGAAGTCATCAATTTATCTCCAATGTCATGTATATATCGGAAATGAAAAGTAATATTCTGAGTTTGGGACAGCTTTTGGAGAAAACTTATGACATTCATTTGAAAGATAAAAAGTTAACTATGAAAGATGAAAATGGGAGATTGTTAGCCAAAGTTCCCATGGCTAAATATAAAATATTTGTTTTGAATCTTCAAAGTGATGGACCAAGGTGCTTATTTTCATGTGTCAAAGATTCATCTTGGCTCTGGCATATGAGATTTGGCCATTTGAATTTTGATAGTCTAAGGTTTTTTTGAATTTTTTTTTTGAATTTATTTTCTTTTTGACCAGTCGCCCTCTTCTCCTCCTCCCACCCCCTCGCACCCTCACCCCTATTTTTTAAAAAAAATTGATTTCCTTTATTTTTTTTCATCCCCTTCATCCGCCTCCCAACCCTCCCCCCTCCCCCCCAATAAAAAAAATTAAAAAAAAAATGATTTTTTTTACCAGCCCCTACTCCTCCTCCCACCCCTTCCCCCCAATTTTTTTTTAAAATTTTCTTTATTTGTTTTTTCACCCCCTCCTCCTCCTCCCAACCCTCCCCTTCCACTATCCCCCCGGATTTTTTTTTTATTTTGATTTTTTTAACCAGCCCCCACTCCTCCCCCCCCCCCCCCCTAATTTTTTTTTTAAATTTTGATTTTCTTTTTTTAAAAAACAAAATTAATTTTTTTTACCAACCCCCACTATTCCTCCTCCCCCCTCAATTTTTTTTTAAAATTTTATTTTCTTTATTTGTTTTTTCACACACCCCCCCCCCCCCCCCTCGTCCTCCTCCTCCCCGCCTCGCAAAAAAAAAAATTAAAAAGTTTTTCTTTTTGTTTTATTGCACACCCCCCCCCCCTTCCCACCCTACAAAATGATTTTTCTTGAAAATAAGTTTTTTTTTTTTTTTTGTGGTTTCTTACTTTTCCCACCCACCCAAAAAAATTAATTTTGTTTTAAAAAAAAAAGTTTTGAGAAGTTTTATTTTTGGTTTTTTGCAACGACCTCCCCCCCCCCCCCCCCCCCCCCCTAAAAAAAATCTTGAAAGAAAGTTTTGAATTTTTTTTTTTTTTTTTTTGGGCTTAGGAAAAGTTTGGATAAAATCCAGGTTGTCATTGTTATGTGTTTGTAGTGAAATAGATGGTTTTTTTGTTGTTGTCCTGGTATGGTTCAGGGTTTAGGAAAATATATCCAATAGATAGTTTTTTTATTCTTATCCTGGTATTTATCTGGTTCTACTTGTAGAAAATAACCAACAGATTTGTATTTGTTGCAACAAGCTCTACACTTTTTGCAACAAGTAGACAATTTGTTGCAACGACTCACTAATCTGTTGGGCATAACTTCAGCTATTTGCTTCTGCTTGTAGAAGATATCCAACAGATTTTTAGTTGTTGCAACAAGTTCTACACTTGTTGTAACAAATAGACAATCTGTTGCAACAACTACAAATCTGTTAGACATAGCTTCAGTTAATTGGTTCTGTTTGTAGAAGATATCCAACAGATTTTTAGTTATTGCAACAAGTTCTACACTTGTTGTAACAAGTAGACAATCTGTTGCAACAACTACAAATCTGTTGGACATAGCTTCAGTTATTTGGTTCTGTTTGTAGAAGATATCCGACAGATTCTTAGATATTGCAACAAGTTCTACACTTGTTGTAACAGGTAGAAAATCTATTGCAACAACTACAAATTTGTTGGACATAGCTTCAGTTATTTGGTTCTGTTTGTAGAGGATATCCTACAGATTTGTAATTGTTGCAACAAGTTCTACACTTGTTGCAACAAGTAGACAATCTGTTGCAACAACTACAAATCTGTTGGACATAGCTTCAGTTATTTGGTTCTGTTTGTAGAAGATATCCGACAGATTCTTAGTTATTGCAACAAGTTCTACACTTGTTGTAACAGGTAGAAAATCTATTGCAACAACTACAAATTTGTTGGACATAGCTTCAGTTATTTGGTTCTGTTTGTAGAGGATATCCTACAGATTTGTAATTGTTGCAACAAGTTCTACACTTGTTGCAACAAGTAGACAATCTGTTGCAACAACTACAAATCTGTTGGACATAGCTTCAGTTATTTGGTTCTGTTTGTAGAAGATATCCAACAGATTTTTAGTTGTTGCAACAAGTTCTACACTTGTTGTAACAAGTAGACAATCTGTGGCAACAACTACAAATCTGTTGGACAAAGCTTCAGTTATTTGGTTCTGTTTGTAGAGGATATCCTACAGATTTATAATTATTGCAACAAGTTCTACACTTGTTACAATAAGTAGACAATTTATTTATAAATCAGCAAATGTTGAAGAAAGATATAGTCAAATTGGCAGCCAAACTGACAATCAATCCTTAAAAAGACATGAAGAACAGAGCCAAGAAGCAATATATACAAATGAAGAAAGTGAAGAAGAACTAAAAGATGAAGAAACTGATGATGGAAATGAAGGAGATGAAGTAGATCAAGGAAATCTGGTACACCCCAGAAGGTAGTTGCTCAATAAATTATCACTTAAGTTGTGATATTTGGAGACTGTTGAACAATTTCTATTTTTTTTGTCCTTTATTTTATTTGTGAATGATGTTTATGAACTTATTTATTTTGATTAGTTGTGGTATTTGGAGCCAAGGTAGTTGTTGAACAATTTCTATTTATTAACTTATTTATTTTGCTTACTAATCGTTGCAATAGATGCATATAGTAGAATTGCTTAGTTATTGCAGCAAATTACTCACCTTGTTAGAAAAAATCAAACAATTGCTTAAATTATTATAAACTAAAAAATATGTCGCAACAGATGAGTTAATTGATGCAACAGATCATACACTTGTTGAAGAAGTTGCAACAAGTTACTAATCTGTTTCTACAGATGGATCAGTTTAAACAAGTCACTAATCTATTTAGACAAGTTGCCTAAATGACTGCAGCAGATCATACAGTTGTTGAAGAAGTTGCAACAAGTTACTAATCTGTTCCAACAGATAACTAATCTGTTTAAACAAGTTACTAATCTGTTTAGACAAGTTGCCTAAATGATTGCAACAAATCATACAGTTGTTGAAGAAGTTGCAACAAGTTACTAATCCGTTCCAACAAGTAACTAATCTGTTTAAATAAGTTACTAATCTGTTTAGACAAGTTGCATAAATGATTGCAACAGATCATACAGTTATTGAAGAAGTTGCAACAAATTACTAATCTGTTTCAACAAGTTACTAATCTGTTCCAACAAGTAACTAATTTATTTAAACAAGTTACTAATTTGTTGTAACAGATAGTACAGTTATGGAAGATTTTGCAACAAATTACTAATCTGTTTCAACAAGTTACTAATCTATTCCAACAAGTAACTAATCTGTTTAAACAAGTTACTAATATGTTGCAATAGATCATACAGTTGTGGAAGAAGTTACAATAAGTTACTAATGATTTTAGTAGATATATATATTGATCACTAAATGTGGTTAATTTCCATTGTTTATCACTAAATATGGGTGAATTAAGTAGTTCACACCAATTCACTCTAATGATCACTCCGTTTAGTGCGTATTGGACTTAGTTGATCATCTATCCTGACCCAAAACACCATTAAATTGCTTAAGTATATATATTGATCAATAAATATGGTTGATTTCCATTGTTTATCACTAAATATGGGTGAATCAAGTAGTTCACATCAATTCACTTCAATGATCACTTCGTTTAGTGCGTATTGGACTTAGTTGATCATCTATCATAACTCAAAACACCATCAAATTGCATAAGTATATATATATATATACTTATGTATGTATGTATTGATCAATAAATATGGTTGATTTCCATTGTTATCACTAAATATGGCTGATTCGCTTTCTTGATCACTAAATATGGGTGAACCAATTAGTATCTATTGCAGTAAGTATAGTATCTGTTGCAGCAAATGTAGTATCTATTGGAACAACTGTAGTATCTGTTGCAGCAAATGTCGTATATGTTGCAACAACTATAGTATCTATTCTAAGAATACACTTAGAATATATATATATATATATATATATATATATATATGTGTGTGTGTGTGTGTGTGTGTATGTATGTATGTATATTTGTATTGATCAATAAATATGGTTGATTTCCATTGTTTATCACTAAATATGGCTGATTCGCTTTATTGATCACTAAATATGGGTGAACCAATTAGTATCTATTGCAGCAAGTATAGTATCTGTTGCAGCAAGTGTAGTATCTCTTGAACCAACTGTAGTATCTGTTGGAACAACTGTAGTATCTGTTGCAGCAAATGTGGTATATGTTGCAACAACTGTGGTATATGTTGCAGCAACTATAATATCTATTCTAAGAATACACTTAGAATTGTCCATCTAATCCATGAAATTACTATCTAATTTATTAAGGATATTAGTAGATATATATATATATATATATATATATATATATATATATATATATATATATATATATATATATATATATATATATATATATATATATATATATCACTAAATATCATTGATTTGATTTATTTAACACTAAATATGTGTGAATCAAGTAGTTCACATCAATTTACTCTAATAATCACTCGATTTAATGCATATTGACTTAGTAGATCATCTTTCCTGACTCAAAATACTAGCAAATTGATTAAGTATTTTATATTGATCACTGATCACTAAATATCGTTGATTTCATTTGTTTTTCACTAAATATGGGCGAATCAAGTAGTTCACATTAATTCACTCAAATGATCACTCGATTTAGTACATGCTGACTTAGTAGATCATCTTTCCTGACTCACAATATATCAAATTGATTAAATATTATACATTGATCACTAAATATAGTTGATTTCCCTTGTTTAGCACTAAATATGAGTGAATCAAGTAGTTCACATCAATTCACTCTAATAATCACTCGATTTAGTGCATACTAACTTAGTAGATCATCTTTCCTAACTCAAGATACTATCAAATTGATTAAGTATTATATATTGATCACTAAATATTGTTGAATTTATTTGTTTATCACTAAATATGGGTGAATCAAGTACTTCACATCAATTCACTATAATGATCATTGGATTTAATGCATATTCCTGACTCAAATTACCGTCAAATTGATTAATATATTGATCATTACTTATCATTGATTTCCTTTGTTTATCAATAAATATCATTGATTCCCTTTGTTGATCACTGAATATGGGTGAATCAAGTAGTATCCATTGCAATAACTGTAATATCTGTTGCAACAAGTGTAGTATATGTTGCAACAATTGTAGCATCTGTTGCAGCAAATGACATAGTTGTTGAATAAGTCCTTACTCTTATTGGATAAAACACAACAAGTTACTCACTTCTGCAACAAGTCACTCCACTTGTTGGAAAAACCTCACCATGTAACTTAGTTGCTGCAACAAGGCTTTTCAGTTGTTGCAACATATTGCTTATTTGCTGGAAATCTTTTAGCAATTGGATAAAAACACAAGTTATTAGTTGTTACAACAAGTCCTGTTAATTGTTGGATAAAACCCAACAAGTTACAGAGTTATTGCAATAGATTCATTACTTGTTGAAAACTATTCAGCAATTTATTAACAAAAATACACAAATTTGTGATTTGAACACGATCAACATATCAGATAAACTAAGTTCACAAGCACCAAGAGCAGAGATTACCATTCTAAAAAAGAATAACATTTAAATGT
This sequence comes from Lycium barbarum, assembly GCF_019175385.1. NCBI lineage: Eukaryota > Viridiplantae > Streptophyta > Magnoliopsida > Solanales > Solanaceae > Lycium > Lycium barbarum. The sequence goes on from NC_083338.1 coordinate 11,617,501, forward strand.
CATAAAGTTCCAACAAATAACTATTATTACAACACAGTGCAATTAACAACTACGAAGCATTTCGGCTTGGACAACAACTACAAATCTGTTGGATATTTTCTACAAACAGAACCAAATAACTGAAGCTATGTCCAACAGATTTGTAGTTGTTGCAACAGATTGTCTACTTGTTGCCACAAATGTAGAACTTGTTACAACAGCTATAAATCTATTGGATATCTTCTACAAACATAGCCAGATAAACACCACGACAAGAACAAAAATACCATCTATTGGATATCTTTTCCTAAACCCTGAACCATATCAGGACAACAACAGAAAAATCATCTTTTCACTACAAACACACTACAACAACAACCTGAATTTTATCCAAATTATTCCTAAGCCCCAAAAAAAAAAAAAAATCAAAACTTCTTTTCAATATTCTTTTTTGAGTGGGGGAGGGGGGTGGTGCAAAAAAAAAATTCAATTTTTTTTTAACAAACATTTTTTTTTCGGAAGGGTGGGGGATGGTGGGTGCAAAAAATTAAAAGAAAAACTTTCCAAAACTTTTTGTAAAAAAGCAATTTGGAAGGGGGGGGGGGGGGGGGGGGTAGTGAGGGGTGGGAGGAGGAGGGGGGCTGGTAAAAAAATATCAATTTTTTTTTTTGGGGGGGGGGGGGGGAGGGATGGGAAGAGGAGTGGAGGCTGGTAAGAAAAAATCAAAACTTTTTAATTTTTTTTTGGGGGGGGGGTGGGGGTGGGTGAGGGGTAGGGGGAGGGTTGCAAGGAGGAGGAGGACAAGGGGTGTGAAAGAATCAATTCAAAAAATCAATTTTTTTTTTGTTGGTGGGGTAGTGAGGGGTGGGAGGAGGAGCGGGGGCTAGTGAAAAAACAAAAAAGAAATATCAAAACTTTTTAATTTTTTTTTGGGGGGGAGGGGGGAGGAAGTGAAGGCTGGTAAGAAAAAAATCAAAACTTGTTTTAAATATTTTTTTGAGGGGTGGGGGGTGGGGGGAGGGTTGCGAGGAGGAGGAGGAGGGTGAAAAAATAAATAAAGAAAATAAAAAAAAATCAATTTTTTTTAGGGTGGGGGTGGAGGGAGGGTTGCGAGAAGGAGGAGGGGAGGGGAGGGGGTAAAAAAACAAATAAGGAAAATAAAAAAAAAATTATTTTTTTTGGGGCGGGGGAGGGGGGGTTAGGGGGTTGGGAGGACGAAGGGGTAAAAAAATAAAATAAAAATGGCGGGGTGGGGGGTGGGGGAGGGGGCGGGAGGAATGGGTTTGGGAGGGGGGTCTGGTCGGGAGTGGGTAAAAGTGTTAAAAATAAAACTTGAATGCAAATTGTTAAAAATAATGTTGAGGATCAAAGTGTCAAAATAAAAAAATTTGGGCAACTTCAAAGCCCCTTAATCACTAATAGAAAATTATCCCCTCCACCTAATAATTAAAACTTGAGTCACCTCTCCTAAAATAAAAAAAATAAAAAGTCACCAATAATTAAATGCTCCTAGTCTCTCTCTTTTGTTTTGTTTTTTAATTCAACTGCACCACTAAGGTTGAAGACCATAAAATATAGAGAAAATGAACAAAATGGTCCTTGTGCTTTAAGAGTAGGGTCAAAGTATTATCTGAGCAGTTTTTGTCCTTTAAGTTTTATCAAAAGTGCGCATTTATGGTTTTTGTTGGACATTTATCCAAATTCTGGTTATTAAGCTTAAAATAAATTGTGAGAATTTATTTTTTTTAACTAAAAACAACAGAAATTTCAATCAAAAACACATAAATTGCAATGCAAAAAACTACCCCATGCATAAAAAGGAGTAGATAAAAAATAACAATAATTGCACTAAAATTAAGTTACATCAAACTCTTGAAATAAGGCACCAATTTGATAATTTTATCATAATTAACATTTGGCATTGTAGACAAAAGATATTTTATAATCTTATAATTAAAAATAGCACTACAATACCATATACAGTATCTTATTTTGATAATATGGATGTATTTTACTTTACTTTAGTACTACTCTTAACAAGAGGGAATCCAGGAGCTTCCCGTTAGCCTGAAATGACGGAGAAGCCAGGCTCGGATTTCTCTTTGATTATTACTTATACTTATAATTGAGTATATCTTTACTCGTTACTCTTTACTGAATTATGGGCCCAAAATTTCTACCTATCCTTTTAATTAGTATCTCTTTAGTCTTTACTGAATTGTGGACCTAAAATTTCACATGCAACTTTGAAGACTTTTTTTTTGAGCGGATTGTGTGGTCTTTAATTTTTACCCGTCAAATTGATAGTATTTAAATTTTGCTCTCCGCCTAATATTTCTAGCTTAATTTTTTAGATCTGTCCATGTAAATTCTATTTTAAAGCAGAATTCAGAATTCAAAATTCAAAATTTTACCTGAAGGATAAAAGTCAAAGACAACTCCATTTTTCTATTATTAATCAAATATTTCACACTAAGTTTGGATTGTATAATTTACAATTTTTGTGATTTATCCTTACAAAAATTGTTGGGCCTGTGCGTAGCATCATCTATCACTAGACAAAATGAGGGATTGAACAACAACATTTACTATATATTCCACTTTTTGGATTGAAGTAGTACGATGAAAGATAAAAACAATTATTATTCGTGACCAGCTTGCAGCACTAAGCATGAAATTTATTGGTGGGTGAAAAGAAGACATGTTTTATGGTACTTTAATTGATTCCTCATTAGTACTTTTTCTTTTTGGAAAATGCTCTCCTAATTATTCCTCTCATTACTTAAGGGCGAAGAATAATCTTGCCTTTCTTTAACACGGGTGTGAATGATTCGGCTCAATCAGTTATTTCAAAAACTTTATACCATCATATGTACTAATTTTTCAGTTGATTTATTGCAAATAATTAATGCGTAATACATGTATAGCCTCTTAAATTTATTAGTAATCCGTAAATCTCAATTTATATGATAGAGTTTGAGAAATAATTTTTTTTTTTTAAATTTATGGTCTAAAACAATGGACATTCATTTCATTAAGGGTAAAAGAGAAGTTTTAGGTTGAACTAAATATGAAAATGTATAATTCTTGTTTACTAAAAAGAAAAATATATAACATAAATTGAGACTAATGGAGTAATAAATTTCATTTATACACTTAAATTACTATTTGTTCCAATTAAATACCTGAACATATGATAAATTATTTCTATTAAACACTTTATGTTAAAATTTTGAAACAAAATTTGTGTGTTCTATTAGAATCATATTCATATATATCCTCCATTATACTTCGGATGAAAGACCAATTACGAGTCAAGACCAAAAACAATACTTTTTCCTCCAATGTCGGTAACATCATATAGCTAAAATATAGGGGAGATAGAGTTGCTCAATTTCAGACAATAAGTGGATAAATTTCACCCACTTCTCTAAAAATCACTAAAGGCCTGTTTGGTTCGAAGATTAAGTAGGTTATTCCGATATACAATTTTGAACTAATGTTATTAGTACTGTATATAAGAGACAACTAAGAGATTCTTGTAGTCTTCACTAAAATTTCTCATAAATTATAAAAAAAATTAATTAATTACTTTTAAGTCCTGATATTATTTTTTAAAGTCAAATTTATTTTTTGTACTAATGGTCAACTTTTCAAAAGTTGTCGAACATCCTACCGTATTTTTCTTTTTTTTAACAAAATTCTATTCGGTATCCGCATTGAAGCCCAATTAATCCACATTCGCGTCGCATGGACCTATTTGTGGGAAGCGCCCCCTACTACGAATATTTCCATACTCATGCTCGAACCCCAACCAAGGAGCTTTGTAGTATTTACAAAAATTTCCCATAAAATGTAAAACTTTTAAATTAATTACTTCTAGGTCCTGATCTTATTTTTTAAAGTCAAATTAATTGTTTTGTACTCATAGTCAACTTTTCAAAAGCTGTCGAATATCCTATCTTTTTTTTTTTTTTTTTTTTAAATTTTCTATCCGATGTTCGATATCCGCATTGGAGCCTCATTAATCTGCATTCGTGTCGCGTAAGACCTATTCGGGGGAAGCGCTCCCTACTATCGATTTTTTCATACACAGGATCAAACCCGAGAGCCCTGATTAAGGGAAGAATAACCCCATCCACTGCATTTTATTTTTTCTGTAACTTTCTTCTATTGATCTTATCTATTAATCTAAAAATAGTCATTTCTTTTACTTATACATTTATACTTTAATGAGCTCATATGTGTTTAAAATATTTTTACTAAAATAATTTTCAGATAGTTTTAAAAATTATTAAATGATGTCATATATAGTGTTGAAAATGAAGACAGTGTTATCAGTCAAGATCGGATTATCTTTAAAATGTATTATTACAGTTTCCTCTTCCTCCACCACGTCCCCTTCCTCTTCCTCTTCCTCTACCACGTCCCCTATTTGTTGTTGATGTTTGAGACCATCCAAACGCATTACAATGGGTGCTTCCTATTGATACCATAGTTGTCACTGCATTTGCTATATCATGCAGCGTCTCCAGAGTACTCTTGCTGGAATTTGAGTTATTATTTTCTGCAAAGCACTCGAATTACTCCCTCTGTTTTAATTTATTTGTCTGATTTTTTACTTGACACGAAATTTTAAAAAGTAAAAAAAAAAAATTGAATCTTAAATTAAAGGGCAATATGATGCACCAAGCTCCCGCTATAAAAAATGACCGGATCACAAAGCTACAAAGGTCTATTATATACAGCTTTTTTCGGCATTTCTACAAGAAGCAAGAAGTTACCACGGCTAAAACTCATGATCTTCTCATCACATGGCAATAAATTTATCTATGTAAAATATATTAAAATGTTATTTAATCTTGTGATAAGCGGTTGCCATAAAGGAAAGAGAGATTTTTTTTAAATGGAATTAAAAAAAAAAAGTAAGACAAATAAATTGAAACGGTGGAGTACCAGATTCATCTGAACTAAGAGGAGGCCTAGTTGATGATTGCCCTGACAAGGATTTCTCGTATTCGTATAGCATGGAACAAGACTTTGAAAAATTTGGGAGAGGACACTGAGATGAGATCTTATTTTTGAGGAGCAAGTATTGATAAGGTAAACCAGCGAGAAGTTGCAAAACCAAATCTTGATCTGATATTGGACTGTTGATTGCTGCTAGAGAATCGGCTGTGCATTTTAATTTCTTCACATAGGATTCGATGGTTTCATGATCTTCCTTTTTGGTACTGTGAAGGTGCATTTTCAGTTGAGCTTGCTTGACCTGATCTTGACCTAAAATAGTTTCATCTTTTGAATCCATTTCAGTCTTGGGCATAGAGTTGGAGGAACCATCACTCATAGTTGGTTTTTAGCAAGTGAACTCTATCTCTCTGGTTAGTGTACCAATCTGAATAGGTTTGGACTTTGGACGACCCTCTAAGGCTGAAGACAATATGAGTCTATAGAATAATTTTTTTTCTGTGAATAATTTTTTTTTACGGCAAAGGGTAAAATATATCCCTATACTATTAGAAAAGGGTCAAATATATCTCTCTTATACTTGTCAAAATATATCACTGTCGTTATACTATTGATCCATATATACTCCTCATCCGCTAAGTTTGTCCAAGATGGTGCACTGATATTTGATGAGGTGGATGCCACGTGACATGCCATCTCAGTGGCCTTAAACTCATTTTACCCCTCCCTTCTATTTGCTCTTCAATCATTAAAATTTTTTTATCCTCCATTGCCATTGCCACCGTTACTGCCAACCTAATTTATTTGTCTAACTTGAAAGATGAAACTTTATCATAACCGGCAAGCCTCTTGAAGTGTTCTTCAACAATCTCTTCGAATCATACTCCCTGATCTTCCTCCGGGCCATTTTCTTTTCTTTTTTACACCACAACAGAAACCAAAATAATTAACAAAGACTCCAAGTACTCCAAATTTATCTCGTGATGGAGAAAAAAAATGCAAGAAAGTTGGGATCTTTACTGTTAAATGGAACCCAAGAGCTGATTCAAAGAATCTTTGCGATTTATGGAAGATTTACAAGTTATAACACAGGCTAGAATCTTGGGACTCAATTTTTGACAAACTTAAAAGACTAAAATAACTCAAATAATACTTAAGGGACTATTTTAGATTTATCACCAAAAATAAAAGACCATGTTCATCATTTTCCATAAAATAATATTGGGCATCGTAGACAAAATATAATTGAAAATAGCACTATGAAAGGCATAAAGATTGTTTCTCATAGATCCTCGACATAAAGATAAATCGTGCAAAGCAGTATGAAAAAGAAATAGAGGGCGCGAATAAACCATGACAGAATTCTATATAAGCATGAATAAAGTAGTCTAAAAAAAGAGCAGTAACTACCAAATTAAACGATAAACGAAGTACAAGCAACGACCTATTAATCTTCTACCCTAATCCGTATTTTCCATAACCTCCTATCTAAGCTCATGCTCTCGGTAAGCTGGAACGACGAGAAGAATATGACGTGTTTTAAAATTTATACAAATAATAATTATTATTATTTTTATTTTAATGAAATATTTTTACATATTTGAAATCATAAATTTCAAAAGTTTATAGCCATACAAATGATATTATAACATGTTGAAGATTACAATTTTTTTTTCTTAAATTCCTTATCGATCCAAACTATTTCGCATAAATTGTAATAGAGAGAGTCATAATTCTCACTCCATTTTTATGTGTCTTAATTTAATCAGACACAATAATTAAAAAAACACATTGAAATTTAGATTTTAGATCTATGTGTCTTACAAAATCTATGACATATCAAAGTAATTTTTAGATTTTTGTAATTTTAAATATGTCATATTATTTCTATAAGTTTGTTTCATTAAGTATATTTTTTTCTTAAAATCTTTTTCGTCGGTCTACCTTTCACATTTGAAAAAAAAAAAAGAAAAAATCTATAGTAACGACAAAGTCTCTTGAAAAATGGGAAACAAAAAATGGATCTTGCATATGATAAGATTAATTCATGGCGGGACCCAACAGCCTTACACATTGGCTCCGTACTATTTCCTAAAGCAAAGGAAACTGCTGCAATAATATTCACTTTTCAGCTTTTTCTCATTTTCCTTCTTTGGATTACTCCTTCCGTCCCAAAATATTTATCATAATTATTAAAAATTATTGCTTTAAATTATTTATCATTTTAGAAATTCAAAACATAATTTTTTTTATCTTTAGTAAAATTTTATCATTAATGGAGATAATACATAAATAAAGTAAACATTTAATGAATAAATATTATAACTTAGATATAAATAAAAGTAAAATTAATCAAATATCCCTCCAAATTAATATTTTTTTAAGACACATCTAAAATAAAATAATGACAAATAATTTGAGACGGAGGAAATAGTACATAAAATTCACCATCTTTTTGTTTTTCTATTAAGGCTAAGCTCTAGTACAATTATTCCTTTGATTACTTAAAATGGCTAAGAACTCTTGACTTTCTATCTCTTAACATCAGGGGTGTGAAAGAGTCAGCTGAATCAGAGTACTCAAGCTTTCGCGTATAATTATAGTAAGATTTTTTCGAACCCTGTCAATTATCTTAATTTCTTTTGGTTTTAGTTCTGTTCCATTAACTTTTGATACTTAAATGTTTAAAATGTCAAATAAGAGTACTAAGGGATGAGTTTCATGCATGTATCTATTTATTTCAAGGGAAAAAGTTAAATTTACACCTTTATGTTTGATGATATTTTAAATTTACCCTCCTAGTCCTTTATACTTCAACTGGTGAATGTGACTGTACGAAGTTAATTAACTCGTCAAATTAATAATGTCATATTTTTAATGCCTAAAATTAAAATAATGGAATGTTAATTCTAATATTTGGCATACGATGAAGAAAGTTATTCTCATGAAGCTATAAGACAACAAAATGAGAATTCAAATATGTTTTTAAACATTGATCCAACTTACAATTTCATGATCCTTTATAAGTACAAACAATCATATAACAGATACCATATATGCGCCTAGCAGTTAACCGATTTCACAAAAAATTACAAATGGAAAATATTATGATGTTCTTTATTTACCTAAAAATATTCGTCCCTCTTGGAACTAACTTAGAATAATTGGAAAGCAAATACATTAAATTCAAACAAATATTATGCGAGAAATAGTAAAAGCTAGTAACCAGATTGTTTCAAATGGAGTGGCTAAGTGCATGCGATATCGAGTCACTATATATATATATTGTAATAAAATAAAATAAAAGAAAAAGGGAAATATACCACAAGTGTGTGATCCATTCATGGAATTGAATATCACCCTGAGCTTCATTTCCAAGATCTACATGTAACTTAGTGTGTGTTCAGTATAAAGGAAAACATTTATAATTTTCTCATATTCGTTTAATCAAAAATTTTGAAATTTTTTTTTTTAGAAAAATAAGTTCCTTAAAAATGAAAAAATGATTTTTTTTTTTAGACTTCCCTAATTAAACTAAAGTAGGAAAAACAAGTCCACAATTGACATTTGACCAACCACCCTACCACCACTCAACCCACCCGCCAACCACCAAACCCCAACAACTACACCATGCAACTCCCCCACCCACCATACCCACCCCACCCCCACCCCCCGCCACAAATATTTTTTAAACAAAAGTTTCTACATTTTATTTTTTGGGTCTTCTACACCACCCATCCCCCTCCTTCCGTCCCATGCCCATGGGGACCCCTCACTCCCCTCTAAAAAATATTTTTTTTTTCTTAAAAAAAGTTTTAGAAAGTTTTTTTGATTGATTTTTTACACCACCACCCCATCAATTTTTTTTTAAAGATTTTTTTTTCTACAGACACATTCGCCTCCACCCCCCGGCACCCCTTACCCCCTCCATAATTTTCTACTTCATATTTAATTTTACTTTATAAAAATGAAAAATTTGCGTGGTTAATTTTAGTGTGGTGCGGGTGGGTTTGTCGTTGGGGGTTGGGGTGGGGTTGAGTGGTGGTGAGGGATAGTGGGTGGCGGTGGGGTGGATAAGAAAATTTTTCCATTTTTTATAAAAGTAAAATATAATATATGAAATAGAAAATTTGGGAGAGGGTGCGTGAGATAGAGCGGTGGTGTGGTGTGGGGTTGGGGTAGGGTGGGTGAAGATGAAGTGCGTTGGAGGGTGATGGTTGGGTGGGGGTGGGATTTGGTTAGGGGTGGGTGCTTGGGGTGGGTTGGTGGGTGGTAGGTGTGGGGCGGGTGTGGTATGGGGTGGTGCGGTTGGGGTGGGGTTGGGGGGCTTAGCTGATATTTTTCAAAAAATGTTTTCTATCGAACATGAGAAAATAAGTAAGAAATTCACTTATTTTTCACTACCCTACCGAATGTGAGAAAATAAATAGAAATTCGCTTATTTTTAGGAACACATTTTCCAGGAAACATTTTCTATAGAACACATTTTCCTCCATCCCAAACACAAATCCTTAGAGTAAAAAAAAGTTTCTTATCTAAAATATACATAGTCCCAACCGCAGGGACTTAGTAACTCAGTTGGTTGGCTACCTGAACTTTCATCTTATTAGTGAGGGTTCGAATCCCCATGTCATAATTCCCTTTCCCATTTTTCCTTTCTCTACGCGCCTATGTAATAAAAAAAAATTGTAAAAAAAATAAAAATACATAGTTCCAACCAAAAGTCATCATCGTCAAGTATTTGAAACCTATCGTCATAGTTTGTCTCCGCTACAAACTGTTTTCAGGATCTTGCTCTTAGATTGTCACCATCTGAACCTTTTAAAAAATATGTATATTATACATTGAAATAAAATGCGTGAAGAAAAAGAGAGAAAGAGAGGGATCCAATGTGGTAGGGAATAAGTTTGAAAGAGTACGTAATTATATATTAAAATACTATCTAATAAATAAATAATTATAGTAACAGATGAAAAATTGATTAATAACTTTTTGGGCTAATAAAAGGTACTAAGGATAACCGAATACGTAAAAATCAAAAAAGGAGAAAAACAAAATCCAAACTGTAGGTCATAGTAAGTTGGGGTGTTTTGTTAAAAGGTCATTCTCAACACTTATTTTGACAAAAGACCATAAGTCTCAAAGAATTGGCTAAAGGGCCACTATTTATGACATCATCAAATGAAGCCCCAACCACCAACATTTAATTACCCCAATTTAGCAGCCCCATTTTTTTTGTTCCCTCCCTCCAAAAGCTCTTTGCTCCCCATTTATGCACTTTTCCGATTCCGTTTCCGGTCAAATTTCTGGCTTTGCATCTCAAAATCAGTCCCAAATGATGGATTTCTTCCCCACTTCAATCATTGTAACTTAAATCTCTTAGAAATCATTGAAAAGAAGCTCGAATTATTTTCACCATTGTTGTCAAAGGTCAATTATCAGGTGCCAATTGCGTCCACGTCTACTGGTAGTGGAGTTCGTCTTTTGTTCTAATCCTCTTTTGGAGTCAATTCTCCATTAAAAGAGTCGTATCCCTGCTTTTTTTTACTCTGAATCAGGCATCGACCAATGATATATCATAGCAATAGTCTATTATATCTTTAGTATGACATCTATTGGAGAATATGTTATAGTAGGTGGTGATTACTGTTACACCTCGGAAAATTTTCCGCTAATGCACAGCGAATAGAATAACTAAGGGCACCAGGTATACGATATTTCTATAAGTGAGAAATAGCATTTGATGACCCTAATTGAGATTTCAAAGACATTCGAGGTAAGGGAAGAAAGTTTGCCAAGGGAGGCAAGGTATACGTTAAGTATCGGAAGAGATTTATGAGTAACGAGTTAAAGATGATTTAATAGTGCCTTGGAGAAAAGTTATAACATCCCTTAGATCGTTAATGAGGTGTTAAACAAGTATCAAAAAGGTTCTATAAGGATTGGAGATCGAACGAAACGACGGAAACCATTTCAGAGGAGTGGAGTTATACGACCACTTATACGGTCCATATAACTCCCAGCAGGGAGATGATTTTCTGGTTTGTGAACCACGACCACTTATACGGGCTGTATAATGTTATACGGACCGTATAAGTGTCCGTATAATACCCGACGGGCTGATTTTTAGTTTTTGTATAAATAGATGCCTTGGGTTCTTTTACTTCATTTTTCATCTTCTACAAGTATTGAGAGCTCAAAACCCTTCTCTAAGCATATTCCACTCAAGTTCAAGAGAACACAAAGATCAAAGACTAGAATCAAGTGTTTATGTGTTAGAAAGCTTCTAAGGGTTAGAGGATCACAAAAGATTCCATTGGAGGTGAACTAGGGTTTGGTTCAAGTGAAGTATTTCCACTCAAGGTTCATTCCTACACCATCTAAGGTAAGTTTTATGGCATTTTCATGTTGTTTAAGATATTGAGAAGTTGAAACCCTTGGATTGTAGAAGGATATAGAAATGGGTCATGAATGTGGGAATAGTGTCATTTTTGAGTAGTAGCTTGGATTGAGTTATGATTCTTGATATGTTATGATTATAATCACGTTATAAATGATATTAAGAATATGGGATAAATATTTGTATATGAGTGAATGTAATAGTGTGCCATGACCATGGGTATGGATGACTTGAAGTGAATTGAGGAATATGGATAATGTGGGAGAATGAAGACTATTGTTATGATGTTGTAAATGTTATTATAGATGTTTGGGAGTTGATGTATGATATGGAGGAAGTTGTATACATAAAGGAGATGCTGTCCAATTTTCTCTAGCTTTAGTCATGAATGCTAAGCTATCGATTTTCTAATGATAGTATAACTCTAATGAAGGTAGAAACGTGAGCATTGAAGGAGAACGTGCAAGTGATAGAATAGTTGAACGGATAACTCTAATGAAGGTAGAAACGTGAGCATTGAAGGAGAACGTGCAAGTGATAGAATAGTTGAACGGAAAGGTATGTAAGGCTAACCCTTCTTTCATAAGGCATGGTTCTTTGGCTAAGTATCTAATCTTCTATAAGCCTATGATGTCCTCCAAATGATGCTATCTTCAAAAGCTACTAAGCTCATAATTTTCGATATGTTACGATTGTACTAAATTCCTCATACGATGAGTAATCCTCTAGGGATAGATGTAATGAATGACGATAGTAATGACGCTAAAGATGCTTATGGGCTTTTATGTATATGTGCCTATGTATGGCTATTATGAAACCCCGAGCTTATATGGCCGGGTAGAATATATATATATATATATATATATATAATGCGCGCGCACCACTGCAGTTGGGTACGGAAAAACACTGAGCCTTGGTAGGGCCAGGTATGTATAACACTGAGCCTTGGTAGGGCCAGGTATGTATGACACCGAGCCTTATCATGGCCGGGTATGTGAAACCACCGAACCTTCATGGTCGGGTATGCTATGTAAATGATATGTATATGAATATGAATATGTATATGAATACGAAAATGAGTACGGATATGGATATGAATGTATGTACACAATCACGCATTAGAAATGGAATGTCCCTATGAAAAGCAAGTAAGTGTTTATGACGTTGGATCTACTACCTCCCATCTTATGTTATTCTTATGTTGCTTATTATGCTTCTATAATGATGTTGATCATGCTTTACATACTTAGTACATTCTTCGTACTGACGCCATTTTGTTTGTGGACGCTGCGTCATGCCCACAGGTGGCCAAGGAGGCAGGCTTGATCCATAACTTTATTACTCAGGGACTACATAGCGGAGCTCCATTTCATTCGGAGCTACAGCTTTTGGTATTTATTCTTTTGTGTACACACTTATGGGCATGGCGGGGTCCTGTCCCACCTATATGATATGACTTACTCTCCTTAGAGGCTCGTAGACATGTGTATATGGTTAGATGTATTTGCCTTGTTGGCTAGTCTGGTGTATATCATTTTGTTAGCCTCGTCGGCTTATGTACATTGATATGGGCATTGTTATTGATGGTGATATATATATATATATATATATCGTTGCCCAATGGGATTAGTATGAATAATGGATGGAAAGTATGAATTAGCTATGTGGCTCAACTAGATGTAAGTGTGAAAGTATGACAGAGGTGCCCGGGTGGGTTAACACCAGGTGCCCGTCGCGGCCCTCCGGTTGGGTCGTGACAATTACATGGGTGAATGGGTGGAGACCCCAAAATGTTGGATTTGGAATTCTGCGAGCAAGGTGACAGTGCTGATCGCCGTGCGTCGCAATGGTACGTATAACAATTTGGTTGAGAGCGTAAAGGATAGCGGGGAGTTAGATTGTGACCCCAGCGACTTGCGCATCAGTTATATGATTAACGCTTTGCCCACTAGGGGAAAAGCTCACCATTCTTTCATAACGAATGATAGGCATGTGGTGTTGTATATGCTTGATGTTGCTGCTATTGTTTGTAGGCCTGCTTTGAGAATAAATGTTGTTGAGAGGTCTCAAGCAGCTTCAACATCAGCAGCAGCACCCCCACCCTCACAGCAGCCAGTGGATGCAAATTCAATGGAAAATGAGAGCATGGGTGATCATTCAATGGATACGGATGACCATGATGTTGATGTCGAAGAGTGTGATGGGCAGCCAAACCAACTTGGAAGGAAGAGAATAAAGTGTATCCCTGGCATCGCAAAATCTTTTAAGCCCAAAGGACGTGTAAGGGGGAGGAGAAACAAGTGCTCAATTTGCAAGGGAAGCGGCCACAAGAGAACAACGTGCCAAAATAGAGAGGGATGAACTTGATGTATTTTTCAATGTATTTCATTGTGCTTTTCTTATACTTTCAAGTTTTGGTTCTTCATTTAAATATGTTTTTCTTGTACTTTGTAGCTTTTGGTTCTTCAATTAAATATTTCAGTGAATGTATTTCATTGTGTTTTTTCTTGAATGTCAGTTCAATATTAATCAACTGTATAATTGTATATAATAAACCAAGACTGTGTTCTATATATCTACTAGGTATAGTAAATAATAAACTTAATATCTAGTCTATACTAGATAACGTATATGATATATATATATATATATATATATATATATATATATCCCTTTAAAGCCTATCGATTGCTGAACTGCCAAACACCACCAATTAAAATTCAAAAAGCCTGCGGTTATGTCTAATCAAACCCAATATTAAACGCTGCCTCTGTGCGCATTGACACGTGGCCCTCACACATTAGCCGTCAATTCACTAAGCCGAGGTCATCAATCTATAAATCGCCTAAGCCTATTTCAAATACACCATCTCATCTCTCTCATCACCAAAAACTCCAAAAAACTTTCAGATTAAAAATGGCGAGAACGATTAGGAATAGAGCAAACCGTCACCCTAACTTCAGAGCACCACATCCTGAGTTCCTCCTCCTCAGGAACGACTTCCAAGGACTCTTCAGGGGCCTCGGAGAGGATACGGAGCGGATGGAAACTGCCATCCACAGAATAGCACGCATCCTGCGTGTGCTTCTTGAGATGGAGGGTGTGGACCCCGATGCTCTGATAAACCCCCCCCCCCCCCACCATCCCCCTAGAATATTAGTTTTTAGTATATTTTTGTGTAAACTTTCAGCGATGAAAGTGGTAGATGGAGGTTTTTGGACTTTCATCGCTGAAAGCTTTGGGTGGAGTTTTGGGGTTTTATTTTGTTATGTAAAAATCCACCATAAAAATAGTTTATGTTATGATCATGGTGTTCTTACTTTATTTTCTACATACTTTTGATTAATGTTTTTCGATGAGTCGATTAATAACCAAACAACTACCATATCTATAATAACCACAAGTTAAGTTGATTAATAACTAATGCAATATCTATAATAACCACAAGCTATAGCTTCGTATAGACCATCAATATATTATAGACGAAGTAACTAAAGGGGACTGTTTTGGAATGAGAAGCTTGGTGAATGTAAAGCTCATAAAAATAATTTTAAAAAATAAAAAATAAAAATAAAATAAAAAAGTCAAACCCCAAATCCCAAACTGCGTAAATTTAAGGGACCGTGGATAGGTCTATAATATACCAACCGTGTATAATCTCCAACGAGCATAGTATATTATAGCCTAAGTAAATAAAAGAGATTGTTTTGGAATGAGAAGCCTGGTGAAGGTAAAACTCATAAAAAAAATAAAAAAAAAAGTCAAACCCCAACCTGCGTAAAACTAAGGCGTGGATAGGTCTATAATATACCACAAGTGTATAATCTCCAACGAGCATAGTACATTATAGATTAAGTAGCTTGTCTATACTTTACTACAATTGATATATAAACCAGGCCACTATTTGCCTAAATAGGCTATAATTAAATAAAATAAAATAAATAAAAAGGCTTGATGCTATTTTAACACTATATTAACACTTGATTATGTCATATTAGAGTCCCCATCTATTATACACATGATCTAAAAAGCTTTAGAACAAGTAATGGTCCTTAATCATCAAATATTTGCCTAAAAAGGCTATAATTAAATAAAATAAATAAAAAGACTTGATGCTATTTTAACACTATATTAACACTTGATTACATCATATTAGACTCTTCATCCATTATACACGTGATCCAAAGGGCTTTAGAACAAGTAATGCTCCTTCTTGAAACAAGATTGTGCTTTGAGAACATTAGCTTATTGTCAGACTTATTGGATAGTAATGTTATGATTACTATCACTTGTTCTAAAGCTCTTTGGATCATGTGTATAACGAATGGGGAGTATAATATGATATAGTCAAGTGTTAATATAGTGTTTTAAGTCTTTTTATTTATTTTATTTTATTATAGCCTGTTTAGGCATATATTTAATGATTAAGGGTCATTAATTACTTATTCTAAAGCTCCTTGGATCATGTGTATAATGGATGGGGAGTCTAATATGATGTAATCAAGTTTTAATATAGTGTTAAAATAGCTCAATTCTCTTATTTATTTTGTTTTATTTAATTATAGATTGTTTAGGCAAATATTTGATGATTAAGGACCATTACTTGTTCTAAAGCTCATTGGATCATATGTATAATGGATGGGGAGTCTAATATGATGTAATCAAGTCTTAATATAGTATTGAAATAGCATCAAGTCTTTTTATTTTATTTTATTTTATTTAATTATAGCCTGTTTAGGCAAATATTTGATAATTAAGGACCATTACTTGTTCTAAAATTCCTTGGATCATGTGTATAATTTATGGAGAGTCTAATATGATATAATCAAGTGTTAATATAGTTTTAAAATAGCATGAAATATTTTTATTTATTTTATTTAATTTAATTATAACCTATTTAGGCATATATTTGATGATTAAGGACTATTACTTGTTCTAAAGCTCTTTGAATCATGTGTATAATAGATGTAGCATCAAGTCTTAATTATAGCCTTTTTAGGCAAATAGTTGCCTGGTTTATATATCAATTGCTATTTGGACTTAGGATGTATGATGAATAAGAATATGAAGCAAATTTTATTTATATGAGTTTGCGCATAAATCTTAGTCATAGTCTATAATAATAATCACGTCTATAATAAACATTCAATACATACTCACAGCCGATAATCATAAAGATTAACTCAAGTCTATAATAAACAAAAGCACATTCAAATCCACAGAGCAACAACACAGTTAAATAACCTTGTCATAAGTTACCACTTACAAAAATTTGCCCGTCCAAATTCACAAGGCAATAACATAGTTGTCATAAATTGTTTGTTATCATCCACCACACACAAATTAATTATTATCATCCATCACACCCAAATTAATTTTCTCGACAACAGTCGACACAGCTTTGTCAGCGTCAAACTCAACATTAACTTCATTATTAGGGACTTCTTTCTCATTCTCAGCTTCATCATTGGGGACATCTTTTTCTACCTCAACTTCAGCAACAGGGGCTTCTTTATCCTTCTCTCCTTCAGCAGCAGGGATCTCGACTTCAGCAACTGAGACTTCTTTTTCATTCGCAACTTCAGCAGCAGACTCTTTCTCAACTTCAATTGCAAACATAGCAACAGGGAGATCTTGATTATTTGGCACATCGACATGTCGAGCAATTGGCTGATCAATATCAACCGCAACCTCACCAGCAGCTTCATTGAGAGTCTCCTTCTTCTTCTTCTTCGCCTTCTCGCTCTTTCTAATTCTTCCCCTCCCCCCCCCCCCCCCCCTCCCCCCCTCAACATAAGAACCAAGAACCTTCAAAGACTCATCAATCTTCTCCACATGCTGCTTCAGTTGCTCATGCTCCACCTGCCCACTTGGTGTAGCACGACCCATAGATGTCCCAACACCAACATTATCTTTTGCGGCTGAATTACCACCGAGATCTTCCAAATGATTATCCTCGACCTCTTGAGTATAATCCTCATCAAAATGCTCCATGGACTCATTCCCCTTCCTACTAGAAGCCTTCAAGGAATTTTTTTGGTGTAATCAAAACAGTCACGCCTTCAAGTTCACGCTCCAACTCATCAATGATTAGGTCATTATTTTCATTATCATATGGCAGCAAATTTTTCATGTAATCCTTCTCCAACTCACACACTGTAGGGATGAGGTAAGGGTGCGCCCTCTACAAATAAAGAAAACATTAACATTAAGCTTATCTTTTTACCAAAAAATTAATAATAGACTCCAAATTTATACGTCAATCCAGCTCTCTTAAATGAATCTCCTTCATCAAATCGCTCTATTTTTTTGGTGTGCCACCTAAGACTCCTAGGAATAGGCAAAGGAACCTCATCTGATTTCCCAGCATTCCTTCCAAGTGCAGGAAAAGCTTCATATGCCCAGACCTGTAATCATAAAAACTGAGTGAAAAATAAACAAGACACAGTCTATACTTTACTGCACCAGTGGTCTATAGTATTTACCATGAATGTCCAGGGGAAGCCATAGAGAGCATATGATGCAACCCTTTTTTCCGCGTGCACTTGGTGGTGCTTGGGAATGTCTATCTTATTCTTCTAGTAGTCCAGAGTGAGTTCAAATGATTTATTTCCCCAAGGATAGTTACTGAAGAACTCCAAATCGTCTGCCATTTTTATCATGTCATGATCAACACCCCTCAACACATCTTTGGCAAGCAATATTGTGTGCAGAAACCACACTAGACAACATTTGAGCTTTTTCTCCTTGGTCAGCCTAGGCCCTCTGATCACCGCCAACAGCTTTTCTGCAAAAATCTTTCTATCGCGACAAACTTTTGTGCAGAATGCTGCCATTTTCTTAAGTGCCTTTTTCTCTCTAGTTCGGGTGGGATATGATCCACAGTTTAGACCAGTGATCAAAGCAAACTCATTCAAGCCAAAACATACGGGCTTGTCAGTCACCAAGAACCACATCTCATGCTTCTTCTTATGAACCACATGACGAAGAACTGTATAGTGCACCAACATTCCATTGAATCTATTGAAGTTTTCTGATATTTTTCTTAAGTGACAAAAATAGGAATGCCTAAACATTTTCCTAAGTTAATGATCTTTTATCAATGTTTTAAAATCAACAAGCAATGTCAGCCTACTCCTAACCGAAACTTTTGCTGGAAACCATTCGCAATCACCCAGCCAATTGATCAGACCATACTTGTCGACGTCAATTGTCCTTGCACAATATGGCACTGACAAGGGATCATCATTTTCATCACCACCAGACTCCTCAGAAACATGGGGATCATCTTTTTCACCTTCCTAGACACCATACACATCATTATTCTTCTCCGAATACGCTTCATTTTCAAGTTCTACAATTTTTCTTCTTTTACCTTCTCGGCTAACTTCTCTACCTTTTCTTTTTCTATCGTCAGATGTGGCCCTTGTACGGGTTTGAATTATGTGCCCTCCTCTTCCTCTAGTTCTAACCATTTTTTTATAATCTATATATAAACAACACAGCGACGTTGATCAGCCACGCCAAAAAAATAAGAATAATTGACCAAAAGTCTATTAATAGAACATACTTTACGAAACGCAAAAACAGAAAAACAAAGATCAAAACAAGCAAAATAAGTAGAAATAACACATATTTCTAGCAAAAAAACAGGCGAAACTTTCTAAATTTTGAAAAAAAATCTCAACTTTATGAACACTAGGGTTCTATCGAGTTCGTAAAATAATAACAACTTTCATGGCAAAATAAAGCTCTAAATGCTCTGGAGGAGTTGCTAAATTAAAGAAAATACCTCGATGGACGGCAGGAACGTTACCAAGATTAGGGGAGAGGGAGAATTCTGATGGAATCTTCAGTTTTTTTTTTTTTTTTTTTTTTTTAGCGGGAGTTGGAAGAAGTGGGGAGAGAGAAGGGGCTTTTGTATATTTTAATAATAAGTGAAAGGGGACTTAAGTGTATAAGTTGTAAACTCCAAACTTTTTAAAATTATGAAGTGATCCTGGGGCCACAACTCTTTACCCTAAAATGAAAAAATAAAGGAAAAAGAAAATGAGTGGCCCTTTTGCAAATTAAACTAAGAGAGTGGCTTCTTTGCCAAATTTTCTGTAGTAAGTTATTATGTGAAAAACTCTATATCAATGAGACAATGACAGTGTCAAACTAAAAAGCTTCAGCTTGTAGTTTATGATTTTCGTTTTCTTCTTTACTAGTGTTAGTATCCGCGCGATGCGCGGTCAATTTTAAAAAAATGTTGATCATGTCAATTGTGATAAGGCATGTTTGAGAATAGTAAATGATATTGTTTTAACATAATTTTAACTTTCATCTTAGTTTTCAATTATATCTAAGGAGTAACAATTTTGTGAAATTAAAGGATATGAATCATAGTCTTTTCTTTTTGTTAGCTGGATATGATAATATAGTCTATAGATACATGTGTAAAAGCAAAATTCTACATGCTAGTCGGAAAAATTATGCTATGTGGTAGTCAGGTAGAGTTTGCCACTAAGTTACTACTCTCTCCGTCTATTATCTTAGTAGAGTCGAGAGGTCTTTTTTTACCATAATCTTTTTGAAAAACTTTTCAAATATTTTGAATTGTTTACTATCATGATTTATAGTGCTATTTATGTATTTTCTAAATATATAAATTTTATTTAAAAGAAAAATGAAGTTTCTATGTCCCAATTCACACCGGACATTAGTTAATTTGACCCTCGTACCCTGTTGTTTACTATCATGACTTATAGTACTGTTTATGTATTTTCTAAATATATAAACTTTATTTAAAAGAAAATGATTCTTTTATATCCCAATTCACACCGAACATTAATTAATTTGATCCTCGTATCTTGAACTAAAAGATTTTTTTTTTTTGAGACGAAGGGAGTATTTAATACCGAATTAATCATATCTTTTATAAGTAATTCCTACAATATCTCCACGCTGCTTTATTGATTAACACTGAAGAAACTATCGATATCGTGATTCTACTTTGAAAATCTTCTTGATTTCTTCCTCGGCAAGGAGGTCCACAATCCTATTTTGCTCTCCATATTGTGCCTTATGATTGGATCCCCAGCCTCTGCATTCAAGAATGATAGATAGAGATATAAGGTCAGAGTCTGTTGGTAAGCAGTCTAATTACCTCTGTGCAGTCGGTCGAAATTCGAAAAGAAGCTAGCTATATTATTTTCACGGCAATTTTCAACCCCTGTATGATGGCTAGTAATACAGCTAGCGTGGCTGTTCGTAGTGTAATTAGAAATCCCATTCATAAAATCAATAATTCGATCCCTATTACTGTTGTTAATCACGCCGCCAAATTTATAGTCATCATATAGAATGACTTTTTATTCCTTATTATTTTAGCACACGTTCTACGTACTATTCAATAATTTATACAGTGGATTAAGATGTCACTTGACTTAATGTCTTTTCACTACTTTCTCTTTTGTATCAATCAAAAGATAGATGCAATATGAAATGTATCATAAACTAAGTAATAATCTCAGACGTTAAGATTAAAAATTATAAAATAAAATATGACATCATTAATAAATTCAGAGTACCCAATATTTTGAAAATAAAAAGATTAAATAATAAAAGGGACATTAAAAAGTAACGTTACCGATAAATTCAAACTATCAGTTTCCTGCCAAAAGCATAATGAAGACTATTGTAGTTTATAGAATTTAGAACAACATTTTCTTTTTCAGTATCGCGAAAGGAATCTACTCAGGAAGGCTTACACTATACACACGTGAATACATATGACACACACAAAGATAAAGATAAATATTTATTTCGCACCTGATATTCATCGAATCAAGTAATTTGAGTTTAGATATTAAAAATTAATATGAGAATACATCATCACTTACCTAAATATACTTTTAGTAAAAGATTTGTAATAGTGGTTTTTGAAAACATAATTTATTTTTTACACGACCCTATAAAAAAGATAAAAATATAAAAATAAATCAGTTCCACGTTTGAAATTTTGTTTTTGGATTCAAAAGATTAGATAAGTATTGAGTTGATTTGGATCAAACCCCTTATAAGTTGCTTTGGATCACACATAGTATATTCTAAGTAGGCGTTTGGCCAATCCATGGTTTGAAACCAGCGTTTGGACATACGTTTGGAACCATGGTTTCAACTTTTTAAAATATAAAATTTAACTCATAAGTTGATAGATATTTTTAACAATTACCCCCATCAATCATTTACCTATTAACAATTACCCCCATCAATCATTTACCTAACTTCTACCAATTTTTATTTATGTCCACCAACCTTTAATTTATGTGGGAAGATTATATTAAAGAGTAGTTACATTACTATTCATGTTAAATTTTCGTTTTTATTGAACTAAAGTTTGATTAATTGATGTTGCATTTTTTTAGAAAGGCCTTCAAGTAGTGCACTAATTTTGTTATAAACTATGATTTGCTCATTGGGTAAGATTATATAAGAATTGAGTATATTTTGATAGTTTTCACAATTTGTGGGGCTTTTATGTCTATAAGAAAAAATACAACTTAAAATGTTCAAATTGTATGTCCAAACATGGTTTGAAACCATGTCCAAATGGGGCCTAAATTTAAATGCAGATTGCTTGGAGATTTGATTTTCAATCCAAAATTTTAACTGCACAGTTAAAACTTGGAATTTTATTCTTAAATTCAAAAGCTTGGATGTGAATTATTTTAAACTTCATCATTACATCCGTCGCCGCACAATGAGATATCCAACAAACATTTTAAAAATAATAAATTATGAAAGATACAATCAGAAGTTTTTTCTTTGGAAGAGAGTAAGACGTAATAACACTTATATTGATATAGCATTAAAAGAACATCTTTCCTCATCTTTAATGCATAACAATTATGAAAGATACAATCATTATATCCGCTGCCGCACAATGAAATATCCAACAAACATTTTTAACATAATAAATTGTGAAAGATACAATCAGATGTTTTTTCTTTACAAGAGAGGGAGACATACTAACACTTATATTGATATAGCTTTAACATCTTTACTCATCTTTAATACATAACATATATTAAGACAGAATTCTATATCTGAAACTAACAGATAGAGGAATTTATCATTTACTTTGAGTAGTTATTTCGAATAAGTTGTAGAGATTAACTTTCATAGCTTCGGATTCACAATCCCGCTTGCCCAAATCCATGCCACAATCCTGCATGTCCAACTTCATGCATAAAATTACTCAAGTATTTCACATCTATATTTCACAGAGGGCATAATGAAGCAGTTTGCAACTGCACTTCTTGTGCAACCAGATTTTAGTGCTTTACACATGTTTGGGGTAGTTGGCGGTTTATAAGTATGTTTTTCCACTATAATAGGACATGCACCTTTAATTTGAATTGGCAGCTTTGTTATCTAAATAAAAAAACATGAGTTTGAAGATAAAATTATTATCCGTGAACCAAAATTGGCAGTTTTGTTATCCATGGTAGTTCTTTTTAATATCCTAATTATTTGTTTAAAAAAATATGCAAACGTGGCTTTTCCTATTAGTTGCTTAAAAATTGCATGTTTTGTGTATGGGACGTGCTAAGTTAGTTTTTCTTTTAAAAAAAATTCTCTTTGTCTTTTCTTTTCATTTCTTTTTTGTCTTTTTTTCTTTTTAAAATAAGAATTTTATCATCCTATCATGCTTTTGCTTCTTCTATTCGATATGGATAGATTTCCCTAAGTCCGCTTTTCAATTTTCACTCTTCTTCCTTTACAACTCATTTTTTCAATTTCTCTCATCTTTGACTTCTTTCCCCACGTAATTGTTATTATATTCCAAGAACTTAATTAGAATCTATTTTACACACAATCATGCAAATTAGGACTTTTTCACCGTAACTGATTAACACAATTTGAATTTTTCATATATTATTTCCCACCTTCTTTTAATAATAAAAGAGAATAAAAATAATTATTTTCTCCGTAAACCAAAATAAATCGATCGGGGTTTACAATAAGAACCTTTCAAGAGTTTCTTTTCTCTTCTCTAAATTACACAAATTTTGTTTTATAGAGAAAGAAAGTTCATACACTACTTAAAATCAAAAAAGAAAATAGAAGGAATAAACTATTTGACTTTCTTTGAGATGCGTCTTCACAACGACTGTAATTAATTACACAACAAATAACAAATAAATTACGTATCTAATCCAGTACATCGAATCAACTGCCTGTTTATGTTAATTTGTTAGCTGTAATATCAAATGTAAAAAAAAGTAAACCAAGTGATATATGTAAGCACCTTTAGACTATCCTTTTACTTATTATATCTTGAAAGAATGTCTACCGTGTTGCCAAGGAGCCATTTGGACATGATTTCATCTCATGAGATGAAATCATGTTTGGACATGTAATTTGAATTTCTTAAGTTGTAATTTTTTTTATAAACATAAAAACCCCACAAGTTGTGAAAACCATCAAAAAAAATTTAATTCTTATACAATTTAACCAAATGAGTACATTATAGTTCATAATAAAATTAATATGCTACTAGAATGCCTTTTTAAAAAATACAACATCAATTGATCAAATTTTAGTTCAATAAAAATAAAATTTAACATGAATAGTAATATAACTATTCTTTAATATAATCCTTGTTGACACCCAATTTTGTCCCACCTTTCTTCCGAAATACCTATTTTCGCTTCCAATATTTTGGCAACTTTAAAAAAAAAAATTGCATTTTTTACTATAATTATTAGCTTTTATTAATACCGGCATTTCATTATCCTGTCATTATCTTTTACTACCGTCACTACTACCATTATTATTACTACTATTATTATTATTATTATTAGTAGTATTTTTTGTTATTATTATTATTACCAGTATTATCATAATTTGCGTTTCAGCATTTTTACCACCTTATGCATACGCATCACATTTATTTCGCACAATTAAATGATAGCGTTTATTTGTTTTCAAAATATTATTGCATGGCTATTACAACGTCATTTTATTTTCATCTAAATACTAATAAATACACACTTTATATTAGGGGATATTTTAGCACACTCAGTATATGATTAATTTAAAATGGGTTTCTTATCTAAATTTAAAAGCCAAATAAATTTCTTCCATCCAGCCCAATGTTTTAAAAACAACCAACCCATTATTTTAACCTATGACCCGACCCATTACCCGTTTGACCCGACCCGCCTTCCACTTAACAAGGAACCATTAGGGTTCCTTTTCCTCATTTTCATCCACCACGCCGCCTCCCCCCCGCTCGCTGTTCTCTCTCTCTCCCTCATCTCCCCCATCATCTCTTGTCTCCTTTGTCTCTTCCATTTCCCCTGTCCCCCACGCCTCTGCCGCCTCCACTTCCCTTTGTCCCCGCTCCTCTCAAAAGCAAACCCTAGATTTCCCCCTATAAATATTCGTTCCTGTTAATCCATTAGAACAAGCCCTGGAATCGCAAAAATCTCTTACAAAACCAGAGCTTGAATCGCAAAATCCCCCCCTGAAATTAATTTCTGAAACGAGGTCTTTTTTGGAGTCATGAAATTCCCCAAGAACTAGGTTTTTTTCAGCGATCAAAATCCCTTAAGCAATATTAGTGCATCAGCTTTATTTCTGAATATCGAGTCAAAATCCAGTCATTTTTGTTTTCGTTTGCGTTGGTTGTGCTTTAAAGACCAGATCATCTTTTGTTCCTCTTTTGTCCTTTGGTATTGCTTTGAATCCGAGCATCGCAAGCTTGGATTCGATAGTGTTCGAGTAGATTGGAAACCCCGTACCCACTTCGCTGCACCCGAAGAAGGTAATTCTCTCATTATCTTAGCATTTCTATTTTAATTCTGCCGATTATAATTTTATATTAGTTTAGAGATTAGTTGATTTATTGGCTTTATTAGAAGTAGATTAGAATAGTAGTTTCAGTAATTTCCTTCTTTATTTTAGAATTCTTCTACTTTTAACTCTATGTGTCTGTTTCGTATAAGATTAGCTTAAGTTTGTTTTATCTAGCTAAAAAAATTAGTTTTCCTTGCTACTGTATGAAAATATGAAGTTTTACTATGTTCTCTTTGCGTTTTCTCCCTTAGTATATGGTGAAGGTCAGTGTTAAGAGCAACTAGTTAAAACTCAACAACTTGTTATCTTTAACGGAGATAGAACTAAGCATAACCAATACGTTACCTTTTCTGGCTCTGGATTTCGATTAAACATTGAGCTAATTTTGTTCAAGATCCAAGAATAGTCATACCATGCTAAACGTAACTAAATGTTAGCTGTTTGCCAACGGAACAGAGTCATTAGTTATGAATATTTTGTTAATTTCAAGTTTGGTTCCGCCTTAGCTTTCCCTCACTGTGGTATTTTCAATTAATGAGTTTCCCCTTTTCTTTCAGAATCTGTTTAAGTGATTTTCCTTCTTCCTTTCATTTTACAATCCTGTTCTTCTATGTGGTTTGCTTTGAAATTCTTGTTTCTGTTTATTTGCGTTCATGTTATAGGTAGTGTTTTATCACGGATGTTTCTTAGTTGCTGGTATTAGTTAACTCTTGTTTGCTGTTCTTCTATGTGGTTTGCTTTGAAAATAATGTCGCTCATGTTTTTAGCTTCTTTTTGTTGTTTTCTATACTTGGGTTAAAGTAAAGAAGGAACTAATTAATCGGTTACCTTTTCTCAGAACAATAATAACTTTTGTCACAGTTGGGTGTTAATCTTTATCTCTTTTCCCCTTTCTTTTACATGTACACACATCAGAGCAAACAGAGTCTTAATTCGGGACTTTATCAAAACAAAGTCTCAAGATGAGACTCGGCACACCCATCCATAGAGTCATCTCGTTCTGCAATTCTTAGATCACATCGGGCAGGCGAAACTCGTTAAAGGCCGCCTGTAACATTTTTCCCTTTTTTTTGTTCCTTATTATTCATTTTCTTTCATCCATTTTTTATGATTGCTATTTTGTCTGCGTTTTGGATTGTGTGTGGCTTAAAATTAGGTGGAGGACCTATGATTCATGTAGGATTAGAAAGGGGTAGATTCTATCATTTAGGATTACCGCTCTGAACATTAAGTACTTATTTTCACCATATAGAGTGCATCATTCATATAATAATATTTTTAAACTTATGTTAGCTATAAGTTATTTTTTTTCTCAAAAGCTATTTTCTTAAATTTTAAACCTCAATTAATTAACCTAAGATTGGCCGGATAACCGTAGTTAACGGATTCTAAAGGATGCCTAACTCCTTCCCTTTAGGATAATATAGAACTCTTACCTAGAATCACACTGATTAAGCAGACTATTAATGGAGGTTTAGTTAGTTTTACCTTAGTTAATAATTAGGTGCCCTAATTCACCTTAAAATTAATTAGGTGGCGACTCCTAAAAAATAAAACAAATAGGAGTCACCAATATGTTGTACTCCGCTTCAACCCGGTTAAAATGGGGTATAACAGCTTGGCGACTCTGCTGGGGAAACTTTAGGTTCTTAACCATAACGACTTAGGCTAATAATTAATTAATTGGATGTTTTGGGTTTTTTGCCTTTATTTTTGCTTGATTGTTTTCTTATGTGCTTTTAAATGGCAGTTTTTATTATGACAAATTTTCTATATTACTGCTTTCCTTAAACTGACATTCCGTTCATATTTCCTCCATTTCTGGAAACCCCACACTATCACACGTACACGCGAGGTGTGTTTTGCGCACCCGCAAATTTCTTCATAGAATCCAAATTTTAGGAGAGTTGGCGTATGCGCGGGGTGCCCGAATAACGGGGACCGCGTAGCCTTCTCACTCGAGTAGTCTGCTCGGGAACCTTGTGTCTAGTAAGCCAAATCTTAGAAAACTTAAGATAGAGCTTTGCCATCAATTTTATTAAGTCATGCATGCATAAGCCTTAGGTGGGTCGGTCCTAGGTATCGACTCCACAATTAGGAAACCTACCAAATTGTCGACGGGTTTCATAACCCAACGACCAACAAGCATATTATGTGTAACGTGATAATGATAGAAGGATCTAAGCCTAACCATGACATGTCGAGTTTGGGAATCATTTCCTTTTGTAGAATGGTTTTTCACACCCCCACGGTCTGAAATTTGTAGATGATGTTTTACATTTCAATAGTCACTAAGATGTTCCTTTAAATGTGCTTAAGTGTATGGCAACCTTGATATGCAGTCACTTAGTTCAAATTTGTTAAGTATAATTCTATAATTGATCTTTACTTATTGTTTGGCTAGCTGTAAATAGAGAGGAATCTGTTTAGATCAATTACTATTGGGTTATGGTGTTTGTTTGTGTTATAGCCCGTATTTCGTACGTCCGGAAAATTCAAGACAATGGGGAGAAGTTAAGAACAAGACTATGTTTCAAAAATTATTTTAAGATACGAGTTGTAGAAAATATTATTTATGAATATTGTTAGCGTAGAAATATTGAGGAACACCAAGGGCGAAAAGGGAAATTGGCAAAATGGCATTATGGTAATTTTGTGGAAAGGCTAGGGGAAAAATGGTCATTTCACAAATGTTCAAGAAATCTCTTGAAAGAGGCCATGTGGCCGGAAAAAAAAAAAGAGAAAATAAAAAAGTATTAAGTCATCTTTGGAAATTTGAAGAAAATCTAGAAAATAAAAGAAGAAGAAAAGAAAAGGAAAATTCTAGAGAGGGCATGTGCCCCCTCACATGCTTGCATTATATATGTATATATATATATATATATATATATATATATATATATATATATATATATATATATATATATGGAGGGGGGTCATCTTTTAATAAAGGGAGTGGAGAGAAAGAAAGCAAGAAAGAAAAAAAAAAAAAAAAAAAAAGAGAGCTTAGGGGGTTTCGGCCATGGCTCTTAAAAATGAGCCATGGGAAGTTGATGGAGAAAAATCATTTTGTTCTTGTATTTAGAGTAATTGGAAGGTCCTCTACAACATGGAATGGTTTTTGGGATAAGAGGAGCATTGATTGTGCAAGCTAGAAATTCTAGCCAAGTGGAGGAAGTTGAAGAAAAAAAGGTAAGGGTTCATCTTCCTTTGTATGTTGTGAATGATTTGGACGTATTGCATGACGTAGAAATTAGTGGAAATCATAGAAATATGGAAATTATGCATGTTGAAGATGTAGCCGTGTGATGGTAGCATTGACCGAATATGTGTTGTATTGTATAGGTGTGATGAACTAATTTATTTAGTATGTTTGGATTGTGTTTTGTGGATGTTTTAGACGTGTTGTAACATGTCGAAATGGGTGAAATGCATGAAGTTGTGTGTGTTGATGTGTTGGCCGAATGATGGCTGCTTGTGTGAAGGGAATGGACTGATTTTATTTGGTATAAATTGGTCATCGTATTGTGAACCCTATGGTGAAAAATGAAAGTTTAACGACTCATGTCGAAGTGGTAAGTGTTGTGGGCTGTTTTGAAAGTTAATATGGTTCTAATATGTTTTCCCATATTTATGAAGATAATGTGGTAATGTATGGAATTGTTGACATAGTTTATGAATTTGGAGGAAAAGAAATGTGTTGTTGATATTTCCTTGGACTTGGAAGGTTTCGGGTTGCCTTATGTTTTGAGTCGGGTTGTGTTGGAAAATTTTGTGGATTGTTGGAAATGTTATGGAATCATGTTTGAATGGTTTTGGATTGATTATATATCTTGATTTGAACGTAATTGGAATGTCGTCACATATTGCGAAAGAAGGTTGTTGATGTTAAAGTGTGTTTACATTAATGGTCGATGTTGTTAGAATGTTTGTTGTCATTGTTGTTGATATTGTGGCCGGGTCAAATTCCCGGATTGTTGTTGTTGATTTGGAGCCGAGCCGTATTATCGGGGTTGGTACATTTACAGGGGAGATGCTGCCGAAATTTCGGCAGAATATGAAGGAATGCATTGAAAGGTTGAGGCAAGTATTTGACGAAGGATCTAATGAATGGGTGAACTCCCTTGAATGTAGATTAACAAGTTGGAGGCACAAGCGTAACTAGTTGGTCGCGGCGCAGGTATGTAAGGCTTACCCTTTCATTCTTTTGGCATGTCCTAGAGCTAAGTAGGGTATGATATTGATATGTACCTTGGGTTATTCCAATCTGTGATTCTGAGTCTGTTTGTGATCTGTATGTCCTCCCTAAGGTAGGTAACTAATAATCTGGATAGGTGAATTCTGACTTAAGCAATCTGACATTCGTATTCTGATATAAGTATGTTGGTCTGAACATCCTGACATAAATATTCTGATGAGAGTATTTGGTATAAGTGTTCTGATATGAGAGATTCTGCTACAAGTAATTTGGAATATGTATTCTGATTGAGTAAAAGTGATATAAGTACTTCGATAGAAATATTCTCATAAAAGTAACTTGACATAAGTATTTTTGTAATAAGTAATCTGTTATGGATATTCTGAGAATACGTTTGATTAATCTATTGAGTCTGAGTTATGTGCACTTGGTTTCTCACTATTCTGCTCGTGCATATGTTATGACTTCCTTCACCGAGTTCCGGGCCGGTATGTATCGTACGGATGGTTCGCCGAGTCCTTTGTTGAGGGTCGGGTTCCATATACGAATTCCGAAGTATGATGTGTCCGGTTCCGGGGTACTGTGTTATATGTCCGTCCCCGGTTACCGAGGATATATTACGAAGTATGATGTGTCCGGGCTCGGGGTGCTGTGTTATCTGTCCGCCCCCGGGTACCGTGGTTATGTTATGATATGTGACGGAGATCGGAGCAAATCTTCTGAAGTATGATGTGTTGTGGCGCTAAAGGCAGGAGTGGCGACCACGTTCCTATGTTATCGTGCGCATCCCTTGGCATTGTTCACCGGTTCCTCGGCGTGTTATTTGTCCCCGAGGTTATCGTATGTATGATATGATATCTGTCCCGGCGTGGTATATGTCCCCGGGGTTACCGCGTATGTGATATGATATCCGATTCCGTTATGCATGACTTCTGTTTGGAGAGTAAGCATTCCGACATTTCGTATGTTCTGTATTCTGTCTGATATAGAATATCATCTGAGCAATCGGTACGTTCTGAAATCCGTCTGATATGCGACATAAGTAAGTATGATTTGTGCTTGGAAGAAAAAGAATGATAAGTGTCTGATATTCTGGGTAAGGTATTTGTATGTTGTTCTATCTGTTTTAGTCATGATTCCGTTTTCTGTACTTATGCCTTACATACTCAGTACATATTCCGTACTGACCCCCTGTTCTTCGGGGGCTGCGTTTCATGCCGCGCAGGTACCCACAGATGGATAGACGAGGTTAGCTGGAGATGATCCAGTGGATTGGCGGACTCCATTTCCTCCAGGAGTGCTGTCGAGTCAGAGTATGTATGCTGTGATGTCTGATCATTATTAGAGACTTTGCAGACAGCGTCGTGGGTAATGGTTGTCGGTCTGTAAGCGGCTCCATCAGCCGATACGTCATTTTGTGTTATGTAGTAAACTTCATATGATTACAGATTTTTGTTTAATCGTGAACGATTAGAGGAAAACTTTGAAAACTTAATATGTATTTCACTTGTATTTGATTTTCAGAATTCTAAGAAGTTAGGTGTGTAATCAGAGTCTGCGGGTTCGCTCGGCTCCGTATGTGGGGTCGGGTGCCCATCACATCCTAATAAGGTTAGGGTGTGACAAAGTGGTATCAGAGCGAGGTCTGTCCGTGGGGTTGTCTGCAAAGTCGTGTCCAGTAGAGTCCTGTTTATGGTGTGAAGCCGGCCACATTTATAAACAGGAGGCTACAGGGCATTTAGGGGTTGTTGACCTTCTTTCTGTCATAGATCGTGCGATAGAGTCAAACTATAGGAAATGAAATTTCTTATGTGAGCCTTACATACGACGGAAAGGGTAAGCAGCAATACGGAAAGTCACAAGGATAAGTATTGACGTATTTGATCTGCTATCTGGAATTGGCAGTTTCGGATGGCCAGAATGTGGTATAGCTGTATGTTCTGTAAGGTGTTATTGGTATTTTTTGTGTACAGGAGGATAGTATAAGAAAAATAAGGTCGGATGGAGGATTCAGAAAGTTGACAATTAATTTTGCTACAGGTTACTATGTAAAAGCGGTGAGTAAGAAATTCGAACGGACTTATATCGGGGCATCCATAGAATAATGGCAACGAGGGTGTATCTATTATCGTCAGGGGTTTGGGAACCTAGGATGAAAAGTAGTTACACACGGAAGTGAAAGGTGAGCACTGAGGACCGAAAAGGGTAAAATGGTAATTGTGAAAGAAAAGACGTGCCACGAGGGTGTCCCGGGATCTGTAAGACCTCGATTAGTCCCGAATCATGTAGTAAAAGTCATGCGAGAAAGTGGACTCGAAAATATCAGCATTAAGGCAGCGGATTCCACTAAAGATTCGAGGTTAAGCGTGCTCAGGTGGGAGTAATTTTAGGATGGGTGACCCCCCTGGGAAGTAATTGGGAAAATTTTGCAAAATTAAAATTTAAAGGAACAAATGGAAAACTAGAGTAACCTAAGTGAAACTATGGTGTATGGGGTGGTTGGAGACCATAAGAAGGCGCATAGAACGAGGCAGACCAGCTCGGTGAAGGGGCAAAAGAGTATGTCACAACTCGGGAATTAGGATAGGCTTGAATAAAGTTTGGAAGTATTTTGCGGGTTAGTTGATAATAACTATATATGTAGATGTGGATGCATACGTTACCCCATATGCGATGGTATCAGTAGACACGTGTGTCCTAACAACAGGGGTGGGCATGGTACGGTATGGTACGGTATTTGAAACTTAGGTTCGGTAACTTCGGTATTCGGTTTTTAAAAATACGATACCATTACCATACCAAATTAATTCGGTACGGTTCGGTATTTTTAAGTTCGGTTTCGGTATTTAACGGTACGGTAATTCGGTAACCATAGTTTATTTGACTTCGACTTACGTATATACTCATGTAATAAAGGATTATGACTTCGAGATTTCTCAATTATATTAAACTAACACCATACACAAATAGACGTATTTAAAAGAAAGTACAAGCAATTCTCTTCGTTAATCAATTGCACAACGGACATTTGAATCACGATAGAGTAGTCAAAGTTTCAAAGTCTAAACAACATTAGCCAAAATTAAGCATAATCTTCGGTCCTAAACAATTTTACACCAAAAATTTCATTCAGCAGCAGAGAGAATAGGCCATTTCCACCATTTCAAGTCTTAATGTATTGGAAAAATAGCAGAGACAAATTAAAGGTTGCCTCTAGGCCTCAGCATATGTGAAAGACTAAAAGCATGAAAATATTGGATAAAAAGTTAGCTTTGATGGTACAATTTTCTATTAGATACAAATTGGCATTAAATGAGATGTGATGTAATTTTTTATACGAAAACTAGTCTATATATTTAGCAGTAGTAAATATAATATATATGGATTGTATATATGTAGTATAAACTTCGGTATGGTATACGGTATTTCGGTATCCATTTTATAAATACCGAATACCAAAGAAAATTTAAATTCATACCAAATACCATACCAAATACCATAATACCAAAACCACGGTATTAAAAACTTCGGTATCGGTATGGTATTCGGTATATACCATACCGTGCCCACCCCTACTAACAACCTATGTTACGGTAAAGGAGGCCTCAATCGGGTAAAGGGACACCGAAACCTGAATAGAAGTGAGAAAACAAATGGTGTAAATGTTATAAGATAAGACGCTATTTTCACTATAGGACAAGGAAAAAAGGTCTTAACAGTTCGGTATTTGAAAAATAAGTGAGGTCGGGTGCCCATCACACCCTAATAAGGTTAGGGTGTGACAATTTGGATCCTTAGCTTGTTTCAATTCAGCTAACCTCTGAAAAGAATGTCATTTTTTAGGAAGCTCATATTTTGTTTGGAGTGTAGCTAAGAGCGATACTAGAAAAAGGCCCTTTGGGAATTAGGATCTGACCATGAAATGTCTAACTAGCTTCTTGTATGCAATGTGCTGTTGTGATTCTTCTATATGTTTTGAGCCTTTAACAAGAAGAGGAATTTATTTCAGTCAACTTAAATGTGCAATAAGTTCCCTTGTTGAGAATCTTCAGTTATTCTTTCTTTCACTAAGAGAGATTATAATTCTGCCTTTCTGCTTTTCAAACTGGTTTAAAGTTTAATCCATATGTGTTTTCTTCATGTCTAAATTTCTTGTAGGAACTGGTTTTAATGACCTTAATATGGAATAATTTAAACTCCCTCCTCCCCTACTTTGTTGCATCGAATGACATTTAGTTTGCCAAATCTGTAATATGTGATTTTATGGACTGCCAGCTCCTCAGTCTTAAAGGATGTGGTTTAGGTTCCTCTAATTTATGACTCTTGGTTATTGATAAGTCATGAAGGAAACATGGTTGGTTACTCTTTCAAAACATTCCTCCTGTTAATTCTAATTTATAAAAATGATGTTGGGCTCGGTTTAGCCTCCTCCGATACCCTACCATGCCTAAGGTTCTAGAAATCTTCGGATCTTGTTGTGGCATTGGATACATGGATAATGGTAACTCCCCTTTTGTTGCCTTAGCCTTTTAAGCCTGCTGTTTTGTTTTATTGTTTATGGCCAGTCCTTGAAAGTTCATATTTACTTTAAGCCCCATTATTGAGTTGATGCACTCCTTTATATGGTTTGGTTTACTAGTTGCTAAAATCCTATGTATTGAACTGTTTGAATGCATTTCGTTCCTGTTATTTTCCAAGGCTATACTTTAAAGTATACCCTAGAGAAATCAAGTTCTTCCAGTGTTCTAATTTCAAAAGACTAGTTTGTTGTTTTATTGTTGAATTCTTGGAAACTCTTGGTTGAGTTATGAGCTAAATATGGAAACTCTTGGAAACTGTTTTGCTGGGAATCATCTGTGGATACTCATTCTTCACCCCTCTTCTTTCGCATGACTTGGGGAGTTCCAAACCTCGACTAATCTCTGCATGTTTGAGGCAACTGTAGCACTTGAGCTGAATGGAACATCATGCTGTCCTCTTTACTGAGTTTCTGCTGCATTTTGCCACAAATAGTTGGCCTATTCTCTTAGCAACAGTAGCTATGGATATGTTTGTTGCTATCTGGAATTATTTGTTACATTTGGCTAGGATGCCATGGCATTTTGAGTCTGAAAGACATGTGGTAGTTGCACTTTAAGAATGTTGGCTGCTATATATTACGATATTTCATTCTGGGGCTGAAGTTGGCAGTGGTCTTTGACCATTTGTGGCTGTGCTTTCAAGTCACTGGATACTGCTTGTTGATGTTATATCTTGAGGGAGTCAACTGCTGCGGTATAGGTCAAACTACACTTAAGATGTTATATTTAAAAGTAACAAACACTACATTGGTTGTAGCAGTTTGCTGGCTATTGCACCTCAGTTTTGAGGCTCAAAATGCTATACTTATTGGTACTCCTAACTGCTATTTGGGCTGCTGTACTTGCTGTAGTGTGCTACTACACTTCGGATATTTCATTAAAAAGTAACGAAGTGGAGGGTTCAAACCTCACCAGTGGCGTATATTCCTTGCCCTCACTGTAATATATTTTTTTTTAAAAAAAGTCAACTAAGTGACAAAATAGTTGGATGCGTACGCTTGCTATCACGTTACAGTAGATCGGTAATATAACTCCATGCGTGCTTCACCTTTAGTGGTTTCTGTCCAGCCCCTTACTTTTCTTCTTCTTCTCCAAGTGTTAAGTATTTACTTTGTCATAAGTTAAGTGTCTAATTAGCAATCAGCAGTAGAATATGAACATGTTTGACTGATTGCTTTGCTAACCTCATCATTATGTGCAACTAACTTGAATAAGTACGCTTATGTTATGTATACCAACCTTGGTTTCGTATTTCTATAACTTTAAGGTAGTAAAAAGAATCCCACCAGATTCTTGAGGAAGGCTATTGAGCCACATGTGATGTCTAGCTGCTAAAGTCTTATGCATTAAACTATTTTAAGTGTTTGTTGTCCCTGTTCTTTGTCAAAGACTGCTTTAAAACTAAGTAGATTTCAAAAGGACCTTATTGCATCTGGCCCCTGCTCCTATGTAAAACCTTCTCAAGAAATAATGGAGACTCTTATTTTTGTGGTTAGGTCTTGTCCATACATTAATAAAGTATTGACTGTTCTGTGCTTGTGATTTTCATATTGAGTTGCCTTGAAGTGGTCAGTTGATGGTTTTGTTTAAGTAGTAAATGAGCCTAAACCAGGCAGATCTTTCCATACTCACAAATGTTGTATATGTTTACTTGATCTTTCCTTGTTAGGAGTGTTGATTGAAACTGTTGAAATCTAGCACTAAGTTTTTGTTTTAAGACTGAAGAGTAATATATGTTTTGAATTATCATATCAGCAGTTAATGTCTGTGGAAGTTTTCTTCATTTGTGTCTTTCTCTGAACAATTGCTTTTGGCTAAATAGACTGAGTCTCATTATTGCAGTTGTGTGATTATGTTACCTGGACATGCACTATTAGCAAATTAAAGATCTTTTCTATAAAGAAACTCTTTCCTGCATGAAGTACATTTTCATTTGAATTGAGGCGATGTTTTACTGGTTAAAGAATATGTTATCTCTGGTCAATTTTGGGACCGGTAACTTAATGAACAATGGTTGTGATAAACTGCGTGAAGCTTCTACGGCATGACTAGTTAAAATTGGATTGTGTTTTTCCTTCCTAATAGAAAGTATGCTTTGGTTCAGGTAGATATAATCTTTGGTTGAACCTGTAGTGGTTGTATCATCCAAGCATATCGTCGTTTGTGCTACTTGTACCCAATTGATTACTATGCATAGCTTGGCCTAGGCAAAAATCAGATGTATTTAAGTGGATGTCTCTTCATCTAAGAGAAATGATTAGGTACCAATCATTAGTTTTGATAAGCATAAAGGGGGCAGATTACCGGAGTAAATTGTTGCGGCCTATTTATTTATTCTTCATATTCTGGTTAAATGAAGGACATCAAACAAACAGTTGTATGAATATAAATGCATATCATCAGAAAGCATGAAATAGCAGGGAGTTTCAAATCCCAAAATGTCATGGACTGATTGTTGCACGCTTGAGTTACTACTGATCCTTGAAGATTTGCTGCACATGTAAAATCTTCAAAGTGTAGTGCCTTGACAAACCAGCTGCTGCATTTTGAGGATGGCTATTTTATTTTACTACCTCATTTTGGGGTAAACTGTTGGTGTGTTTTGAGCCATCTGATGTTACGTTTTGGCTGAATGGTTGCTGCTTTCAAGAGGAAGCTGCTACTGCTTTTGAGTTCTAAAAAGTTGCTGCCAATGCTCCAGTTTAAGATGCAGCAACTACTGCATGTTTTTTGGTTTTCTAGTGTTGCTACATTTTGCTGCTTTGTTGAAGTTCGGGGTACTTTATATCAAAGGAGTCGATCCCCTTGTTCTGGTTATTTGTGCACTATCTGAGTGTGTTTAAGTATCCGTTTGAATGTTCTTGATTAATGAGTATGGAGGAGATACTGGGAAAACGAAGTGCATACAGAAAGTTGATGGAATGTGCTTAAGGTATGGTGAACAGTTGTTAGCGCGATACGGTTTGGAGGAGTCACAGAAGTGGTTTAACATAGCTATCATGTTAAGTTTCATCTTTGGTTATAGGTTTTTGTGTTTTCTGATTATCTGGTATAGATCCTGCAGAAACAAATGTTGAAAAATTTTCTTTCATCTATGAAAATCTAAGTACATTAATTTGTGTTTTTAAGAGTTCTCCATATTGCTGCAACGTTTTCAGATACTTTTCCCATGCAAAATTGTCCAAATGAAACCTTCAGTATCCCTTTCCTTTCTTAAATTCAAGAAGAGTTGTTTTCAACTCCAACTTGCTTATCAGCCGCAAAAAAAAAAAAAAAAAAAAAAAAAAAAAAAAGAGCACAAAAATCATCATTTGAGTTAGAATAATGGGAAAATGAAGTCATATATACAACAATTATAAGGAAAGGTACAATAGATGACTCAACTTGTCTAGTAGTAGTACTAGCAAAATGAATATTTAAAGCGTGACCCATTGCAGCATTTACCACTTTGTATTGTTTTACAAAGAAGATTAACATTATTTTATATGTTGCGGGAGAGGCAGTACTTCAATTTTTGGTATTTTATCACAGCTAGAGACTTGACAAAGTCTTCAATAGCAGAGTTTAGGCCTGCTTTCTACCAATATATATATATATATATATATATATATATATATATATATATATATATATAAAAAAAAAACCTTAGAGCTAAAGACTTGTTTAATTTAAGTGGCAACTGCTAAAGGCTGTATTTTGTAGAACTAAGGAGGAAAAGGATACCAACTGGTTTCCTTAAGGCTAAAGTCGTTTAGGTGTTAACTGGGGATCAAATGACGCCTTGAACCATCTAGTTTTCTTTGATATTTGTATGTGTAGTAACGGAAAAGGGACAAATTTATATAAGAGTTGATCTCACGATCTTTTCTTCTTTTGGTTTACGTATGGAAATTTTCTATTAGTGATTAAAAGAGGCCAAGTTCGTGATTGTTTTTACATTATGCTATCTTTGATGTATTCTGGTTTATTTGATGTACTTGCTTTTATTCAATAGAATTTGGCCTCTTTTATTCCCAAACTCAAGTGTCTCAATTAAATGGCTTGGATCACTCTATCATAATCTCGAATATTTGGCGTTAGGCCTACCTCTGGCATAAAGAGGTCCCTGCATATTAGGACGTGTTATTAATGTTTGTGTTATAAACTTTGTAAGTCGTTTGCTTGCTTACTTGCTAAGTGATTTACTTGAGTTTATTTGTAATATGCTCGCTTTTGAATTTATTTGCGATTACTTGATGCCAAGAGAATTACTTGAATTTATTTTCTATTTGTAAAGTTTTAATTCTTTAGAGGTTGCCTAGCATTGAACATTGTGCTGGCTGCGAATCTGCGTTAAGGACAAAATACAATGGCAAAAAGATTTGAATCATTCAACATCGGTGTGGGATTGGTGCAAGCGCAAAATGAGGATAGCGAGAAGAATGTGGTACAAAGAAGCGTGTTGGTCAATTTAGGAGATACCTTCAGCCTTCTTCCTAACACAAGTTCAGCTTCCAGCTCAACCCAAAACATTTCCTTCACTATTTCTCCTCACCCAGCTCCTACATATATACCACCAAGATACTCTATTAAACCAGAAGCTTTGCAAGTCACGCTGATGCCTAATGTTCAAAAGCCTGCACTTGCAGCACCCTTCACAGAAAACCAGCAAAATCAGCTAGCGGTATG
This sequence comes from Lycium barbarum, assembly GCF_019175385.1. Taxonomy (NCBI): domain Eukaryota; kingdom Viridiplantae; phylum Streptophyta; class Magnoliopsida; order Solanales; family Solanaceae; genus Lycium; species Lycium barbarum. The sequence continues at coordinate 11,656,142 of NC_083338.1, forward strand.
CCCATACAAGAGATTGAGAAATGAAACGAATGTAATCGGTTGGGATGACTCGGATAGAGAGCTTCACAATTTAAGGATAATTGTCGAAGAAGAGATGCGGGCAAGAAATGTCCAAAGTTTAAGATATGAAAGCTTGTGCATGTTTCCAAATGTTGAGTTGCCGCCAGGATTCAAAGTGCCAAAATTCAACACCTTCAATGGCAGAGGAAATCCTGTTACGCACTTGAAGGACTATTGTAGCAGATTAATGGGAATTGGACAAAATGAAGCCATACGAATGAAATTGTTCATTCAGAGCCTATCAGGGTTAGCATTAGATTGGTACACAGAACAAGATTCTCGCAAATGGTACACATGGGAGGACATGGCCCGCGACTTTGTAGAACAATTCAAGTTTAACATCGGGGTTAGTCCAAATCTTTATGATATGCGTGAGATAGAAAGAATGCCACATGAGTCTTTTCAGGAATATGCCATCCGATGGAGATTGGAAGCTTCAAAAATACGCCCTTCATTGCCCGAGAATGAGTTGATTTCAACTTTCATCCAAATGCAAAAGGGCTTATATTATGAAAAGTTGTTATGTGCGCGGTTACGTGACTTTTCTGATCTAATTCAAGTTGGAAAGCAAGTAGAAGCGGGCGTTCGAGCAGGAAGAATTGTTGACACTTCATCAGTACAAGCAACTTTTCAAGCTGAGACATTCAACAACTTGCAAGGCAAAAAGAGAGAAACCGACTCAGCTGCCAGGTCTACATATCAGCCGCAATCACGACAGAACTATCAAGTTTCGCGTGATCATATATCTCTTCATCAACGAGGCTTCCAATATCAACCCGATCAAGCACAGTCTAGCTTACGACAGTCAGAGCACGTAAAATTCCGCACTTTTACTCCTCTTGAAGAGTCATTAACCAGCATATTTGAGAGAATGAAAGTCAAGGGACTCCTGAAGCCAAAGAAAAGATGGATCCCTAAAAGCCTACCGCTAGATTTTGATTGGTCCAAGAGTTGTGCTTACCACTCTAATGTTCCAGGTCATGACACCAAAAATTGCCCAGCACTTAAGGATAAGATCCAGAACATGATCGAAAAGGATAAGATAAGCGTGCAACAAAATAAATTGTGCGACAATGAGGGCCCTCCAGTTGCAAATGCAATTATTGTTACCGGTGATCCATCAAAATTGGCACCGAGACATTTGAAAAGGAAGCGCGGAACTAAGTAAGATGATTGAAAGGATCTACTGTCACTAGAATTCTTCACCCACTTGCCTCATGATCAGTTTTCCTTCTTGTAATTTTTGCTAAAAAAATTTATGAACTACGTTCGACCTGATTCCTGTTAGTAGCGGGATACGTAGGCGCCCATGTTGGGTTCGGTCTTGATATAGTGAAAAATGTCGTTTTCCCATAAAACAACACTGGGCAGCTTTGCAAATGGCCTATCATTATTCGACAAAAGCGTGAATCGAAATCCCGAGCAATATATTAGCGTCACCAGATTTGTCGCAATGCCATCACCACGAGAAATGCAGATTCAATGCCAAAGCTTCAGTGTTCATTGTAAGGCAACCATTTTATTTTACACTAACAAGTTTTCTTTGAGTAACGCAGGGGCATATTTTAGCTATTCTTGAAGGATATCACACAGTATCAAGTCGGCAATTGCAAGATTCAGATAAAGCAAAGGGCAAAGCCAACTTAATACTGATTAAATTTGAAACTCACAAATTTCTTTGGGTGCAGGAACTTTTTAGATGTAAATTTTGGCAGGGTAGAAGATCCCCAAATCATTGGCACTGCATCATGAGTATTTGTTGCTGCAAGTTACGCACTGCGTCAAGCTCGTCTTACCGCATATGAATGCTCGCTACTACAAATCAATCATCGAATCAAGCTCTTCGCTCCGCACAAATTTTAGTAAACATAAATCAAGCACTGCATTTAGGCTCGTCCGCCTTTAATAGGACATTTTAGGCTTGTCCGCCTTTAATAGGATATTTTAGGCTAGTCCGCCTTTAATAGGATATTTTAGGCTTGTCCGCCTTTAATAGGACGTTTTAGGCTAGTCCGCCTTTAATAGGACGTTTTAGGCTTGTCCGCCTTTAATAAGACATTTTAGGCTCGTCCGCCTTTAATAGGACGTTTTAGGCTAGTCCGCCTTTAATAAGACATTCTAGGCTAGTCCGCCTTTAATAGGACGTTTTAGGCTTGTCCGCCTTTAATAGGACGTTTTAGGCTAGTCCGCCTTTAATAGGACATTTTAGGCTAGTCCGCCTTTAATAGGACAGTTTAGGCTAGTTCGCCTTTAATAGGACATTTTGGGCTCGACCGCCTTTTATATGTTGCATGGGCTGTGCACCGCCCCTTTGTAATTTCTGTGGTATGGGCTGAGCACCGCCTTTCTATCTGTGGTATGGGCTGAGCACCGCCCTCTTGATGTTTCTGCATAAGGCTGAGCACCGCCTTCTATCTGTTGCATGGGCTGAGCACCGCTCTCTTAATGTTCTGCATAAGGCTGAGCACCGCCTTTATATGTTGCATGGGCTGACCACCGCCCTCTTGATGTTCTGCATAAGGCTGAGCACCGCCTACTATCTGTTGCATGGGTTGAGCACCGCCCTCTTGATGTTCTGCATAAGGTTGAGCACCGCCTTCCATCTGTTGCATGGGCTGAGCACCGCCCTCTTGATGCTTTTGCATAAGGCCGAGCACCGTCTTGTATCTCAATTTTATTCTGCTTTGTAATTTGAACTACGCTTGACCTGATTCCCTTAGTGGGATACGTAGGCAGCCTATGTCAGGCTCGGACTCGTCATTCGCAAAAGCTCAACATCCTCCTATACCAGAAACTGGGACAAATTTTAAGGGCACCACCGCAAAAGCTCAATATCCTCCTATACCAGAAACTGGGACAGTTTTAAGGGGAATCATCGCAAAACGACACCCTCTTATGCCAGTAACTGGGACAATTTTTAAGGGCATCATCGCAAGCGACCGCACTTGCATTACATTATTGCTTTCAAATGCCCTGCAAAGGCACATCATCATTGTTCGCAAAAGCACCGCATTTAGGCTCGTTCACCTTTAATAGAACATTTTAGGCTTGTTCGCCTTTAATTGAACATTTTAGGCTTGTTCGCCTTTAATTGAACATCTTTAGGCTTGTTCGCCTTTAAGTGAACATATTAGGCTTGTCCGCCTTTCATCATTCATTTAGGTTTGTCCACCTTATAATAGGACTTCATCATTCATTTAGGTTTGTCCACCTTATAATAGGACTTCATTATTCATTTAGGTTTGTCCACCTTATAATAGGACTTCATTATTCATTTAAGTTCGTCCACCTTACAACAGGACTTCATCATTCATTTAGGTTTGTCCACCTTATAATAGGACTGCATTATTCATTTAGGTTTGTCCACCTTATAATAGGACTTCATTATTCATTTGGATTTTCCCCCCTTTTAAATGAGACGCGATGTTATTAGGTTTGTCCGCCTTATAATAGGATTTGATTAATTTATTTGAGACATGTCCGCCTTAAAATTGGACATATTAAGTTTTACAAAAACGCACTGATGTTGCACTTGCATTTGCACTACTTTTACCTTAAATAACTTTCGTACTAATCGCACACCAGCACCACTTTTATGTCAAATATTTTGTACCGATCTCGCACTTGCACAACTTTTATCTCAAATATTTTGCACTAATCTCGCATCTGCACAACTTTTATCTCAAATATTTTGTACGAATCTCGCACATGCACTGTTGCTTTCAAATGCCCTACATAAATGCTTTTAAACGCACTGCACATTTATTGCATTATTACTTTTAAATGTCTTGCAAACGCACTGCATAAATGCTTTCAAACGCACTGCACATGCATTGCATTATTACTTTCAAAGGTCCTGCAAACACACTGCATCAATGCTCGCAGACGCATTGCACCGCACCTGCATTGCTTTATTATTTTTAAATGCCCTGCGTATGCTCGCAGACGCACCGCACCTGCATTTCTTTATTATTTTCAAATGTCCTGCGTATGCTCGCAGACGCATTGCACCGCACCTGCATTGCTTTATTATTTTCAAATGCCCTGCGTATGCTCGCAGACGCATTGCACCGCACCTGCATTGCTTTATTATTTTCAAATGCCCTGCGTATGCTCGCAGACGCATTGCACCGCACCTGCATTGATTTATTATTTTCCACCGCACCTGCATTGATTTATCATTTTAAAATGCCCTGCGTATGCTCGCAGACACATTGCACCGCACCTGCATTGATTTATTATTTTAAAATGCCCTGCGTGTGCTCGCAGACGCATTGCACCGCACCTGCATTGCTTTATTATTTTCAAATGCCCTGCGTATGCTCGCAGACGCATTGCACCGCACCTGCATTGCTTTATCATTTTCAAATGCCCTGCGTATTCTCGCAGACGCATTTCACCGCACCTGCATTGCTTTATCATTTTCAAATGCCCTGCGTATGCTCGCAGACGCATTGCACCGCATCTGCATTGCTTTATTATTTAAAAATGCCCTGCGTATGCTCGCAGACGCATTGCACCGCACCTGCATTGCTTTATTATTTTCAAATGCTCTGCGTATGCTCGCAGACGCATTGCACCGCACCTGCATTGCTTTATTATTTTCAAATGCCCTGCGTATGCTCGCAGACGCACTGCACCGCACCTGCATTGCTTGACTATTTTCAAATACCTTGCGAATGCTCGCAAACGCATCGCATGTACATTGCACTATTACTTTCAACTGCCCTGCAAACGCATCACATCATGCCGGCTTAGAAAGCCCCATTTCTCATAATTCATTCGGCTTAAATAGCCCATCCGATTTAAGGCCTCATTAATCATCACCCAAAAGGCCATCATTCTCTTGAATCATTGGCCTAGAACCTCATTTGCGTTTGCCTCAGCAAAGGCTATCATTTATTTTAATCATTGCAGTTTTATGGGTTTATTTTACACCGCTTTATTTCGATATTTATTTTTACTGACTATTTTTATCTAGTTTAAAGTTTCGCAGGAGCTGTAGCGCAACGTGGAACTATTTCTTCGGCAGCGAACTGGGGCAATGCGTCGGGAAGGAAAGCAGACTTCCCGACAAGGGTCAAAGATCTACCTCGAACACTCGCCTCCAACTCGAAATATCCCGCTCACATTCCAGCAGAATTTTCGAGTTCTACCATAATACCCAGTGTCATCATTATTCGACACTGGGATAATATTTTGCAAAAAATTCGCACCAATCGGGATTTGTTATTCATAGGGGTCGTAGTCATCCCAGAACTACACACGGCCTGATTCTCATGCAGCCCGAGATATGTAGGTGACTCGGAGATCGGAGTTCGGCCGTAATTTTCTTTACCCTTAGTCCGCCAAAATCCTTTAGTTGGGACAAAATACGCTACTAAGTCAACGTCTTTGCCCAAAAATTCTTTCATCATTACCGGGCAAAGAGGGACAAGTTGTTGACACCCAATTTTGTCCCACCTTTCTTCCGAAATACCTATTTTCACTTCCAATATTTTGGCAACTTTAAAAAAAAATAAAAAAAATCATTTTTTACTATAATTATTAGCTTTTATTAATACCGGCATTTCATTATCCTGTCATTATCTTTTACTACCGTCACTACTACCATTATTATTATTACTATTATTATTATTATTATTAGTAGTAGTAGTAGTAGTATTTTTGTTATTATTATTATTACCAGTATTATCATAATTTGCGTTTCAGCATTTTTACCACCTTATGCATACGCATCACATTTATTTCGCACAATTAAATGATAGCGTTTATTTATTTTCAAAATATTATTGCACGGCTATTACAACGTCATTTTATTTTCATCTAAATACTAATAAATACACACTTTATATTAGGGGATATTTTAGCACACTCAGTATATGATTAATTTAAAATGGGTTTCTTATCTAAATTTAAAAGTCAAATAAATTTCTTCCATCCAGCCCAATGTTTTAAAAACAACCAGCCCATTATTTTAACCTATGACCCGGCTCATTACCCGTTTGACCCGACCCGCCTTCCACTTAACAAGGAACCATTAGGGTTCCTTTTCCTCATTTTCATCCACCACGCCGCCTCCCCCCCCCCCGCTCGCTGTTCTCTCTCTCTCTCCCTCATCTCCCCCATCTTCTCTTGTCTCCTCTGTCTCTTCCATTTCCCCTGTCCCCCACGCCTCTGCCGCCTCCACTTCCCTTTGTCCCCGCTCCTCTCAAAAGCAAACCCTAGATTTTCCCCTATAAATATTTGTTCCTATTAATCCATTAGAACAAGCCCTAGAATCGGAAAAATCCCTTACAAAACCAGAGCTTGAATCGCAAAATCCCCCCCTGAAATTAAGTTCTGAAACGAGGTCTTTTTTGGAGTCATGAAATTCCCCAAGAACTAGGTTTTTTTCAGCGATCAAAATCCCTTAAGCAATATTAGTGCATCAGCTTTATTTCTGAATATCGAGTCAAAATCCAGTCATTTTTGTTTTCGTTTGCGTTGGTTGTGCTTTAAAGACCAGATCATCTTTTGTTCCTCTTTTGTCCTTTGGTATTGCTTTGAATCCGAGCATCGCAAGCTTGGATTCGATAGTGTTCGAGTAGATTGGAAACCCCGTACCCACTTCGCTGCACCCGAAGAAGGTAATTCTCTCATTATCTTAGCATTTCTATTTTAATTCTGCCGATTATAATTTTATATTAGTTTAGAGATTAGTTGATTTATTAGCTTTATTAGAAGTAGATTAGATTAGTAGTTTCAGTAATTTCCTTCTTTATTTTAGAATTCTTCTACTTTTAACTCTATGTGTCTGTTTCGTATAAGATTAGCTTAAGTTTGTTTTATCTAGCTAAACAAATTAGTTTTCCTTGCTACTGTATGAAAATATGAAGTTTTACTATGTTCTCTTTGAGTTTTCTCCCTTAGTATATGGTGAAGGTCAGTGTTAAGAGCAACTAGTTAAAACTCAACAACTTGTTATCTTTAACGGAGATAGAACTAAGCATAACCAATACGTTACCTTTTCTGGCTCTGGATTTCGATTAAACATTGAGCTAATTTTGCTCATGATCCAAGAATAGTCATACCATGCTAAACGTAACTAAATGTTAGCTGTTTGCCAACGGAACAGAGTCATTAGTTATAAATATTTTGTTAATTTCAAGTTTGGTTCTGCCTTAGCTTTCCCTCACTGTGGTATTTTCAATTAATGAGTTTCCCCTTTTCTTTCAGAATCTGTTTAAGTGATTTTCCTTCTTCCTTTCATTTTACAATCCTGTTCTTCTATGTGGTTTGCTTTGAAATTCTTGTTTCTGTTTATTTGCGTTCATGTTATAGGTAGTTTCTTATCACGGCTGTTTCTTAGTTGCTGGTATTAGTTAGCTCTTGCTTGCTGTTCTTCTATGTGGTTTGCTTTGAAAATAATGTCGCTCATGTTTTTAGCTTCTTTTTGTTGTTTTCTATACTTGGGTTAAAGTAAAGAAGGAACTAATTAATCTGTTACCTTTTCTCAGAACAATAATAGCTTTTGTCACAGTTGGGTGCTAATCTTTATCTCTTTTCCCCTTTCTTTTACATGTACACACATCGGAGCAAACGGAGTCTTAATTCGGGACTTTATCAAAACAAAGTCTCAAGATGAGATTCGGGCAGGCGAAACTCGTTAAAGGCCGCCTGTAACATTTTTCCTTTTTTTTCTTCCTTATCATTCATTTTCTTTCATCCATTTTTAATGATTGCTAATTTTTCTGCGTTTTGGATTGTGTGTGGCTTAAAATTAGGTGGAGGACCTATGATTCATGTAGGATTAGAAAGGGGTAGATTCGATCATTTAGGATTACCGCTCTGAACATTAAGTACTTATTTTCACCATATAGAGTGCATCATTCATATAATAATATTTTTAAACTTATGTTAGCTATAAGTTATTTTTTTCTCAAAAGCTATTTTCTTAAATTTTAAACCTCAATTAATTAACCTAAGATTGGCCGGATAACCGTAGTTAACGGATTCTAAAGATTGCCTAACTCCTTCCCTTTAGGATAATATAGAACCCTTACCTAGAATCACACTGATTAAGCAGACTATTAACGGAGGTTTAGTTAGCTTTACCTTAGTTAATAATTAGGTGCCCTAATTCACCTTAAAATCAATTAGGTGGCTACTCCTAAAAAATAAAACAAATAGGAATCACCAATATGTTGTACTCCGCTTCAACCCGGTTAAAATGGGATATAACAATCCTCCCACATGATATGAATAATCTCTTCACGCCGAGCATAATATAAATGTATGGGTCAAATTTTACATTTATATTTTTTGAAATCGTAATTTTAAATTCCAAATCATGCTTTTTTGGATGATTTGAGATTTCACCTTATGAGATGAAATCAGATATGAAATCATGATCGCCCTTTTTGGTACCGTGAAGTTACATTTTTAGTTGTCGAGCTAAAATTACTTGATGGGTGGAAGCCATTTCAGTGTTGGGCATAGAGTAGTTGGAGGAACTTTCACCTTTTTCCTTTGGAACATCCATAGTTTGTTTTAACTCTCTCACTGGCTAGTGTACTTCTAATCTGAGTAGGTTTGGACCGTCTTAAGGCTGAAGACCTATGAGTCGTTCTAAATGAAAATTTCTTTTTTTGTTTCCTATTCATTTCAATATCTCCATTGAAACCTGAAAATTCTTATTCGCACATTGCAGTATCCATTTCGGTGGCACTCCCTTTGCTAAATTTCACAATAACAGGAGCATAAATGACCCAAAATTATAATTGATAATATTTTTAATCATTAAAATAAAGTACAAAAATATTTTTTACCCTTTTTCCTATTTATTTTAGACCATAAATTTCAATTATTTTTTTCAAAAAAAAACTTGTGCTCAATCATTTAAACTTTAAAATACCAAAACTATTCATCGCATATTTAACGGACTATTTAGAATCTACTCTCATGTTTGAGGGATCATTTTTATCATTTTCTCAACTTTTTACTGAGCGAATCAAGTATCCCGAAAAAAAAAAAAATTAAAGTCTTCAAATCTTCAACACCATATTCAGTCACATATGATCACAAGAACACCATGTGCTAAAAAAAAAGTCCAGACTTTGTTACATAAAACGAAAATTATAAAAAAAAAAAAAAAAAAAAAAAATCACAACGTGAGAATTAGTGAAAACAAGACTTTTATAGATTACCATCTTCTAAGTTCCACTTAGATCGAAGCGTTGATGAATTACCTCCTACCAGAATTGCGAAAACCGCGGGTAGAAGGGCGTGTCCTATTCCTAGTAGTAGTGAAGAGGGAATTTCCCCTTCCTCCAAACATATTCCAAAGGTCCAATGCAGTTGAAGCCACATAACTCCCCTTGTTAAGCATATCAAGGAACTTATCAAATGTCTCTTTATTAAAATAATTTCCCTCCTCACTACTACTAGGATTTGTTGTTTCTTGCTCTTGCAATAATGTTTCGTACATGTAAAGCCTGGCACAAGCTGTTGAAAAATGAGGGAGAGGAAACTGAGATGAGATTGTGTCTTGGTAAGGCGAATATTGACAAGGCAAACTGGCTAGAAGTTGCAAAATCAAATCTTGATCTGATACAGGATTGTTGATTTCTGCTAGAGCATCGGCTATGGGTGCAAACTTTTCACGTAAGATTCAATGGTCTCGTGATCCTCCTTTCTGGTACCGTGAAGTTGCATTTTCAGTCGTTGAACTACAAACTTTTCATCTTCAGCAAAATTTGTTTCATCTTTCTTTGATGGAAAACTCATTGTTGGTCTCTAGTGTTTGTTTCTCCTCTCTCTGGCTCCTATACTTTGTTGTTGGTTCACGTTTACATTGTACCCAGTGACTCTCTTTTTCGTAAGAAAGCATCCCTGTCGACTTTAATAAAATTAATAAAATTATATGCTCAGTTAATACCTTCACATAAATTGGGAAGGAGAGAGTATTATTTCTTTGTAATAGATTATAAGGAAATAGTAATATATACACTGTGAGAGAGTAAAATTAAAATTAAATTACTTTTTAATATATAGTATTAAAAAAAGTATGCAACACATATTTTACTTTTCAATTAAAATAGTACGATGAGATGACAATTCATTGGACTAAGAGCTAATTTGGTTGGTGGATGAAAAGTCGACAGGGATGCTTTCTTACGAAAAAGAGAGTCACTGCTACTCATTTGCTTGTCCTTCAAAGGCACTGGCCTTTAATTTTTGCCACTTAAATTATTATTTTTTAATTTTTATCCTTCACGTAATATTTTAAAGTTTTGAATTTAAATTTTAACTCAATAAAAAAAAATTATAAGGCAGAGATTTATAGCAAAATTAGACCTATTCAAGCAGGGATTTTTCCTTAAAACAAACTTTTATTACGGCAAACCTCTGCCTGAATAGGTCTAACTTTGCTCGAATAGGCCTAATTTTGCAATAAACTTTTACCCTGTGATTTTTTTTTTAATATTTGCTGAGCGGGAGTTCGAACCCAAAACTCTTGAGTTTTTGGGCGAAAGGCAAAAATTAAAAATTTCAAATTTGAGGGGCAAAAATTAAATACCAATGCCTTTCAAGGGCATTCCGCACAAAAAAATGACTTTTACTGTGGCCAAAATTTTCTTTGCTTGTGAATGTGACTTTGTTATCTGTTCTAAACTTTGAGACACTATCATTGTTTTGGGGGGGTTTGATTTTGATTCCCTGAAGGCCTGAATTATAATTTCTTTTTCTTTTTTTAACTACGTAATGCTGAGATAATTATTCAAATCATCCATTGGACCAACAGTAAAAAAAGATCTTAAAAAGTATAATGTCATTTAAGCAAAATTTATTTGAAACTGAAATTACATGTAGGCGTTTGGACATGAGATAAGATGAAATCTCAAATCATCCAAAAAGGCATAATTTGGGATTTCAAATCATGATTTTAAATTTTTTAAATGTAAAAGTTTACCCATAAATTTATATTTTGTAAAAATAAATCTATAAGTCGGTAAATATATTTACCAATCATATGAGAGGATTATATTAAAGAATAATTACACTACAACTCATGTTCAATTTTGGTTCTGGATGAGTGAAGTCTCCAATATACCTTTTTGGTTTGGTTCACTTTATATTTACTAACCATATGAGAGGATTATAATCCATTAAAAAGTAGTTACACTATAACTCATGTTCAGGATGAGTTAAGTATCTAGTATACTTTTTTGGTTTGGTTCACTTTACCCTGTAAGGTTGAAATCCTTAAGATTCCGTTGATACTAGAGTCCGACACTTTTGTAACCTAAAAAAAAAAAAAAAAATTGGAACCAAACTAACCCATTAAAAAAAAAAAAAAATCAAACTAGGCTTCACGCACAGATTCTGTGCGTGAAACCCTTCCCTAAAAACCCCAACCCACCGCATGCACTCTCTCCTCTTTCATTTCCTCCATCTTCACCCTTTCAACACACTTTTGCACTTCCAAAAACATGTCTCAAAGTTTTGAAACTTCAATGTTTCCTATACAACCCGATATTTGCGAATGCAGTTATTACTGTAAACTAAAAACATCAAAGACCCAAGATAATCCGGGTCGTCGTTTTTGGCGTTGTAAACTGCCCGAAGTAAGTGTTTTTACATTTTTTAGTGGTTTTTTTCTTCACGTTATCCATATATTTTACTTTAAAAAACTGATTTTCTTATAATGTTTATAGGATATAGGCGGTTGCAAATACTTTCGGTGGGAAGATAGCATTCACGTGGATAAAACGGTGGCGGCGAAGTTTAAAAATCAAATTTTGGATAGAGATACCGCGACTTCACGTATCTCTAGAAATACCGCTATGTTGGACTCGGAATTTAAGCTTGTGGAAGCTGAAGAAAAAATTGAAGGTTTGGAGGTATTGCTCATCGATTCCGGAAAAAAAATGAAATTTTCTGAAGGCTAAACTTAGAGAGTCTCAACACGAGAAAATAGCTTTGAAAGAAAAACTTAAATTGTGGATGATTATTTGTACTATGTTGTTGTTATTCATTATTTACATGTATTTTGTTTATTAAGTTTAATATTTATATGGATTATGTTTTTTACAAGTTGTACCTTTTCCCCTATAATGTAATCTGCACCCTTTATGTACTAATTTATTTGTGTTTTTCTGTGAAATTGTCAATTAATAATAGACTTTAACAATAAACATTGAAGAATTAAAAACATGCCAAACTAATTCAAATTTATGACTTCATCATAAAATAAAAATACAAATTAACAGCCTTAGTCCGAAACTTAAATGACCCATAATCTAAGACAGTGAGCCTAAATAGGCCCTAATCGTCATCAGAATAGGAGTCCTCGATATCGTCCTCAGAATGATATTGGCGGTCTCTTAAAACACATTTTTTTCAGGAGATGTTAGTTCTCTACCGGTTGATGATGCTTGTTCTTCAGCCAACTTTAGCATGTAAAATCTACAACGTCTTGCCAGCATTCTGCTATTTTCTTTTCTAATCCTTTGTACGGCCATCTCGCAAGTTGCTGGACCTACTCGAGGCATGGTTAGTGAGTACCTTGTTGGGATTGGAGCGTTGAGATTTTTCAAGTCACGAACAAGACGTTCTGATTCAGCAATCCATTGTGACCATTCTAGGCGTAAACCGCAATAATATTCTCGCGGATCTGAATATTTCACACCGCAGAAATCATCATTACGTTCTACAAGAAAGTGCGGATTTAGCTCGTCTAGTTTGAAATCACTGGTATCACTCGAAAAACTGCTATGATTTGAACTCTCATCATCACTGCTATTTGATTCTTTTGGAAGAAGTAAAGACCAAGCTGAGTTTCTACTACTCGACATTGCATATGGCGTAGTCTAATAACAAAAGAAAAGGCTATTTATATAGTTGCAAACCCCCAAATACCCTAGGGAGGGTCTTTATGACCCTACCTACTTACTTTATTATAAGAAAATTATTAATCTTCATCGGACATTTCACAGTCCGAATCCCACTTGGATCTAAATCTTGTGCTACCATATTCTACCCTATGGTAACGTATTTGCATCCGATTGTTCTCTTTGCCAAAACGATTAAGACCAAAATTAAACTCTTGTGGAGTTCCGCGAGGCATTAACTTAACACTTTTTTTGGGCATTTAAGCCTTATTGAAGCTAAGTTTTGCTCCAGTGCTTCAGCCTCCCTAACACGCCAATTCCACTCCTCTCTCATTGTTTTATTATAATCTTGATTGAATCTTTTGTTAGGGTTATTTGAGTAATGAAAATCATCATCATCTAGTTCCTATGTCCTATCCATTGCTTCAAATATTTTTGCTGGGGTAAAACATGTAATAGAATCAAGATTTCCAAATTGGTTGTAGAATGTCATGATAACTCATTTTAAAGTGAATACTAGTTGTTTGTCAATCATGTTATATATATTCATGCATTTTTTTACCGTTTATTTGAATTAAATTCATATTACGCAATGTTCTTGTGTGCAATGGGACATGATTTGACAACACATTATGCATGCCAATTTCAACTTTTTTTTGATACCTAAAGGACCGATTTGACAACACAATGATGCATTTTTGACCGTTTATTTGAATTGAATTCATATTACGCAATGTTCTTGTGCACAATAGGACATGATTTGACAACACATCATGCATGCCAATTTCAGCTTTTTTATGACACCTAAAGGACCGATTTGACAACACAACGTTGTATTTTTTACCGTCCATTTGAATTAAATTCATATTACGCAATGTTCTTGTGCGCAATAGGACATGATTTGACAACACATCATGCATGTAAATTTCAGTTTTTTTATGACACCTAAAGGATCGATTTGACAACACAATGCTGCATTTTTGACCGTTTATTTGAATTAAATTCATATTACGCAATGTTCTTGTGCGCAATAGGACATGATTTGACAACATATCATGCATGCCAATTTCAGCTTCTTTATGATACCTACGGGACCGATTTGACAATACAATGTTGCATTTTTTACCGTCCATTTGAATTAAATTCATATTACGCAATATTCTTGTGCGCAATAGGGGTGAATATGAATCTATTTAAGAAGAATGTTGGACGAGGTAAAACCTCATCCATTTCATAAGTTTAAGTCTCTTAAGTCATTCAAAAAAACCTATCTTAAGTTCCTACAAAAAATGGCTCAAGATATTCCATCAGTTAAGGTTTCAATACATTGGGATGGTATTATCCTTGATGGCAATAGTACAGTTCGTTACAATAAAAGACCAAACGTTCATGTTAAATGTCCAGTTGAAATGTCTTATGAATCACTAGTCACTAACATATATGAAAAAATGAAAGTTAGTACAGATGAGTATGAAATCTCTATAACAGGCAAATATCCACAATCAGTTTTCAATAGTATAGTGCTTTATGGTAGGCATTATATCAATGATGATGATTCTTTAAGGGATTATTTGAATGCGCCAGAAGAATTAAAACATTTAGTCGCCCTTAATGTTCTGGAGATGTATGTTGAAAAGATACCCAGAGAGGTTTTGCAAGAGCAGCCCGGTCAAGCTAACACGTATGGAGATTTTATGTCTTACGGGGGTATTTTGAGTGGCCAGGTACCGCTGGAAAATCTTACCCAACAATTAAATCAAACTTGGTAAATATGCATTCTTATATTATTATTTTGTGCAGTAGCACGTGTTTATTGTATGTATTGGTAAATAACCATTTCTAAATCTTTATAGGGGTTATAGACCTGATACAAGTAATATTGAGTAGTCATCTCAATTTAGTGGAGCAAGTCATTATTATCAGAACTCTCAGTCCAGTGGAGCTGATTATTACAATAATTCTCAGTTCAGTGGAGCTGATTATTATAACAATTCCCAGTTCGGTGCAGCTGATTATTATCAAAACTCGCCAGTGGTATCACCTGTGGATGAAAGGCAGTCCTCCCAGTTTGGCGGAGTTGATCACTCTCCACACCATGCTTACTCCCCAGAACTAACCAGAACCAACTCACCACCACATACCACCTCCGATGGCTGAAAACCCAATTCCTGACAGCCCAATGCAGTGGCATTCTGACTATATTCCATATCTTGACAGTCTACAAGGTCGTGAGGATGCATTTGTCTTCACAAGAGATGATTATCAAAGTCACCAAAAAACGTGAATTCAACCAAAAAATCCCATGATTGATGAATGCGTTATTGCAAAGGGAATGCAGTTCACATCGAAAAAGATGTTGCAACGGGCTGTCAGAATGTATTGTGTAAAGGATATGAGGGAGTTTAAGGTTGATGACTCAAACAGATCGGTATGAAGGTTGATTTGTAAGCGACATACTCAAGGTTGTCGGTGGTTGCTTCCGAGAATTGCTAAGCCGGATGGTCTGTGGGAAATCACAAAATTTCACCCGAAGCACACTTGTGATATGGGACAAAGTTGAGCAGATCATTTTAATCTAGATATAAACATGATTGCTCATGTGTTACTTAAACATATTGAGGAAACTCCAAGGTAACTTATCTGACCATTTACATTATATATCTTATAGCAATTAAAATATCATTGCTAAATGTTGTTTGTTTAAACTTATGCAGGATACCTATCAAAACTTGTATTGGCATGGTCCACTCAAATTATGGTAAAATCATAAGCAAGAGAAAGGGATTTCTCGGGCGTAGACTTGCTTTTGAAACGATCTTTGGAACTTGGGAATCCTCTTTTCAGGCGTTGCCGGGGTATATGGCGGCTCTACAACATGCTAATCCTGGAACTGTTGTACAGTGGTGGCTTTTAGAGGGCAGAATTTTCGACTTCGTCTTTTGGGCATTCAAACCTAGTATTGATGTTTTTTCTCACTGCCGGAATGTGATATCGATAGATGGGACGCATGTATATGGCCTATATGACATTAAGCTCCTAATTGCAGTAGGTATGGATGCCAATGGGTCAATATTCCCTCTTGCTTTCACAATTGCCGCCAAAGAGAGCAACGATACATGGGGGATGTTCTTGACTCATCTACAAACTCACGTTATTAAGGGTCGTCAGGGCATATGTGTCCTATCGGATCGTCATAAAGGCATATTGCACAATATGCGTACTCTGGAAGGGTGGCAACCTTCACATGCTTACCATCGATATGGCTTAAGGCACTTAAAGGCTAATTTGCAAACAAAGTTTGCAAATGGCACTGTAAACAAATTGATGTGGGGGGCTGCGATGCAGCATCAACAAAGAAAATGGGCTGCAAAAATGGAGCTGCTAAAGGAAGTGAGTGAAGAGGCATATGTTTGATTGATGAAATTAGAAGTTGAAAAATGGACGTTTTATGCTGATAGAGGAAGGAGATGGGGCATGCTCACAACAAACAGCTCAGAGTCTTTCAATGGACCCTTCAAATTTACTTGAGGACTATCTGTCACCGCAATGGTAAGACTAACTTTCAGGCAGGTTGTAGAGCGATTTGCGGATAGGATAAGGCAGGCAAAAGCTATATTAGCCGACGAGAGAACATGAATGCCAAAGCCTTATAAAAAGATAGAGCACCATAGAAGAACGGCAGAGGGTCACCAAATGACCGAGTGTGACATCGTTCAACGAGTGTATGAAGTTAGAACGGGTTATTGCGACGGCAAAGGAAGAAACAAACATATCGTTATTGAGCGTACACAATCATGCACTTGTGGTAAGTAGCAAATGTACCACATGTCATGTTCTCATGCAGTCAAGTGCTTTGAGAGAATGGCCAGAAACGTAACTGATTATGTGGCGGAGGAATATAAGGTCGTAAAATACCTTAAAGCATACTCGGGCCAATTCCGTCCCCTTGGTGATCAATCTTATTGGCCAGCCGCGCCGTTTTCTATGATTGCGAACAAGAACCATATCCGTAAATTGAAAAAAAAAATAAGCTAACCCGTTATCACAATCAAATGGATGTTAGCGAAAAGACTTACTCTCGCAAGTGCTCAACATGTAGGCAATTTGGGCATGATAAGCGTTCATGTGGGCAAAACTCCCGTGGTGGCAGCACATTTGGAAGTAGAAAAGTGTCTAGAACTTGATTTGTTTTTTAAGTCTGTTGTAATTTAATGATGTATTTCGTTGCTAATGGAATGAAATATTTTTCAATTATTATGAACCTCTCGTCTTGAACCAATAAAGTACTTTCATAGCTTTGGGAATAAAACAAAAGAGATTAATCAAAACCCTATAAAATACGGCACTTAAACCTAAATATAACAAGTTTTCAAACGTACTTCGGAGCACTAAACAACACCTAAAACGACGATCCAAATGTATATGTATACTTGATGTAATAAGCCGATATTATTGTACACTAAAAAAATATTAAGTTCTATATAAAATATTTATATGCCGGTGTTTTGAAACGTGACTAATCTTCGGTCAAAGTATGCAAAAAACCTTAATTTTGAGTTTGATTTCCAGAGAATAAAGGTTGGGCTGGGGGGTTTAGGGACGGGTTTCACGCACAGATTCTGTGCGTGAGAGGGCCAAAATGCAAATGTACACTTTGGCCCTTTCACGCACAGAATCAATGCATGAAGCCTAGTTTGGCCTTTTTTTTTTTAATGGATTAGTTTGGTTCCCAATTTTTTTTTTTTTTTTTGGGGTTACAAAAGTGTCGTTCCCTTGATACTGTGGACAAAACCTTTCGGTTAAGATAGTACGATGCCTAATTTGGTTGGTGGATGAAAAGTTGACTAGCACACTTACTTAATGAGAGTCAAGAAACATAAAGAATATCAAACTTTTGTTGTGGCTAAAATTTTCTTTGCTTGTGAATGTGCCTTTGTCATCTGTTCTAAATTTTGGAGTTAATTCCTTTGTCATTGAAGTTTTGCAAATTGTCTGTTAAAGATTATTTTCATTTTTTCAGGTATAGTATAATCTTAACAAATCAAGAGTGATTTTAGTAGACAATTTCAAAACCGAGGTTATTGTTCAGGAGATTAACTCTAAACTTTGAGACACTATCATTATTTTTCCTGAATTACTTTGTTGTCTTATTTTTCTTTTAGCTTGTTTTGGTTAAGCATTGTTGTGCCGTCGGCCTATTGAAAACAACTTTTCTACCTCTTAAAAGATAGGCGTAAGGTCTATGTATGTGTATATATATATATATATCCTATCTTCTCTAGGCCCCACTTGTGAATTTACACTGAATATGTTATTGTTGAATTACTATAATTTTCTTTTTTAACTAGGCAAAACGCGTTCATGATGAAATACACAAGAGCAAAGGACTTACTCGGCTGCGAGGAGAAATTGAGGATATTGAGAAAGCAAAACAAGCATAATAGAAATTTTGGAATTTTAATTTTAACCTGCTTTATCATGACCATGAATTTTAAGGTTTTGATACACTTATTAAGAATATTATTAATAGTAAGAATTATCTGATTACATTACTCTTTATTTCTCCTTAAAAAAGTAATAAAGCTGAGATAGTTTTAGATAACTATTATTTCCTCCGTCCCAAAAAGATTATCATAGTTACGAAGTATTTGGAAAGTCAAAGAATATTTTCTTTGACCATAATTTTTTCAAATATTTTTGAAATATTTAAAATTGTTAACTATTGTGACTTATAGTAATACTTTTTATGTTGTTTTTAAATATTTATTTATTTTCAAAAAAATTAAAGATTTTATGATCGAATTACACCGAACATCAGTAAGTTCCCCCCCACCCCACCCCCCACCCCCTTCCCCCTCCCGTCGTAATCCAAAACATGATAATCTTTTTTAGACGGAGGAAATATATAAATCATCTATTGAACCAAGAGTAAAAAAAAAAAATTAAATATCAATGATATCTAAGCGAAATTTATTTTAAACCAAATTTACTTTGCAAGGAAATTACATTTCAACTGGCCGTTTGAGTTTGATTTTCTTTGCATTAACTCATACTAATCAATGGTTGTACTTTCAATAGCATTGAAACAACAACTCAAATCAACTAACAAGTCAAGTAGATTACTTTTTACAGTTACCAAAAACCTACTCTTATATGAGTAGCTATATACTTTGGTGTTTTACAAGAATATTGAAACGTCAATTCAAATGGAATGGCAAATTAAGGAATATTTCCAATTACAGTTTCCAAGAACCGACTCTTATTAGAGTTCAATCTCAAAAGACTTTTAGAGCCAGTTTGGATGGGCTTATGCCTACAAGCTACAAACAATTTATAAGTTAAGAAAAATAAATTGGGGTAGTCTAACTTTTTTTTTAGCTTATAAGTTGTTTTCAGCTTATAAGCTGCTTTAGATGAGTTAAGTCAAATGGGCCCAATTATTTTTTTGAGTTTATTTTAAGCACAAAATGACTTTAAGCTGACCAGCCAAACACTCAAAAAAACTGAAAACAGCTTATAAGCAACTTATAAGTCAATCCAAACGGGCTCTTAATTTAGGTAGCAGTTCAACTTTGATTATAGAAACCGAAGATCCAATTACTTAAACGACGACAAAACTCATCTAAAAATGTCTATCCATTATACCGTTCTCTTAATTCCACTTGCATTGAAGCTTTTGATTAATGTAATTACATGCAAGTTTACAAAAGGGGCTGGCTAAACGACAAACTAGGAAAAGCTGATGAGGAAACCTAATTAAAAACGAAATATATAATTGGGCACTCAAAGAAGGAGAAAATGGCGGGACACCACTGCCAAAAACATGAAAAAAAGTTGAAGAAAAAACATACCTCCATACCAAAAATGCCCCGAAAGGAAAATGAAAATATTGTAATACAACTTCAACTTCACATCATTTTGCATATTATACATCTCAAAGACAAACTTTAAATAGGAGTAACAATTCAAGGTTTTGAAGATGAAGATCAGTTAGACCCAATTGTTACTTAATTAAACAACAAATACAAACACAATAAGACTAGGAGCCTGTTTGGATGGGCTTATGTCTATAAGCTGCAAACAGCTTATAAGCTAAAAAAAATAAGTTGGGATAGTCTAACTTTTTTTTTTTGGCTTATAAGCTGTTTTCAGCTTATAAGCTGCTTTAGATAAGCTAAGTCAAATGGGTCCAATTATTTTTTTGAGCTTATTTGAAGTACAAAATGACTTTAAGCTGGCCAGCCAAACACTCAAAAAAAGCTGAAAACAGCTTATAAGCAACTTATAAACAACTTATAAGCCAATCCAAACGGGCTCTAGCTCTATTCATATCCGTAATTTTTTTTTTGCGACTGCCAAACACTCCAGCTAGCCACTGCACCCATTGCACACACTGCACCACCTACAATCATCCTCGATGCACCCACTGCACCAGCTACAGTAGGTAATGCACCCACTGCAGTAACTGCACCCACTACAGTACTCACTGCACCCACTATAATACCCACTGCACCCACTACAGTACCCACCTTCTCTAGGGTAGTAAAAGCAGAAGACTCCTCTTCACCAACAACACGAGGATCAGTTGTATTTTGCTCCTCGTGATGATCCTACAATTAAGGGTGACAAAATTAGCTCTTTAAAATATGATCCACCACACTCAGCTTAAGTTTTAGGTTGATCATATTGAAATGCTCAATCAAAATATTTGAAAAATGAACAGTTACCTAGCTCAAATTGATCTAGGAAAAAACTCTTGTTAAGATATGTTTAAATAAAACAATATTTTTGTTTAATATGTTAGATCGCCAATATTATTGAATTCATTTTTATTTAATGCTTAAAAAGTTAATTAAAAAAAAAATAGGAGTAAGTGAAAGGTAGTGCATACGCACACCGCCTTACCCCTAACTTGTGAGACTGTTTACGATAGATCTTAGATTTAATTAAAAACTGAAGTAAAAAAAAAATGGAGCAGCCCAGTGCACTAAGATTTCATTATGGGTGGGGTCGGCGAAAGGCCAGATCACACGGATTTTTTGTACGTAGTCCTATCTTGTATTTTTGCAAGAAGTTGTTTCCACGGCTTAAACCCGTGATCTCCTGATCACATGAATTTTAAAAATTCATGTATTAAAAGCAAATGCAATAATGAAAAACTCATGCTGAAAATAATGAAGAAGAATATAGTAGCAACAACATATAATGAATTATTTTGGATATGTCATATTTTGATCCGTTCAAATTCAACCCAATCTGTGCGTTTGACACACATATATACCTGCAAAAATTTGCGTTCCTGCATGGACACCATGGAACAAGCCTCTTCAAAAGTGGGGAGAGGCCACTTTGATGATATTATTTTCTTGACGGGCTCGTATTCACTAGGCAAAGCAGCAACAAGTTGCAACACCATGTCCGAATCTGATATTGGACTCTCGATTGCTGCTACAGAATCTGCTATGGATTTCAATCTTTTCACATAGAACTCAATGGTTTCATCATCCCCCTTTCTTGTGCTGTGAAATTGCTTTTTCAGCTGTTGAGCTTTCTTCGTTGGAAAACTCATTGTTATGCTAGTCTCCCTCTTTTTTTTTTTTTTTTTAATTCAACTGCACCTCCAAGGTTGAAGACCATAAAATATAGAGAAAATGAACAAAATGCTCCTTGTGCTTTAAGAGTAGGGTCAAAGTATTATGAGTAGTTTTTGTCCTTTGAGTTTTATCAAAAGTGAGGAGTTATGGTTTTTGTTGGACATTTATCCAAACTTTGATTTTTAAGCTTAAACGACATTGTGAGATTTTTTTATTTTTTTTTACTAAAAACACCAGGAATTTCAATCGAAAACACATAAATTACAATATAAAAAACTACCCCATACATAAAAAGAAGTAGACAAAAAATAACAATAATTGCGCTAAAATTAAGTTACATCAAACTCTTGAAATAAGGCACCAATTAGATAACTTTATCATAATTAACATTTGGCATTGTAGACAAAAGATATTCTGTAATCTTCTAATTAATAATAGCACTACAATACCATATACAGTATCTTATTTTGATAATATGGATGTATTTTACTACTCTTAGGGCTCGTTTGGTACAAAATATAAGGATAAATAATCTCAAAATTATATTTGAGATGAGTTTATTTCAAGTTTGATTGCAATAAAATTATGGTATAACTAATTTCGGGATTAGTTATTCCGAAATTATAGTATTATTCTATTCCTGTGAGAAGGTGGAATAATTAATTGCAGGATAAATTATCAGGAAATAACTTATTTCCAACCAAACGACCCCTTAATAAGAGTGAATCCAGGAGCTTCCCGTTAGCCAGAAATGACGGAGGAGCCCTCAGATCTCTCTTTAACTGCGTATCATTTCACATGTAATTTTGAAGACATTTTTTTTTTGTGCTGATTGCCCTTCATTTGGAGTGGTCTTTAATTTTTACCATTTAAATTGGTGGTCTTTAAATTTTGCTCTTTGCTTAATATTTTGAAGTTGTAGATTCAAATCTCAGCTCAATTAAAAAAATAAAAAATTCACAAGGTAAATATCTCAGCAATAAAATCTGTCCATACAAGTCAGAATTTTACAAATCTAAAAAAGTTAAAAACCATCATTTTGAGGGATGACAATTAAAGACCACCCCAAGGGCAATCCTGATCCTTTCTTTCTTTCTTGCTCTATCGCTTTTTTTGAGGGCCTCCCGACCCCATTGTCAATAGTGTTCTTTAGCGGGAGGTATGTCTCGGCTAATGCTTTTGTTTCAAATAAAAACATCTGCTCTCCAATCAGTCAAGTGGCTTTCAGCTCCTCCTTTCTTTAATTCACAGGCACAGGAGGTCAAATTCCGATTGTTGTGAAAGTTACTGAATGAATCTATTTCATTCTAATTCGATCGTCGAAGAAAAAAATAAATTGGATAAGGTTCATTCCATTCCTCTTCCTAGCCACTATCGTTTTCTTTTTTTCTCTTCTTTGTTTGTTAATCGGTTCCATTGATTTCTTGTTGCTTTAGGCACGGACCACAAACCCACGAACCTAATAATTGGATCCATGAGGAGACAGGAGAAAGTCATTCATTCCGGAAAAGTTTTATTATGTGTGAGATATGACATGTAATATTTGTGTGAGGGGTTCATTAAGTGACAAGTGGACTGTGGGCCTCTTCTCTACTTTAAGGCTAAGAAGAGAGAGAAATATAAAAGTGACATGATCCCAGCAGATTTGTGTTAAATAAAAATATATTAAATTGGGGGGACCACTTACTCTTTAATGCTCGTTCATTCCAAAGAGAAAAGGAAATGACTTTTCTTCTTCAGCTCAATGTTCCATCTTCTTCCTTCTCAACTAAATAATGGAAATTTTGTTCCAACTAATTTTTTCAAAAATTAAAACTACACGTCTAGCCATGGTAAATTAAACATGCAATTTCTTTGAAGATTGGTGTTCCAACTAGTTCCGGATCTTGATTTTTTCTGTCTAAATCTAGCTCAATTACTTGGATCTTATCCTGCCACTTCCATTTTATCCTGGTGGTATATAGGCAAAAGTCATAGATAGTCCCCTAAACTTTGTTACATTTTCCTCTGGAGTGCCTAAACTGAGGGTTGTACCTATTAAGTACCTAAACCAGTCCGAATTTGTACCACTTAGATACTTTTTTTACTATCAGCTACAATTATAGAGTGTGTGCAGTGTACTCGCGATGATGTGGCAGAATGTTAATTAGAAGATGACATGTGGCATTTTGGCCCACAATAATAATTAAAGGATGAATTATGAGAAAAGAAAAAATAATTTAAAAAGAAATAAAAACAACCATAGATAGAAAAATCATCAATCTACAATTAACCCACATGGATTACAGCAAGGAATGCCAAGATTTTTACCTATTTGAAGGATCACGATTGACCAAACAGAGTTGAATTGCAATGAACAAGTGTGTACAGAATTTAGGGTTTGAGACAAGAATTATTGAACTGACTTCAAAGATAGGGACGTAGACAGAGGGGGGAAAAGACCGATCTTTTCTCTTTGGTATGGTAAGTAATCTTTTGTGCAATTGTGTATTTGCCAAATCTGATCAGCTGGCTACCAATTTACCACTATGGAATATGCGCTTAAAAAATCAAATTTCTTGTTCTCTCTTCTTCTTTTCTTTTTGGTTTCTATTAGATTTGATTATTTCTTTTCTTTTCTTTGCTGTAAAATTCTTTTTATAATTTTTAGTATAGCTCTTCTTTCCCAATAAATTCACCCGCCACCAGCCGCCCATTGTCGTTCCCCTCCGCCGTTGTCGTCCCTTTAAACCCGTCATTTTTTCGTCTTCGTTTTTCTTTATTTGATTTTTAAATCTGATTGTTTTGTGATTATCGTTCATTATTTTCGAGCAGACGAAAGAGAGAGAGAGAAAAAAAAGTGGTGGCGGCCTCCATGTTTTCCGTCGAACAAGATAACAACGGTGGGCAATTATTGGATTCAAAGAAAAAGGAGGAGGAGATGGTGGTGCTGTGATGGTGATTTCCTGAGCTAAAAAAAAGATGAAAAGTTGGTTATTATTGGTGGTTGCATCAACAATGATGGTGGCTGCAGCGGCGGGGGTTGGTGGAGGAAATAATGACAAAAACTAACGAAGAAGAAGAGATTTTTTTAAAAAATCGGCTAAAATTATAACCTTTCACGCGCCTATGGTAAGTGCATTACACACATTTTCCACCTCAGCAAAAAGTATCTAAGTGGTACAAATTCGGACTGGTTTAGGTACCCAATAGGTACAACCCTCGATTTAGGTACCCCAAAGGAAAATGTGGCAAAGTTTAGGTGGCTATCTATGACTTTTGCCTGGTATATATGTACCAAAATAAGGGTCAGCTCTTCATTTTCTTATTTGAAAATTTGGCAACAGAATGTGATTGTACAAATACAATTTATTTGAAGAGAAAAAAAGAAGAAGAAATAAGTTCATAGATTTATACATTTAGAAGAGAGTTTCTTGTAACTTTACTTGACTTTTGGGTATCTCTTTGAGAGTGCACTGATCAACAATGGTGTATTTTTCTTTGGTGAAATTTACTTTACTTGATACTCACACACTATTATTTTTCAATAAAAAATCACCCTCACATGCCAAGTTATATTTGTCCCTCACCCACCATAAAACTTTTCTTCATTCCGGTCATTGAGCCCGGATTGAGGATTGATTACGGATTGCCCTTTTGAAGACACATAGTACAAAATCTTGGCCCACTTGAGTTCACACATTCCGTACAGAATGACAAGTGCAGGTCCAACTATACTTTTGGCCACTTATGGTCTCCAATTTTTCTTCTTCAACGTGTTTTCCCCATATTTAACATTGGAGGTCTTTTTTTATTTTTTTTGCTCATTTTTGTAAATGAAAAATGATCTTTCTTTTCTATTGCAAATTAAAATTGATCTAACTTTAGCATCAATTTTAAACCAAATTTACTTTGCAACTGAAATTACATTCAAATGGACCGTTTGAGTTTGATTTTCTTTGCATTAACTCATGCTAATCAATGTGGTATTTTCAATAGCATTGAAACGGCAACTAAAATCAACTAATAAGTCAAGTAGATTAATTTTTACAGTTACCAAAAACCTACTCTTATATGAGAAGCCGTATACTTTGGTCTTTTTCAAGAACAAGAACATTGAAACGTCAATTCAAATGGAATAGCAATTTAAGGAGTATTTCCAATTACATCTTCCAAGAACCTACTCTTATTAGAGTTCATCTCAAAAGACTTAATTTAGGTAGCAGTTCAAGCTTTGATTACAGAAACAGAAGATCCAATTACTTAAACGACGACAAACACGTCTAAAAATGTCTATCAATTATACCGTTCTCTTAATTCCACTTGCATTGAAGCTTTTGATTTAATGTAATTACATGCAAGTTCACAAAAGGGGCTGGCTAAACGACAAACTAGGAAAAGCTGATGAGGAAACCTAATTAAAAACGAAATATATAATTGAGCACTCAAAGAAGGAGAAAATGGCGGGACACCACTGCCAAAAACATGAAAAAAAAAATTGAAGAAAAAACATACCTCCATACCAAAAATGCCCCGAAAGGAAAATGAAAATATTGTAATACAACTTTAACTTCACATCATGTTGCATATCATACATCTCAAAGACAAACTTTAAATAGGAGTAACAATTCAAGGTTTTAGAAGATGAAGATCAGTTAGACCCAATTGTTACTTAATTAAACAACAAATACAAACACAATAAGACTAGCTCTATTCATATCCGTAATTTTTTTTGCGACTGCCAAACTTTCCAGCTAGCCACTGCACCTACTGCACACACTGCACAACCTACAATCATCCTCGATGCACCCACTGCACCAACTGCACCAGCTACAGTAGGTAATACACCAGCTACAGTAGCTGCAGTAACAACTACAGTACTCACTACTCTCACTACAGTACCCACTTTCTCTAGGGTAGTAAAACCAGAAGACTCCTCTTCACCCACAATACGAGGATCAGTTGTATTTTGCTCCTCGTGATGATCCTGCAATTAAGGGTGACAAAATTAGCTCTTTAAAATATGATCCACCACACTCAGCTTAAGTTTAGGTTGATCATATTGAAATGCTCAATCAAAATATTTGACAAATGGACAGATACCTAGCTCAAATTGCTCTATGAAAAAACTCTTGTTAAAATATGTTTAAATAAAACATTATTTTTGTTTAATATGTTAGATCGCCAATAATATTGAATTCATTTTTATTTAATACTTAAAATGTTAATTAAAAAAATAAATAACAACAACAACATAGCTAGTGCCTAGTGGAGTAAGTGAAAGGTAGTGCATACGCACACCGCTTTACCCCTAACTTGTGAGATTGTTTACGATAGATCTTAGATTTAATTAAAAACTAAAGAAAAAAAAATGAAGTAGCTCAGTGCACTAAGATTTCATTATGGGTGGGGTCGGCGAAAGGCCAGATCACACGGATTTTTTGTACGTAGTCTTATGTTGTATTTTTGGAAGAAGTTATTTTCACAACTTAAATTCGTGACCTCCTGATCACATGAATTTTAAAAATTCATGTATTAAAAGAAAATGCAATAATGAAAAACTCATGGTGAAAATAATGAAGAAGAATATAGTAGCAACAACATATGAATTATTTTGGATATGTCATATTTTGACCCGTTCAAATTCAACTCAATCTGTGCGTTTGACACACATATATACCTGCAAAAATTTGCGTTCCTGCATGTACACCATGGAACAAGCGTCTTCAAAAGTGGGGAGAGGCCACCTTGATGATATTATTTTCTTGAGGGGCTCGTATTCACTAGGCAAACCAGCAAGAAGTTGCAACACCATGTCCGAATCTGATATTGGACTATCGATTGCTGCTAGAGAATCTGCTATGGACTTCAATCTTTTCACATAGGACTCAATGGTCTCATCATCCCCCTTTCTTGTACTGTGAAAGTGCATTTTAAGCTGTTGAGCTTTCTTCGTTGGAAAACTCATTGTTATGCTAGTCTCCCTCTCTCTGTTTTTCTTTTTTAAAAAAAAAAATTCAACTGCACCTCTAAGGTTGAAGAATGAAGACCATAAAATATAGAGAAAATGAACAAAATGGTCCTTGTGCTTTTAATAAGAGTGAATCCAGGAGCTTTCCGTTAGCCTGAAATGACGGATTGATGAGTATCTCTTTACTCTTTGCTGAATTGTGGGCCCAAAATTTCACATGTAATTTTAAAGACCTTTTTTTGCGCGGATTGCCGTTCATTTGGGGTAGTCTTTAATTTTTATTCTTCAAATTAGTGGTCTTTAAATTTTACTCCTTCCTTAATATTTTGAAGTTGTAAATTCAAACCTCAGTTCAATTAAAAAAAAAAAATCACAAGATAAAATCTGAGTAAAATTTTATAAATCTGTCCGTACAAGACAGAATTTTGTAAATAAAAAAAAATAAAAAATCACCATTTTAAGGGGTGACAATTAAAGACCACCCCAAGGGCAATCCCACAAATTGCCCTTTTGAAGACACATAGTACAAAATCTGGGCCCACTTGAGTTCACACATTCCGTACAGAATGACAGGTGCAGGTCCAACTATACGTTTGGCCACTTATTGTCTCCAATTTTTCTTCTTCAACGTGTTTTCCCCATTTTACATTGGAGGCATTTTGTTTTTTTTTTGCTCATTTTTGTAAATGAAAAATGATCTTTCTTTTCTATTGCAAATTAAAATTGAT
This sequence comes from Lycium barbarum, assembly GCF_019175385.1. Classification (NCBI taxonomy): domain Eukaryota; kingdom Viridiplantae; phylum Streptophyta; class Magnoliopsida; order Solanales; family Solanaceae; genus Lycium; species Lycium barbarum. The sequence continues at coordinate 11,684,349 of NC_083338.1, forward strand.
CTAACTTTAGCATATGCATTTTTAAATCTTATAAATATAAATAGCAAAGTGTTTTTTTGGATGAATCAAAAGAAGCACATTCTTATAAATTAAAACGGATCTTTCTTTTCCATTATTATATATTAAATACGATCTAAATTTAGTATACCTCTGATCTCTAAATCATGCTGGACTTCACTTATAAATTTGAAAAAATTCCTAACTTCATCTTTCGAAAGGTTAAACTTTAAACCAATGATAAATTTTCACGAGGATATGGCTATATCACACGACATGTTAATTTAGTTCAAGGTGCTATCTTTGGGACACCAACTTTAAATATTTGTCTTAAGCTTAATTTCCATTGACAACATCATTGATTAAAATGATTTTTTTGTTTGAAAACTTTTTTTTTTTTTTTTGTTATGTTAAATCCTTTCATAAATTTTGTTGAGAACTGCATGTTTTATTATTAGTGATTCTTTTTCTACTCCATAAATAGCTTAGTAACATTAGATTTCTTATTTAGGATTAACCAATTTCTTATTTAGGATTAACCAACAATATAGATTAAAAATGATAGAAAACATACACTATGTTAAAAAAAAAAATTATTGATGTACTTTGACTTGACTAAGCGTTGCTATTTATGATATTTTTTAAGACAATCTGGTAGGTACGACTCCATTTTTCTATTATTAATCAAATATTTCACACTAAGTTTGATTGTATAATTTACAAGTTTTGTGATTCATCCTTACAAAAACTATTGGGCCTGTGCGTAGCATGATCTATCACGAGACAAAATGAGGGATTGAACAACAACATTTACTATACATTCCACTTTTTGGATTGGCTTAATACTTAGATGGACCCTTAAACTTGACATGTTTTGTAAGATAGGCATATAAACTTATAAGGTGACCAGATAGACACTTAAACTTACTCAAAGTGTATTTTTCAAGTTTTTCAGTTGTTTTGAAAACAAAAACTATATTTTTCAAACACTCACAATTTTCATGGCCAAACAAGCCCTAAATATATCACAAAATATTTTTTTTAAAATGCAAAAATAAGGCAAACGCATATACATGAGACTATAAATGTGCACTTAAACCAATAAATACTCGCTAATCGCAATTTTGCAGCTTTCAATTAATTCGGTTTTTTTTTACACTTGAATAATTAAAAAACAATAACTTTAACCAATAAAAATCCTTAAAAAAAGAAATTTCAAATTAAGAAATTTATTTTTTTTTAAGAATTTTCTTCTCGGCTTTACAGTTTTCTTAATTTGAAATTTCTTTTACACTTGAAATACTGAACTTAGAAATTTCTTAATTTGAAATTTCTTTTTTTTAAGGATTTTTATTGGTTAAAGTTATTGTTTTTTAATTATTCAAGTGTAAAAAAAAAACTGAGTTAATTGAAAGCTGCAAAATTGCGATTAGCGAGTATTTATTGGTTTAAGTGCACATTTATAGTCTCATGTATATGCGTTTGCCTTATTTTTGCATTTTTTAAAAAGAAAATGTGATATATTTAGGGCTTGTTTAGCCATGAAAATTGTGAGTGTTTGAAAGATATAGTTTTTGTTTTCAAAACAACTGAAAAACTTGAAAAATACACTTTGAGTAAGTTTAAGTGTCTATCTGGTCACCTTATAAGTTTATATGCCTATCTTACAAAACATGCCAAATTTAAGGGTTCATCTAGGTATTAAGCCTTTTGATTAAAGCAGTACGATGAAAGATAAGAAATTATTATTCGTGACCAGCTTGCAGCACTAAGCATGAAATCTATTGGTGGGTGAAAAGAAGACCTATTTTATGGTACTTTAATTGATTCCTCATTAGTAATTTTTCTTTTTGGATAATGCTCTCCTAATTATTCCTCTCATTACTTAAGGGCGAAGAATACTCTTGCCTTTCTTTAACACGGGTGTGAACGATTCGGCTCAATCAGTTATTTCAAAAACTTTATACCATCATATGTACTAATTTTTCAGTTGATTTATTGCAAATAATTAACGCTTAATACATGTATAGCCTCTTAAATTTATTAGTAATCCCTAAATCTCAATTTATGTGATATAGTTTGAGAAATGATTTTTTTTAAAATTTATGGTCTAAAACAATAAACATTTATTTCATTAAGGGTAAAAGAGATATTTTAAGTTGAACTAAATATATAAATGTATAATTCTTATTTACTAAAAAGAAAAATATATTACATAAATTGAGACTGATGAAGTAATAAATTTCATTTATACACTTAAATTACTATTTATTTCAATTAAATACCTGAATATATAATAAATTATTTCTATTAAACACTTTGTGTTAAAATTTTGAAATAAAATTTGTGTGTTCTATTAGAACTATGCCTGTCAACCGGTTCCAACCGGAACCGGACCGGTAACCGGTTAGGAAACCGGCCGGTTCCGGTTCCAAAACCGGAACCGCCTAACCGGTTCCGGTTTAACCGGTTCCGGTTAACCGGTTTGAAGGTCCAAACCGGAACCGGTCCGGTTTGGACTCGTTAAATTTTTTTTTTTTTTTTTTTTTTTTGTATTATATATATATATTATAGTATTTATTTGTATATTGTAGGTATATTTACATATGTTATACAATTTTATAATTAAAGTTTAAATATTTACTGACTAACAGCCTAACAGCAAGTCAGCAATACAGAATAATGCTTTTCATACACATATATATGTATAACTTACATATACTTATATATATGTACTATATACTTATATATATGTATAACTTAATATATATATATATATATATATACTATATGTACTTATATATATGTACTATATACTCTATATACTTATATATATGTATAACTTAATATATATACTATATATACTTATATATATGTATAACTTAATATATATACTATATATACTTATATATATGTATAACTTAATATATATACTAAATATATGTATAACTTAATATATATACTATATATATGTACTATATACTATATATAGGATAGCTTAATAGATATATAGGTATAACTTAATATATATACTATATATACATATCTACTATATATACAATATATACTATATATATTTATATAATATATATACTTATATACTATATATACTTATATATGTGTATAACTTAATATATATACTATATATACTTATATACATATCTACTATATATACAATATATACTATATATATTTATATAATATATATACTTATATACTATATATACTTATATATGTGTATAACTTAATATATATACTATATATACTTACTATATATACTTACTTATTATATATACTATATATACTTACTTATATACTATATATACTATATATACTTACTTATATACTATATATACTTACTTATATACTATATATGTACTATATACTATATATAAGTAAGTATATATAGTAAGTATATATAGTATACTTACTTACTTATATATGTGTATAACTTAATATATATAGTATATATACTTGTATATATGTACTATATACTATATATACTTACTTATATACTATATACTATATATACTTACTTATATACTATATATACTATTTTTTCTATATATACTTAAAATATACTAAGAATATACTATATATACTATATATACTATTTTTTCTATATATACTTATATACTATATATACTATTTTTTCTATATATACTATATATACTTATATATGTTTAAGTATACTATATAACTTAAGTATATTCTTAGTATATTTTAGGTATATTCCTAACTTAATAAAAGTAAAAATATAAACACAAATAAATAGAAGAAAGCTCAATGAGCCATATATTTTATTCATTCTTGGATAACATTTATTTGCAAGTTGTATTTTTTTTAACTTGCAAATAATACATGAGTTATACAAAAATAGTAGAATAATAAAATCACCAATTTTGAACCATTTCGTTAATTTCCCCCACATCATATTCGGTCATGGAAATATCTTCAAAGTCTTCCATTTGGTCCGGTCCACTAGCTATCAAATCTTCAATTTCTTCGTCTTCGCCTTGCTCCGCTTCTGAGTTTTGGTTGCGTCGCTCCGATCTAATCCAATCTCGAATGCACACTAGTACTTGCAAGCTAAAGCCGGATAATGAATGTCTATGGTCTCCAATTTGCTGTCTTCCTTGGCTAAATGCGCTCTCCGAAGCCACGGTTGATACTTGAACCGTAAGGATATCTCGAGCCATTCTTGAAAGTATCGGATAGCTTGCCTTGTACTTCTTCCACCATGCTAAGACGTCCACCTCATCCAGTTGGCTGATATCCACATTTGGCTGCATCAAATAAAAGTTAAATTCATCAAAGTTTGCAGTAGAAGAAGATAGAGGCTGTGAATGTAAAACTTTTAAACCCGACAAGCCCTTTTTGCTACTATGAGAAGTAGTAGGGCGTGGAGCAACTGGTGTAGCACGTTCTTCCAAACTAGTATAATGAGTAAAAACTCTTCTAAACTCATCATCAATAGCGAGATCGGCTTCAGCTAAAGATGGTTGAACTCCCTCTTCAATTTCTAAAAATGTATAAATTTGACTAACCAAATTTTTAGTATAAGACACTTTTAAACAAGGATTTAAAAGAGAACCCAATATAAATAAAGTTGGGATGGGAAAAAAATACTTCTTAAATTTGATTATCATTTCAAAAATAGCCACTTGATAATCGGGTTTATATTTATACTCTTGTAAAACTCTAGCTATTTCCGCTAAGTAGGCTAAAATTCCGGTTACCGTGGGATAGAATTGTCTAGAAAAAGCAAGAGTTGCATTATAAAAATTTTCTAAGAGTTCAATACATTCTTTAACATCTTCCCAATGCCTATAAGTTAACCAATCCTCACTATCAATATTATATTTGTTGTGAACTTGTTGTATGGGAATCCTATACTCATATGCTTGTTGTAGCATAATGTAAGTGTAGTTCCACCTAGTCTCAATTTCTACTTGAATTTTCCTAGGTCTAAGGTTATTTTCCACACAAGCATTCTTAAAATCTCTAATTCTTCCCCTATTAGCATTACAAAAAAGAAACGCAACAGCATTTCTAACTTTTTGAACAGAATCATCAAAATGCATAAGACCATCTTTAACAATTAAATTTAAAATGTGACAACTACATCTTACATGAAAAATATTTCTTAGAGGAGGGTTTATTTCTCTTTTTAAAAGACCAATTGCCTTTGTATTATTAGAAGCATTATCTAAAGCAATACAAAGTGTTTTTCTATAAATGTTAAAAAATCTCATTATAGTAGACATTGAATCGGCTAAAAATTTTCCATCGTGACGACCTTTTCCTTCGTCGTATAAAAAAGCTATAATTCTTTTTTGCATAACCCAGTTGTCATCAACCCAATGACATGTAATAGCAAAGAAATCTAAATGGTTAATACTAAGACCCAAATCAGCGGTAAGACAAACATTACAATTTAAAGAATTAAATACATGACGCAAATAAAATCTATATTTTTTAAACAAATCTATAACATCGGCTCTACAAGTACTTCTAGGAATACCCTCAAATAACGGGTTATAACAACGTTGAATGTAAGTAACAAACCCTAAACCCGAGGGAAAGGAAAATGGTAAACAATCATAAGCTACCATTTTAGCTACTTCTACGCGTTCTTTTTTCTTGTCATACTTAAAATTTCTACCAGTTCGTGGGTCTATCGTCATTTGAATCCCCCCCACATTTGAACCCGTTTGCTCTCCCCAAACATCCATATGTTTGGTTCTCATATGAGCATTTAGTGTACCCGTTCCACCATCCTTACCAGTTCCTTGCTTAAAACTAAATACTTGTCCACATAGGGTACATGTAACTGATTGATTTTCCCTATCCTTAGTCATAAATTTCCAAACTTTAGCTGTTGGCCTACGAGTTCTAGGCGGTTTGTCTTGTGTATGTGATTGTGCAGGACCTGTATCTCCTATAGGATTTTCGGGGGGTTGTGTTTCATCATCATCATCATCATCTAAGTCTTCATTAAAAGTGTCGGTAAAATGTTGTTGCATTGCCTCATGACCTAAAAGTGGATTATTTCCACCAACATCAATACCTAAATTAGGTGTTTCTTCCACAAATGTTTCCTCATTAAGCGCACCCCTAACAGTACGACTACTACTACCGGCACCACGTCTTAATCTCTTTGACATTATTAAATAGAAATAATTTAAATCACAATAAAATAAATTACAACAAATTAAATTGCGTAAATTAAATTTCAAAAAATAAATTGCTAGAATTAAATTGCGTAAATTAAATTTCGAAAAATAAATTGCTAGAATTAAATTGCAAAAATTAAAGATAGAGTTGGAACGAAGGTACCAAATTGCCGGAATAATTTCCAACAAAGCGAAGGCGGCTAGAATTGCAAATCCACCAAAGCTACTTCGGATTGTTGCAAAATCACCAACTCCACCAACAATATTATAATTGCAAAATTAATAATTGAAAGTTCAAACTATAATAAGACTTTGTGGCTAATTATTGCAAAGTAACTATAATTGAGAGATTGAGATTTGAGAGAAAGATGAAGAAGAGTGAATTGAAATGAAAATGAAGAAGGGTTTATATAGGGGTGGGGGAGGGGTTAAAGTGTTAAAAAAAAAAATTTGGGGGCCAAAAATTAAGAAAATGACCGTTTGGCAACGGCCATTTTTGCAAATGGACCGTTGCCAACGGTCCATTACCGAGGCCCAAGTCCAACGGCTCTTTTCTTTTTTTTTTTTTTTTTTTTTAACCGGTTTAACCGGTTTAACCGGTCCGGTTCCGGTTAAACCGGTTTAACCGGTTCCGGTTAACAAAAATTTGGAACCGGACCGGTTAACTAATATCCGGTTAACCGGAACCGGTTAACCGGTTATACCGGTTCCGGTTCCGGTTCCGGTTTAACCGGTCCGGTTACCGGTTAAAACCGGTTACACGGAACCGGTTGACAGGCATAATTAGAACCATGTTCATATATATCCTCCATTATATTTTGGATGAAAGACCAATTACGAGTCAAGACAAAAAACAAGACTTTTTCCTCCTATGTGGGTAACATCATATAGCTAACATGTAGGGGAGATAGAGTTGCTCAATTTCAGACGATAAGTGGATAAATTTCACCCACTTCTCTAAAAATCACTAGACGGCCTATACCCGTGCTGCGCACGAGCCCAACACTTTAAATTATAGTGTATTTATATGTATGTAGTTATTTTTAAATAGTGATATAATATATATATATATATATATATATATATATATATTATGTTCAAAACACGATTAATATAACATTTTAGTTTGTGCTCCGTATTTAAAATTTTATTATATTAATGTTTGCTATGAACACAAAATCGGCAAATTTATTAATATTTTTTAAAAGAGAAGACTTGTTTAAACGAAAAAATTTCTTCTCTTTGAGATAAAACAATAGCAATATTTAAGCATCAGTTGATACTTTCAATTTTAATTCAATTAATTTAAAGGTGTAAAATACTTATTATTTTTTATCAAATTTTGATTTGGACAATTCTAATTCAAATTATTAAATTAATTTTACATGTTTAAAACGAAACAAAGTAGAAATTGATTTTTTATTTAAACGAAGAAATACTATTTTTTAATTTTTATTAAATATTCTCGGTTTAGCTCATTTTACTTGTCATGTTGTCTTTTGCATGGTTTTTTAAGAAAACGTCGATTAGAATTATAATTTGACTAATTTACCTTATTCATTATTTGAGCTGCATTTGATATTTATTTTTTTACTACATTAATTTCTTTTCACATTTATTAGAGTAAGAATAAAAATAAAAAAGTAATTAAATTCTCTATTATTTTAAAATATAAATATTTTAAGTAAATTTATTTTAGTAAACATAACAAATAAATGACATGGCGGAATAGCTAATACAACAGTTTAATATCTAGATTAGATCTCAGGCTAATATAAAAAAGAAAGAAAATTGTATGGTTTGACTACTTAACCTTTTGGAGAAAAGCAATTTCATGGATTGACACGCACGCGGTAATGAATTTATCATTATTGACTTAATGAGATACATTGGAAATTACATGAATATTGTTTGATTTTTTAATAGGGGTTGGACTTTTTTTTTGGACATTATTAATTTGCATTATTTTTATGCATATATATATATACTATGTTCAAAACACGATTAATATAACATTGTAGTTTGTACTTGTTACACCCCATTTTAACCCGGGTTCAAATAGAGTACAACATATTGGTGATTCCTATATTGTTCGTTTAAAGAGTCGCCACCTAATTGATTTTACGGTGAATTAGGACACCTAATTATTAACTAAGGTAAAGCTAACTAAACCTCCATTAATAGTCTACTTAATCAGTGTGGTTCTAGGTAAGGGTTCTATATTATCCTAAAGGAAAGGGGTTAGGCATCCTTTAGAATCCGTTAACTACGGTTATCCGACCAAACTTTGGTTAATGAATTAATGCTAAATAAAATGCCTGAGATTTTGAGGAAAAGAGCTATGAAATGTTGCTAAGATTTTTTACGAAAAATATAAGAATGTTGCTTAAGATAAGATTTAGAGAGAATATAATAATTTGCATAAAAGAAGATTTTAAATGTCATTTTTAATAAAACTTATAAAAGTTGGTAAGGCTTTAAATAAAAATGCTATTTAAAATAAGATTTGCATAAAATATATAAGTAGAAGAAAAAAAAAAAAAACAGACTTGTATAGTGTTTTAATAAATATTTGAAACAAAATTAAACGACGATGTATTAATTGGCCTTGCGTGTTAGAGGTATAAATGAAATACAAGATAGCTAACGAGTTTTCTTTATCCCTTTTATTATCTTTATTTAAATATGCTTAATTAAAAAAATGCATGATTGATTCAAACTTGAAAATTATCTATAAAATATACTAGAGTTTATATTTGCGTATTAGTGACGTTTCTTAAAACAATATTCTAAGATAGCAAGACACGATTCCTTTTACTCCAAATATGCTATTGAAAATCAATTGTTCTAATAAAATAAATATCATAGATACTTTAAATTAACTACCCATCATATTAAACGAACCCACTAATTCCGCTAAGGTTCATTCTAGCTAAGAAATCTAAATTAAGATGAAGTGTTAGTCAAACAATCACATACACAAAGATAATAAAATGACGGAAATGTAAAGGAGTTCGAATGGGATTTGGCCCATTTGGGACGCTGCTGTTGTCGCTGCTGTTATGGGCCTTGGCCCAGAATTAAATGTTTTGCTGCAGGTGGGCTGACTCGGGAGGAGACAATGTTGGGCTTTAGCCCAACACCGAATGCGGAAAAGGACGAGTCCTTCGGACTCGTATGCGATGGTCATGCATAAAAAAAATGAAAGGAAAAAGAATTAGTATCTAACCAATAGATAAAGTTAAACATGTAGAATATAAACTCAAAACAAATTAGTAAGTTGTATATATACTGTGTATATTGAAATATATCTCATGTATACATATTCATAGCTGTTTTAAATAAAGGTATACCAGTAATATATGTAAATATACATAACCAACTGAAATATACTTGCAACAGCGCACAAAATTGATACAACGCCCAAACGAATAACAAACTATATCCGAGATTCACTAATACATGTTTACTCACATGAAAATGCATATGATCCAGACTAAACATATTCGTAACATCCAGCCACTTGGAGAATTCAAATAAGGCATTTTATTATTTGTCATGTCCTGATTTAAAACTGGAAATGTAGAGCAACCTAACTCAACACTATCATATCCTTTTAAGTTATTACACTTCTACTTCAGGCCACAGTTTACTTTTGCCTTTCACATTGACACAAGATTTCTTAACCATTTAAGGTTGTGAAACACACAATACTGGATAAGCATGGCAGGCTAAGAAAAATTCAACTAACAGAACAAAGCATTTTTCGACATTCAAGACTACCAAACTGACTGCAAATGACGTGACAAACGAGCTACCAAATGCTAACTTAGATAAGGAGAACACGCATATGCTTACTGGAAACAAAGACAAGGAAACCAAGTCATTCTTACAACCAAACAACACTGCAGTCACGCATATCATTCAGACACCCTGGTTTTGGAAGAATATATCAAAGGGACTAAAAAGAAGGGATGACCAAGTATCATAATGAGAAGCCTTTAAGGAAGCGGAAGATACACTTGTGTGTTTTTCGCACACGCCCATATGAACAGCATGTGATAACAGAATAACATCATGTCTTAGCTGGTTTCAACAAGATTTCAAGAATGCATAGATGAATTCAAAACTTGCACATGCTATGAATCAAAGAAAAGGGCAAGGACAGGAAATCAGTTATGTTTTCGAAAGGCAAAATTCTAAATGATCCTGTGACCAGATAATTCCCTTTCAACAAGTTTAATATTCGAATCCTATCTCTATTAGATTTGTTCATCCTTTTAAAGTTCAGCAAACACAACAGCCAACCATAACAATGGGCTTATCATGGCAGCAACAAGGGTTTACAAATTGTGAACAAACTCAATGAATCATATAGTCCCACAGGTGAGCATACAACAGTGGGCAGGGGATACAAGGGACATGTCAACCCTTAAATTTCTAAGATGGTCTTAAATCCATTTTAATCACCTTTAAAAAAAACTCTTAAGCATATTACCAAGCCAATTCATAAGATCACATTGCATACTTATTCACAGATGGGCATTCATATTGCACACTTGTTCAGTCTCTTAGGATTATTAGGCAAAGTTCACAAGAGCACACAGGCTCATTATAAAATTCAAAAAAAAAAAAAGAAAAAAAAAAAACTTGTTTCATGCTGATACATCAACACAGCTTTATTCTCTATTCTTTAGACAAACAAACAGAATGTGTAAAGACCATTGTTTTTTTTTCATGAACCAAACAGGGAAGACTAAATATCTCAACCAAAACTCTAATCGAAGACTGAACCAGACTGACCTAATTGCCACACTTTCTTGTAGTACAGAACTGAACCGAAGGTACAAAAGAAAGGAAAATCTAACTAGGCCTTAGGGAATAATGGGAAAAACTCACTCCAAGAACATACATTCCTAGGAGAACACAAGTCAAATTAGACGACATGTTAGGATTCAAGGTAAACTATTTAACATTGTCACAATGCCCAGTCTCCCTGAAAACTAGGTTTGATTTAAATCACAGCATGTTTAAGGCCTGATGGGTTGATAACTAACACTGGATTGCATTGGCCTCACAACTTCAACATACAAACACACAAGGATTTCAGCATATGTTTGACTTCTTACTAAACTGCACTTAGGTAGCCATCACATAAAGAAATGAAACACTGGTTAACTTATCTAATTCACATAAGCATGGGAACACAAGTTGGTTTCAGAACAGAGCATTTTACTAGCTATAAATTTCATTTTTTTTTTTTAACCAACATATAGTACATGCAGATTCCAAGAAAAGCTAAAGCATGCTTATTCAATCTATATTCGGCAGAACTCAATGCAAATCTTAAGCTATACAAGGATTTCCTGTAATCACCTCTAGTCATGTCATACTAAATCCTTAGCCAACTAACAAGGTTTATACTAATCTCAAACCACTTAACTGAAGTAATATCACAAAGCATACTAATGAATGAAAACAACTTATACTGATCTTATGCATGTAACTTGGACTTATGCAAACTCTCTATGGCATAAGGCAAATTTAAAACAGGACAAACAACAATTTGAAATAGTTTTAAACTATATTAATAGCAAGATAGGGTCTAGTTCTATATGATTGAGATTTAACCTTCGATAAACGAACTAAGATTAACTTAAAGGCACTACACAGGAAGCTAATACCCATAAACATGATTAAACAGGATTCAAATATGAGCAAACATCTTCGAACTAAGAACTAATGAGCATGCTAGGCAGGAATGATTATCAACACCCATAAGCAAAAGGGCTAAACAAGCAATTAACTACCATAAATAACATCCTAGAACACATATAAGCAGAAAAGAAACAATTAAAATTCAAAATAATTAAAAGAGAAGATTCACTGACCTTCTTCGGGTGCAGCGAAGTGGGTGCGAAGCCTTCGATACACACTCAAACACTTCAAAACTCAATTCACAGACATAAAAGAGATTGATAAAATTGAAATTTTTGCTTGGGGGATTTTAGCGACAAAAACGAAGGCTTTTTGTTTCTATGGAACTTTTTCAGACTAAAAGACTCAAATTTTTCAAGGGGGTTTGTGCGGCTGAGAACTTAGTTTCTTTGGGGGGTTTTCCAATCCAAAAATCCTCTTTGGGGTACTCCTATGAATCAGAAAATCCTCCTATCCCCCAGAAAATCCTCGTTTTTTTTTCGTTCCCGTTCGTCCCCCTCTCCTTCGTTCCCCCCTCTCCTTTTATAGGTTTTTGCTTGGAAAAGGGAATGAGGAGCGGGAGAGAGAGAAGAGTGGGGGACAAGGGTGAGTGGGGAGCGGAGAAGAAGGAGGAAAAAGGGGAAGTGGGAGCGGCGGAGGAGAGGGAAAGGAGGAGAAGAAGAGGGAATGGGAAAGAGGGGGTGCGGCGGTGGAAATGAGGAGATGAAGGGGAAACCCTAAAAAGGGGTTTCCCTTATTTGGACGAAAAAAATGGATCGGACCCGGTCCATTTGTGGACCGGGTCAAATTTTAGACTGGGTATTAAAAGATGGACTAGTGAATTTAAACGTGGACTGGTCTAAAATTGAGATAAAAAATATGGTCTAGTCCAAAAAATATTAGGAGTTAATTGGACTTTGATTTGGGGTCCGGTAAGTCAAAATACGGACCGAGTGCAAGAAATAGTTTGGCTTCTAAATTTGAATAAGAGACACATTTTGATTAACGGTGTACTAAAGGTGCCAGAATATCATCTAATACGGAAATACTTAATTATAAAAAGACCCGGGTAAAAATTATATGATGTCGCAAGTGACCGTGCTATAATATTTAATAACAAAACGCTATCATAAGAAATGTGCGAAATAAATGCGATGTGTGTGCGGAAGTTGGTAGAAACGTCGAGAAAATGCAAGTTTCAATAATACTAAATAATAACAGCAAATAAATAGCGGTAGTGATACTGTTAATAACAATAATGATAATGGTAATAATGATAACGTTGATGATAAATGGTGATAAAAACAATAAATAATAATAGTAAACAACAAATATTGATAATTAAAAAATGATAATAATTAATAAAGCTAATAAAGATGATAGTAATTAATAATAAACGATAAATAACAATTATTGCAAATAACAAAATGATAATGAATTAATAATAATAACAATAATAGGGGTAATAATAATATAATAATGATGATAATAATAAGAGAAATAATGATGATAATAATAATAATAAATAACAATTATTGATAAAACAATGATAATAATTAATAATAAAAAATAACGATGATAATAATGATTAGTAATTAATAATAATAATAATAATAATAAATAAATAACAATAATAATAATAATGAGAATTAGTAATAATAATATTTTAAGGATAATAGTAATAATTAATAATAATAATAAAAACGATAATAATGATAATAATAATATAATAATAACAATAGCTGCAGTGGAATAATACAACGTGGGTGTTAATGAAAGACTAATAATTATAAAAACATATTTTTTATTTTATTTTATTTATTTATTTATTTATTTATTATTTTATTATTATTTTTTTTTTTTTTTTTAACATGCCAGAAGTATAAATAGGTGTTTCGGAGGAGAGGCGGGACAAAATTGGGTGTCAACAGTACTCCGTATCTAAAACTTTATTATATTAGTGTTTACTTGAATACAAAGTCTGCACTTTATTTTTTGACATTATTTTTTTTTAATATGGGGTTCAATTTTTTTTTATATTACTTGATTTTGTTAATATGGGGTCCACTTTTTTTTACCGTGAGTTTGGAGATGGTGGGATCCACTTTTTTTTTTTTTTATATTGTTTGATGTCGTTTAGTATGGGGTGCACTTTTTTGTTTTGGACATTATTAGTTTGTACTATTTTTTGACATTATTGTTTTTTAATATGGGGTTCACTTTTGTTTTTTATATTACTTGATTTTGTTAATATAGGGTCCACTTTTTTTTTTACCGTGAGTTTGGAGATGGTGGGATCCATTTTTTTTTTATATTGCTTGATGTCGTTTAGTATGGGGTCCACGGTGCACTTTTTTTTTTTTTTTTGGACATTATTAGTTTGTACTATTTTTATGCATATAATATATATACATATACTATGTTCAAAACACGATTACTATAACATTGTAGTTTGTGCTCCGTATCTAAAACTTTATTATATTAGTGTTTGCTACGAATATAAAGCCTGCACCTTTTTTTTTTTTTAACATTATATTTTTTTTAATATGGGGTTCACGTTTTTTTTTTTTTGATATTGCTTGATTTTGATAATATGAGATCCATTTTTTTTTTTCACATGAGTTTGGAGATGGTGAGTTTCATTTTTTTCTTCCTTTTTTTTTATTGCTCAGTGTTATTTAGTATAGGGCTCACCCCCCCCCCCCCCTCCCTTTTTTTTTTAAGGGACAACGAAGCATGGGTCTAAACCCATGCTTTATAATAGTTTTTTTTTTTTTATTATTATTTTTTTATATTGCTTGGTGTTGTTTAGTATGGGGCTCACCCTTTTGCACTATTTTTATGTATATATATATATATATATATATATATATATATATATGTATACTATGTTCAAAACACGATTAATATAACATTATAATTCGTGTTCCGTATCTAAAACTTTATTATATTAGTGTTTGGTATGAATACAAAGTCTGCACTTTTTTTTTTACATTGTTTGTTTTTTTAATATGAGATTCACCTTTTTTTTATATTGCTTGATTTTGTCAATATGAGATACTATGTTCAAAACACGATTAATATAACATTATAGTTTGTGCTGAGTATCTAAAACTTTATTATATTAGTGTTTGCTACGAATACAACGTCTACACTCTTTTTTTTGACATTGGTTGTTTTTTTAACATGGGATTCACTTTTTTTTTTTTTTTATGTTGCTTGATTTTGTTAATATGGAGTCCACATTTTTTTTCCCGTGAGTTTGGAGATGGTGGGTTCCACTTTATTTACTTCTTTTTTTTTTTAAATATTGGTTGGTGTTTTTTTTTTAATATTGGTTGGTGTTTTTTTTGAATTTTTTAATATTGGTTGGTGTTTAATATGGGGACCACACTTTTTTTTAAAGTATTTTAAGTATGTTGTTGTACAATAATTTCATTTACTTCCACTAATGGGTTGATACGCATGTGACAATAAATCCATCATTATTGATTTAATTGTTTTATTTTCTAAGCACTTTTGTATTTTAAGTATGTTGATGTACAATAATTCCATTTGCTCCATCTAATGGATTGATACGCATGTGGCAATGAATCCATCAAGCTATATGGGCCCACAATTTTGTTTTTCAAAAATTGGAAAACGGATATATATATATATATATATATATATATATATATATATATATATATATATATATATATATATATATATATATATATATATATATATATATATTTTAAGTATGTTGCTGTACAATAATTTCATTTGCTCCACTAATGGATTGATACGCATGTGGCAATAAATCCATCATTATTGATTTAATTGTTTGATTTTCTAAGCATTTTTGTATTTTAAGTATGTTGTTGTACAATAATTTCATTTGATCCCTCTAATGGGTTGATACGCATGTGACAATGAATCCATCATTATTGATTTAATTGTTTGATTTTCTAAGCACTTTTTTTTTTAACATTGTTTATTTTTTTAATATGAGATTCACTTTTTTTTTAATATTGGTTGATTTTGTTAATATGGAGTCCACCTTTGTTTTCCCGTGAGTTTGGAGATGGTGGGTTCCACTTTATTTACTTTTTTTTTTTAAATATTGGTTGGTGTTTTTTTTTTAATATTGGTTGGTGTTTAATATGGGGACCACACTTTTTTTTAAATGCTTAATTGGTTGGTGAATATGGGCACCACCCTTTTTTTTTTAGTATTTTAAGTATGTTGCTGTACAATAATTTCATTTGCTTCCACTAATGGGTTGATACACATGTGACAATAAATCCATCATTATTGATTTAATTGTTTGATTTTCTAAGCACTTTTGTATTTTAAGTATGTTGCTGTACAATAATTCCATTTGCTCCCTCTAATGGGTTGATACGCATGTGGCAATGAATCCATCAGGCTATATGGGCCGACAATTTTTTTTTCAAAAATTGGAAAACGGATATATATATATATATATATATATATATATATATATATATATATATATATATATAAGTATTTTAAGTATGTTGCTGTATAATAATTTCATTTGGTCCCACTAATGGATTAATACGCATGTGGCAATAAATCCGTCATTATTGATTTAATTGTTTGATTTTCTAAGCATTTTTGTATTTTAAGTATGTTGCTGTACAATAATTTCATTTGCTCCCTCTAATGGGTTGATACGCATGTGGCAATGAATCCATCATTATTGATTTAATTGTTTGATTTTCTAAGCACTTTTTTTTTTAACAT
The DNA here is from genome assembly GCF_019175385.1 of Lycium barbarum. Lineage (NCBI taxonomy): Eukaryota > Viridiplantae > Streptophyta > Magnoliopsida > Solanales > Solanaceae > Lycium > Lycium barbarum. Next base: position 11,700,974 of record NC_083338.1, read on the forward strand.
TGTTTATTTTTTTAACATGGGATTCACTTTTTTTTTTAATATTGCTTGATTTTGTTAACATGGAGTCCACTTTTTTTTTTCCTGTGAGTTTGGAGATGGTGGGTTCCACTTTATTTACTTCTCTTTTTTTTTTATTACTGGTTGGTGTTTAATATGGGGCCCACAATTTAATTTTTAAATATTAGTAGTTGTTTTTTTTTTCCCCACCCATTTAGGAGAATTTATAGTGTTTCCACACTTCCCCTCCAGTGTGACTCGAACCTAGGACCTATCGGTCGTAGGTGGAGGTGCTTAACCACTGAGTCATCCTCACTTGTCTATTAGTAGTTGTTTAAAATATGTGGGCCACAATTTTTTTTTTAATATTTGTAGTTGTTTTTAAATATTAGTAGTTGTTTAAAATATGTGAGCCCACAATTTCTTTTTTGGGCCCTCAAACGGACGACGAATTCTTAGTGACTGACGACGATGATATAGAAACTGACGTTTCTATATAGTAGTAATTAAAGGGATATTTGGTTCGACGATTAAGTAGGTTATTCCGATATACAATTTTGAACTAATGTTATTATTACTATATATAAAAAATAACTAAGGAATTTTTGTAGTCTTCACAAAAGTTTTTCATAAATTATGACAAATTTTAATTAATTATTTCTAGGTCTTGATATTATTTTTTAAAATCAAATTTATTTTTTGTACTAATGGTCAACTTTTCAAAAGTTGTCGAACATCCTACCGTATTTTCATTTTAAAAAAAAAAAAAACTCTATTCGGGCTCCGCATTGAAGCCCAATTAATCCACATTGGCGTTGCATGGACCTATTTGTGAGAAACACCGCCTACTACGAATTTTTCTATACCCATGCTCGAACCCCAACCAAGGAGCTTTATAGTCTTTACAAAAATTTCTCATTAAATGTAAAACTTTTCAATTAATTACTTCTAGGTCCTGATCTTATTTTTTAAAGTCAAATTTAGTACTCATGGTCAACTTTTCAAAAGCTGTCGAATATCCTACCCTTTTTTTTTTTTTAATTTTCTATCTGATGTTCGATATCCGCATTAGAGCCTGATTAATCTGCATTCACGTAGCGTAGGACTTATTCGGGGGAAGCGCTCCCTACTACCGATTTTTCTATAGACAGGCTCAAACTCGAGAGCCCTGGTTAAGGGAGGAATAACCCCATCCACTGCATTTTTTTTTCTGTAACTTTCTTCTATTGATCTTATCTATTAATCTAAAAATAGTCATATCTTTTACTTATACATTTATACTTTAATGAGCTCATATGTGTTTAAAATATTTTTACAAAAATAATTTTCAGATAGTTTTAAAAATTATTAAATAATGTCATATAGTGTTGAAAATGAAGACAGTATTATCAGTCAAGATCGGGTTATCTTTAAAATGTCTTATTTGGTTAACGAAGATTATTCTTTTAAAACAGGGCAGAGTTAGAGTGTCGGCTACGGGTTTGATCAGATTCAGTAGCGTTTTGATTCAAATTTTATATTTGTCTTAAAAGTTCATAAATATGTATAGATTATTAATTTAAAATTTAAAACTTTAAAAATTAGGATTCAGAACTCTTAAACTTTTAATTTAACTCTGCTCATGATTTGAGTAAATAAGTAACGAAAGTTAAAATATTAAAGGAATAAAATGAAAGTTTTACTTGTAGATATTGAAAATATACTTATTTGAAAAATAATTATTACTAAAATAAATGACATTTTTTTAAATGAAATATTTACTTTTATATCTTGAATTTAGACCCGAACTTAACACAGGCCTCGTAAAGCTAGTCTTATGTATAAATTTTATGCCATAATCATGAGACTATCCTAAGATAACTTGGTTTGGACCAAACATCCCCTACCTGTGTAATCGATCTCAATGACATTAATTATTTTCAGTCCTCCTTGTTTAATTTCCAGTACTGGTTAAGGGTTCACAATTCACTAATTTTAGATCAAATTCTATATTTATATTTAAAAAGTTAGTATTTTAATATATAAAAATAGTTTATCTACAATCCAATAAGTAAAAATTACCATCCAAAATTCATAAACTGAAAATTCTGACTCCACCTCTGTCCTCGTATATAATTCAAAGAAATCACAATAGATCCCTTACCGGAAGCTTTACAATATTTTTACCAGTACAAACTTTGATTACATAAAACTTGAAATCAGGAAACCAACGATCCAATACTTAGAACACAGCAACAAGAAGGAAAACATAGTAGATACGTAGTACTAAATGTTGATCAAATTATAACTACCTTCGACCAGAGTTACGAGAATTGTTGTTGTTATTAGAAGGGCTCCACCTCTCTTATTACAGTTTCCTCTTCCTCTTCCTCTACCACGTCCCCTATTTTTTGTTGATGTTTGAGACCATCCAATCGCATTACAAAGGGTGCTTCCTATTGATACCATAGTTGTCACTGCATTTGCTATATCATGCAGCGTCTCCAGAGTACTCTTGCTGGAATTTGAGTTATTATTTTCTGCAAAGCACTCGAATTACTCCCTTCATTTTAATTTATTTGTCTGACTTTTAACTTGACATGAAATTTTAAAAAGTAAAAAAAAAAAAATTGAATCTTAAATTAAATGGCAATATGATGCACTAAGCTTCCGCTATAAAAAAGAACCGGATCACAAAGCCACTAGGGTCTATTATATACAGCTTTTTTTGGCATTTCTGCAAGAAGCAAGAAGTTGTTGCCACGGCTAAAACTCATGATCTTCTAATCACATGGCAATAAATTTATCTATGTAAAATGTATTAAAATGCACTTTAATCTTGTGATAAGCGGTTGCCATAAAGGAAAAAGAGATTTTTTTAAATGGAATTAAAAAAAAAGTAAGACAAATAAATTGAAACGGTGGAGTACCAGATTCATCTGAACTAAGAGGAGGCCTAGTTGATGATTGCCCTGACAAGGATTTCTCGTATTCGTATAGCATGGAACAAGACTTTGAAAAATTTGGGAGAGGACACTGAGATGAGATCTTATTTTGAGGAGCAAGTATTGAGAAGGTAAACCAGCGAGAAGTTGCAAAACCAAATCTTGATCTGATATTGGACTGTTGATTGCTGCTAGAGAATCGGCTGTGCATTTTAATTTCTTCACATAGGATTCGATGGTTTCATGATCTTCCTTTTTGGTACTGTGAAGGTGCATTTTCAGTTGAGCTTGCTTGACCTGATCTTGAGCTAAAATAGTTTCATCTTTTGAATCCATTTCAGTCTTGGGCATAGAGTTGGAGGAACCATCACCTTTCTCCTTTGGAATACTCATAGTTGGTTTTTAGCAAGTGAACTCTATCTCTCTGGTTAGTGTACCAATCTGAATAGGTTTGGACTTTGGACGACCCTCTAAGGCTGAAGACCATATGAGTCTATAGAATAAATTTTTTTCTGTGAATTTTTTTTTTTTACGGCAAAGGGTCAAATATATCCCTGTACTATTGGAAAATGGTCAAATATATCTTTCTTATACTTGTTCAAATATATCACTGTCGTTATACTATTGGTCCATATATACTCCTCATCCGCTAAGTTTGTCCAAGATGATGCACTGACATTTGATGAGGTGGATGCCACGTGGCATGCCACCTCAGCGGCCTTAAACTCGTTTTACCCATTAAAATTTTCTTACCCTCCACCACAATTGCCACCGTTACTGCCACTCTAATTTATTTGTTTAACTTGAAAGATGAAACTTTGTCATAACCGGCAAGCCTCTTGAAGTGTTCTTCAGCAATCTCTTCGAATCAAATGGTGTGGCTAAATGCATGCGATATCGAGTCACTAGTATATATTGTAATAAAATAAAATAAAAAGGGAAATATACCACAAGTGTGTGATCCACTCATGGAATTGAATATCTCCCTGAGCTTCATTTCCAAGATCTACATGTAACTTAGTGTGTGTTCGGTATAAAGGAAAACATTTATAATTTTCTCATATTCGTTTGATCAAAATTTTTGAAAAATATTTTCTTTAGGAAAATAAGTTCCTTAAAAATAAAAAATGATTTTTTTTTGGACTACTTTAATTAAATTAAAGTAGGAAAAAGAAGTCCACAAATGACATTTGACCAACCACCCTACCACCACTCAACCCACCCGCCAACCACCAAACCCCAACAACTACACCATGCACCTACCCCACCCACCATACCCACCCCACCCCCACCCCCCGCCACAAATATTTTTTAAACAAAAGTTTCTACATTTTATTTTTTGAGTCTTCTACACCACCCATCCCCCCTCTTCCCGTCCCATGCCCATGGGACCCCTCACTCCCCTCTAAAAAATATTGTTTTTCTTAAAAAAAGTTTTAGAAAGTTTTTTTGTTTGATTTTTTACACCACCACCCATCAATTTTTAATTTTTTTAAAGTTTTTTTTTCTATAGACACATTCGCCCCCTCCCCCGGGCACCCCTTACCCCCTCCATAATTTTCTACTTCATATTTAATTTTACTTTATAAAAATGAAAAGTTTGCGTAGTTAAATTTGGTGTGGTGCGGGTGGGTTGGGGTGGGGTTGAGTGGTGGTGAGGGATAGTGGGTGGCGATGGGGTGGATAAGAAAAAAATTTCTCATTTTTTATAAAAGTAAAACAAAATATATGAAATAGAAAATTTTGGAGAGGGTGCGTGAGATAGAGCGGTGGTGTGGGGTTAGGGTGGGTGGTGGCTTGGGGTAGGGTGGGTGAAGATGAAGTGCGTTGGAGGGTGATGGTTGGGTGGGGGTGGGATTTGGTTGGGGGTGGGTGCTTGGGGTGGGTTGGTGGGTGGTAGGTGTGGGGAGGGTGTGGTATGGGGAGGGTGTGGTATGGGGTGGTGCGGTTGGGGTGGGGTTGTGGGGCTTAGGTGATATTTTTCGAAAAATGTTTTTTACCGAGCATGAGAAAATAAGTAAGAAATTCACTTATTTTTCACTACCCTACCGAACATGAGAAAATAAATAGAAATTTGCTTATTTTTAGGAACACATTTTCCAGGAAACATTTTCTATAGAACACATTTTCCTCCATCCCGAACACAAATCCTTAGAGTAAAAAAAACGTTTCTTATCTAAAATATACATAGTCCCAACCGTAGGGACTTAGTAGCTCAGTTGGTTGGCTATCTGAACTTTCATCTTATTAGTGAGGGTTTGAATCCCCATGTCGTAATTCCCTTTCCCATTTTTCCTTTCTCTACGCCCCTACGTAATAAAAATAAATTTGTAAAAAAAAAAAAAATTAAAAAAATACATAGTCCCAACCAAAAGTCATCATCGTTAAGTATTTGAAACCTATCGGCATAGTTTGTCTCTGCTACAAACTGTATTCAGGATCTTACTCTTAGATTGTCACCATCTGAACCTTTTAAAAAATATGTATATTAGACATTGAAATAAAATGCGTGAAGAAAGAGAGAGAAAGAGAGGAATCCAACGTGGGTAGGGAATAAGTTTGAAAGAGTACGTAATTATATATTAAAATACTATCTAATAAATAAATAATTATAGTAAAAGATGAAAAGTTGACTAATAACTTTTTGGGCTAATAAAAGGTACTAAGGATAACTGCATATGTAAAAGTCAAAAAAGGAGAAAAAAAAAATCCAAACTATAGGTCGTAGTCAAACCTGTTAACCGGTTTTAATCGATAATCGGACCGGCTAAACCGGAACCGGAACCGGAACTGGAACCGGTTAACCGGTTCCGATTAACGGTGTAATAGTTTACCGGTCCGGTTCCGATATTTTGGAAACCGGAACCGGTTTAACCGGTGAAAATTAAAAAAAATATATATAAAAAAAAAATATATATAGTATATAAGTATATATATATAAGTTATATAGTATACTTAAACATATATAAGTATATATAGTATATAAGTATATATAGTAAGTATATATAGTATATATAGTAAGTATATATAGTATATAAATATATATATTAAGTATATATAGTATATAAGTAAGTATATAGAGTATATAGTACATATATATAAGTATATATAGTATATAAGTATATATAGTATATAGTATATATAGTATATAAATATATATATATATATATATATATATATATATATATATATATATATATATATATATATATATATATATATAGTATATATAGTATATAAATATATATAGTATATATATTAAGTATATATAGTATATAGTATATAAGTATATAAGTATATATATTAAGTTATACATATATATAAGTATATATAGTATATAAGTATATATATATATATATATATATAAGTTATATAGTATACTTAAACATATATAAGTATATATAGTATATATATATATATATAGTATATATAGTATATAAATATATATAGTATATATATTAAGTATACATAGTATATAGTATATAGTATATAAGTATATATAGTATATATATTAAGTTATACATATACATAAGTATATATAGTATATAAGTTTATATAGTATATAAGTATATATATATGTATATATATATATATATAAGTTATATAGTATTCTTAAACATATATAAGTATATATAGTATATAAGTATATATAGTATATACTATATATACAAGTATTTATAGTATATAAATATATATAGTAAGTATATATAGTATATATAGTATATAAATATATATAGTATATAAGTATATATAGTATATAAGTAAGTATATGTAGTATATAGTACATATATAATATAGTGTATAAGTAAGTATATGTAGTATATAGTACATATATATAAGTATATATAGTATATAAGTATATATAGTATATAAATATATATAGTATATATATTAAGTATATATAGTATATATATTAAGTTATACCTATATATAAGTATATATAGTATATAGTACATATATATACATATATATAGTATATATATATTAAGTTATACATATATATAAGTATATTAAGTTATACATATATATGTATACGAAAAGCACTATTCTGTATTGCTGACTTGCTATTAGCCTGTTAGTCAGTAAATATTTAAACTTTAATTATAAAGTTGTATAACATATGTAAATATACCTACAATATACTAATAAATACTATAATATATATATATAATACAAAAAAAAAAAAAAAAAGGTTTTAACCACTCCAAACCGGACCGGTTCCGGTTTGGAGTTTCAAACCGGTTAACCGGTTCCCTAACCGGTTACCAGTCCGGTTCCGGTTGGAACCGGTTGCCAGGTTTAGTCGTAGTAAGTTGGGGTGTTTTGTTAAAAGGTCAGTCTCAACACTTATTTTGATAAAAGACCATAAGTTTCAAAGAATTGGCTAAAGGGCCACTATTTATGACATCATCAAATGAAGCCCCAACCACCAATATTTAATTACTCCAATTTAGCAGCCCTATTTGTTTTGTTCCCTCCCTCCAAAACTCGTTGCTCCCCATTTATGCACTTTTCCAATTCCGTTTTCGGTCAAATTTCTAGCTTTTCATCTCAAAATCAGTCCCAAATGACGGATTTCTTCCCCACTTCAGTCATTGTAACTTAAATCTCTTAGAAATCATTGAAAGAAGCTCGAATTATTTTTACCATTGTTGTCAAAGGTCAATTATCAGGTGCCAATTCCGTCCACGTCTACTGGTAGTGGAGTTCGTCTTTTGTTCTAATCCTCTTTTGGAGTCAATTCTCCATTAAACGAGTCGTATCCTTGCTTTTTTTTTTTACTCTGAATTAGGCATCGACCAATGATATATCATAGCAATAGTCTATTATATCTTTAGTATGGCGTCTATTAGAAAGTATGTTATAGTAGGTAGTGATTACATGGGTGAATGGGTGGAGATCCCAAAATGTTGGATTTGGAATTCTGCGAGTAAGGTGACAGTGTCGTTCGCCGTGCGTCGCAATGGTACGTATAACGATTTTGTTGAGAGTGTAAAGGATAGCGGGGAGTTAGATTGTGACCCCAGCGACTTGCGCATCAGTTATATGATTAACGCTGCCCACTAGGGTAAAAGCTCACCCTTCTTTCATAACGAATGATAGGCATGTGGTGTTGTATATGCTTGATGTTGTTGCTGTTGGTTGTAGGCCTGTTTTGAGAATAAATGTTGTTGAGAGGTCTCAAGCAGCGTCAACATCAAACAGCACCACCCCCACCCTCACAGCAGCCAGTGGATGCAAATTCAATGGAAAATGAGAGCATGGGTGATCATTCAATGGATATGGATGACCATGATGTTGATGTCGAAGAGTGTGATGGGCAGCCAAACCAACTTGGAAGGAATAGAATAAAGTGTATTCCTGACATCGCAAAATCTTTTAAGCCCAAAGGACGTGTAAAGGGGAGGAACAGGTGCTCAATTTGCAAGGGAAGTGGCCACAAGAGAACAACGTGCCGAAATAGAAAGGGACAAACTTGATGTATTTTTCAATGTATTTCATTGTGCTTTTCTTATACTTTCCAGTTTTGGTTCTGCAATTAAATATGCTTTTCTTGTACTTTGCAGCTTTTGGTTCTTCAATTAAATATTTCAGTGAATGCATTTCATTGTGTTTTTTCTTGAATGTCAGTTCAGTGTTAATCAACCGTATAATTGTATATAATAAACCAAGACTGTATTCTATATATCTACTAGGTATAGCCTATATATATAAATAATAAACTTAATATCTAGTCTATACTAGATAACGTATATGATATATCTATATATCTACTAGGTATAGCCTATATATATATATATATATATATATATATATATATATATATATATATATATATATATATTCCCTTTAAAGCCTATCGATTGTTGAACCGCCAAACACCACCAATTAAAATTCAAAAGGCCTGCGGTTATGTCTAATCAAACCTAATATTAAACGCTGCCTCTATGCGCATTGACATGTGTCCCTCACACATTAGCCGTCAATTCACTAAACCGAGGTCATCAGTCCATAAATCGCCTAAGCCTATTTCAAATACACCATCTCATCTCTCTCATCACCAAAAACTCCAAAAAACTTTCAGATAAAAAATGGCGAGAAGGATTAGGAATAGAGCAAACCGTCACCCTAACTTCAGAGCACCACATCCTGAGTTCCTCCTCCTCAGGAATGACTTCCAAGGGCTCTTCAGGGGCCTCGGAGAGGATAGGGAGCGGATGGAAACTGCCATCCGCAGAATAGCACGCATCCTGCGTGTGCTTCTTGAGATGGAGGGTGTGGACCCCGATGCTCTGATAACCCCCCCCCCCCCCCCCCCCACCATCCCCCTAGAATATTAGTTTTTAGTATATTTTTGTATAAGCTTTCAGCGATGAAAGTGGTAGATGGAAGTTTTTGGACTTTCATCGCTAAAAGCTTTGGGTGGTGTTTTGGGGTTTTATTTTGTTATGTAAAAATCCACCATAGTAATGAAAATAGTTTATGTTATGATCTTGGTGTTCTTACTTTATTTTCTACATACTGTTGATTTAATGTTGTTCGATGAGGCGATTAATAACCAAACAACTACCATATCTATAATAACCACAAGCTATAGCTTCGTATAGACTATCAATATATTATAGGCAAAGTAACTAAAGGGGACTGTTTTGGAATAAGAAGCCTGGTGAATGTAAAGCTCATAAGAATAATTTTAAAAAATAAATAAAAAAGTCAAACCCTAAATCCCAAACTGCGTAAATCTAAGGGATCGTGGATAGGTCTATAATATACTAACAGTGTATAATCTCCAAGCAGCATAGTATATCATAGCTTAAGTAAATAAAGGAGATTGTTTTGGAATGAGAAGCCTGGTGAATGTAAAACTCATAAAAAAATTAAAAAGTCAAACCCCAACCTACGTAAAACTAAGGCGTGGATATGTCTATAATATACCACAAGTGTACAATCTCCAACGAGCATAGTACATTATAGATTAAGTAGCTTGTCTATACTCTACTACAGTTGATATATAAACCAGACCACTATTTGCCTAAACAGGCTATAATTAAATAAAATAAAATAAATAAAAAGTCTTGATGCTATTTTAACACTATATTAACACTTGATTATGTCATATTAGAGTCCCCATCTATTATACACATGATCCAAAAAGCTTTAGAACAAGTAATGGTCCTTAATCATCAAATATTTGCCTAAAAAGGCTATAATTAAATAAAATAAAGAGACTTGATGCTATTTTAACACTATATTAACACTTGGTTACATCATATTAGACTCTTCATCCATTATACACGTGATCCAAAGAGCTTTAGAACAAGTAATGCTCCTCCTTGAAACAAGGTTGTGCTTTGAGAACATTAACTTATTTGTCAGACTTATTGGATAGTAATGTTATGATTACTATCACTTGTTCTAAAGCTATTTGGATCATGTGTATAACGAATGGGGAGTCTAATATGATATAGTCGAGTGTTAATATAGTGTTAAAACAGCATCAAGTCTTTTTATTTATTTTATTTTATTATAGCCTGTTTAGGCAAATATTTAATGATTAAAGGCCATTACTTATTCTAAAGCTCCTTGGATCACGTGTATAATGGATGGGGAGTCTAATATGATGTAATCAAGTGTTAACATAGTGTTAAAATAGCATCAATTCTTTTATTTATTTTATTTTATTTAATTATAGCTTGTTCAGGCAAATATTTAATGATTAAGGACCATTACTTGTTCTAAAGCTCCTTGGATCATATGTATAATGGATGGGGAGTCTAATATGATGTAATCAAGTGTTAATATAGTATTAAAATAGCATCAAGTCTTTTTATTTATTTTATTTAATTTAATTATAGCCTGTTTAGGCAAATATTTGATAATTAAGGACCATTACTTGTTCTAAAATTCCTTGGATCATGTGTATAATGGATGGGGAGTCTAATATGATATAATCAAGTGTTAATATAGTGTTAAAATAGCATCAAATCTTTTTATTTATTTTAAGTTATTTAATTATAGCCTACTTAGGCATATATTTGATGACTAAGGACCATTACTTGTTCTAAAGCTCTTTGAATCATGTGTATAATGGATGGGGACTCTAATATGATGTAATCAAGTGTTAATATAGTGTTAAAATAGCATCAGGCCTTTTTATTTATTTTATTTAATTTAATTATAGCCTTTTTAGGCAAATAGTTGCCTGGTTTATATATCAATTGCTATTTGGACTTAGGATGCATGATGAATAAGAATATGAAGCAAATTTTATTTATACGAGTTTGCGCTTAAATCTTAGTCATAGTCTATAATAATAATCACGACTATAGTAAACATTCAATACATATTCACAGTCGATAATCATAAAGATTAACTCAAGTCTATAATAAACAAAAGCACATTCAAATCCACAGAGCAACAACACAGTTAAATAACCTTGTCATAAATTACCACTTACAAAAATTTGCTCGTCCAAATTTACAAGGCAATAACACAATTGTCATAAATTGTTTGTTAAAGGAAAAACAGTTAAAACTAAGCAATAAAATTGTTTGTTATCATCCACCACATACAAATTAATTATTATCATCCACCACACCCAAATTAATTTTCTCGACAACAGTCGACACAGCTTTGTCAGCGTCAGACTCAACATTAGCTTCATTATTAGGGACTTCTTTCTTATTCTCAGCTTCATCATTGGGGACATCTTTTTCTACCTCAACTTCAGCAACATGGGCTTTTTTATCCTTCTCTCCTTCAGCAGCAGGTATCTTGACTTCAACAACTGAGACTTCTTTTTCATTCGCAACTTCAGCAGCAGACTCTTTCTCAACTTCAATAGCAAACATAGCAACAGGAAGATCTTGATTATTTGGCACATCGACATGTCGAGCAATTGGTTGATCAATATCAACTGCAACCTCACCAGCAGCTTCATTGAGAGTCTCCTTCTTCTTCGCCTTTTCGCTCTTTCTAATTCTTTCCCCCCCCCCCCCCCCCCCCCCCTCAACATGAGCAACAAGAACCTTCAAAGACTCATCAATCTTCTCCACATGCTGCTTCAGTTGCTCATGCTCCACCTGCCCACTTGGTGTAGCATGACCCATAAATGTCCCAACACCAACATTATCTTTTGCGGCTGAATTATCACCGAGATCTTCCGAATGATTATCCTCGACCTCTTGAGTATAGTCCTCGTCAAAATGCTCTATGGACTCATTCCCCTTCCTACTAGAAGCCTTCAAGGAATTTTTTGGTGTAATCAAAACAGTCACGCCTTCAAGTTCACACTCCAACTCATCAATGATTAGGTCATTATTTTCATTATCATATGGCTGCAAGTTTTTCATATAATCCTTCTCCAGCTCACGCACTGTAGGGATGAGGTAAGGGTACGCCCTCTACAAATAAAGAAAACATTAACATTAAGCTTATCTTTTTACCAAAAATTTAATAATAGACTCCAAATTTATAATCTCCTTCAGCAAATCGCTCCATTTTCTTGGTGTGCTACCTAAGAATCCTAGGAATATGGAAAGGAACCTCATCCGATTTCCCAGCATTCCTTCCAAGTGTAGAAAAAGCTTCATATGCCCAGACCTGTAATCATAAAAGCTGAGTGAAAAATAAACAAGACACAGTCTATACTCTACTGCACCTGTGGTCTATAATATTTACCATGAATGTCCAGGGGAAGTCATAGAGAGCATATGATGCAACCCTTTTCTTCGCTTGCACTTGGTGGTGCTTGGGAATGTCTATCTTGTTCTTCTAGTAGTCCAGCGTGAGTTCAAATGTTTCCTTTCCCCAAGGACAGTTACTGAAGAACTCCAAATCGTCTACCATTTTTATCATGTCATGATCCACACCCCTCGACACATCTTTGGCAAGCAATATTGTGTGCAGAAACCACGCTAGACGACATTTGAGCTTTTTCTCTTTGGTCAGCCTAGGCCCTCTGATCACCGCCAACAACTTTTCTGCAGAAATCTTTCTATCGCGACAAAATTTTATGCAGAATGCTGCCCTTTTCTTAAGTGCCCTTTTCTCTCTAGTTCGGGTGGGACATTATCCACAGTTTAGACCAGTGATCAAAGCAAACTCATTCAAGCCAAAACACACGGGCTTGTCAGTCACCAAAAACCACATCGCATGCTTCTTCTTATGAACCACATGACGAAGAACCGTATAGTGCACCAACATTCCATTGAATTTATTGAAGTGTTCTGATATTTTTCTTAAGTGACCACAATAGGAATGCCTAAACATTTTCCGAAGTTTATGATCTTTTATCAATGTTTTAAAATCAGCAAGCAATGTAAGCCTACTCCTAACCGAAACTTTTGCTGGAAACCATTCGTAATCACCCAGCCAATTGATCAGACCATACTTGTCGACGTCAATTGTCCTTGCACAATATGGCACTGACAAGGGATCATCATTTTCATCACCACCAGACTCCTCAGAAACATGGGGATCATCTTTTTCACCTTCCTAGACACCATACACATCATTATTCTTCTCCGAGTACGCTTCATTTTCAGGTTCTACAATTTTTCTTCTTTTACCTTCTCGGCTAACTTATAACGTCCAAAATGCACTCCTCAAAGAGAAAGTGTATACGGTCGTATGCAATATATTTTACCCAACTATGAGTCGGGGTCGATCCCACAGGGAACAATATGCTAGGCGATTAAGAAAGTGAGGAAATTTCACCAACTACGCTAAAGCCAAACGATTGATAATATTTTGGTTTTTGATTAAGATTATAACTAATGCGGAAATGTAAACTAACCTAGAAAGCAAGTAAAATGATCAATGGCCACAAACATGGATAATAGGAGATTACACTCAAGTAACGATCCAATGTATTTCACGATTTCACAACTAAGAACGGGTTTATGTTAATAGATAATGATTTCTAAAATCTCATTGAAAGTCTTCCAACCAAATCAATGAATTTCACTCTAAGCTTTTCCAAGCCTTAGAGTGTGATATTAGGCACAATCAATTTAACCTCAAGTAACTATCCTCTTCCGAGCTCAAGTTATTAGATGGGTTTAATGACCCAAATCCTTGTTAACTAATCTTTCCCAACCTAGATTTCCTCTTCCAAGCTCAATCTAAGTAAATGGGTGAGTCCTAGGGTTAGCTAATCCCTTTGGAAACATTCAAGAACGAGATTAATTAAATCAACAAAGACCCATTTCAATAGCAATAAAAATCATTCAATACATAAGCACAACAAGAGTTTCAATCCAAAATTTAACAATGTATACTTCCATAAACAAAATTCAAGTATAGAAATGAAATACTACACACTTAAATATTTAATACAAAACAAGGAGTTGAAGAAAGGTTTAAGAATTATCTCATTAAAGTGCTCCAATCTTCTCCTCCAATGGTGTAGGTGAAACCCTAGCCTCCAAGCTTGCAAAATGGCCAAAGATGATCTGTTTTCCCCCTAAGTCTTCCTTTTATGTTTCCCAAATTTTCCAAGTCCAAACAAAGACAAAATAAACCCCAAAGTTTCAGTTTTGCAAATCTGTCCCGTTTTTGCAAAACTGTCCAGTTTTGACAGTTTTGCAAAAATGTCCAGTTTGGCCTCTTTTTGACTTTCTTTTCACTTGGTTTCTTCCGATCACTTCTAAATCACATAAAACTGGATAGAGCACCAATATCTCATAAATCAGCCGAGGTGCAGCATCTGCGACACAGGATGCGACTCGCGCGTTCCACATGCGAGTCGCATGTGGTGTCGCATGTATTGCATCATTGTCTTATTTTATTTGGCCATTCTCTGTCAACAGATGCTGCACCACCTGTGACTCGCATGCAGTACCTGTGATTCGCAGGTGGTGCTCTGGTTCATTTCAGCTATCTTGGCTTGTTTTGATCTATTTTGTTCCATTTTGGTCCATTTTGATCCATTTTGCTCTTTTATGCTCTCCGGGCATCTTTTCCTACAAAACAACAAAAATACACATAAAGTAACAACAAAAGTGCTTAAAGAGTCACAAAAACTTAAGGAATTAGCATCGAATATCGCGTAATTTCACGACTCATCACTAACTTCTCTACCTTTTCTTTTTCTATCGTCAGATGTGGCCCTTGTACGAGTTTGAATTATGTGACCTCTTCCTCTAGTTCTAACCATTTTTTTATAATCTATATACAAAGAACACAGTGACGTTGAACAGCCACGCCAAAAAAATAAGAATAATCGACCAAAAGTCTATTAATAGAACATACTTTACGAAACACAAAAACAGAAAAACAAAGATCGAAACAAGCAAAATAAGTAGAAATAACACATATTTCTAGCAAAAAAGGGCAAAACTTTCAAAATTTTGAAAAAAAATCTCAACTTTATGAACACTAGGGTTCTATCGAGTTCGTAAAATAATAACAACTTTCATAGCAAAATAAAGCTCTAAATGCTCTGGAGGAGTTGCTAAATTAAATAAAATACCTCGATGGACGGCAGGAACGTTACCAAGATTAGGGGAGAGGGAGAATTCTAATGGAATCTTCAATTTTTTTTAATTTTTTTTTTGAGCGGGTGTTGGAATAAGTGTGGAGAGAGAACGGGCTTTTGTATATTTTAATAATAAGTGAAAGGGGACTTAAGTGTATAAGTTATAAACTCTAAACTTTTAAAATTATGAAGTGACCCAGGGGCCACAACTCTTTACCCTAAAATGAAAAAATAAAGGAAAAAGAAAATGAGTGACCCTTTTGCAAATTAAACTAAGAGAGTGGCTTCTTTGCCAAATATTTTGTAGTAAGTTATTATGTGAGAACCTCTATATGAATGAGACAATGACAGTGTCAAACTATAAAGCTTCAACTTGTAGTTTATAATTTTCGTTTTCTTCTTTACTAGTGTTAGTACCCGTGCATTTTAAAAAAATGTTGATCATGTCAATTGTGATAAGGCATGTTTGAGAATAGTAAATGATATTGTTTTAACATAATTTTAACTTTCATCTTAGTTTTCAATTATATCTAAGGAGTAACAATTTTGTGAAATTAAAGGATATGAATCATAGTCTTTCTTTTTGTTAGCTGGATATGATAATATAGTCTATAGATACATGTGTAAAAGCAAAATTCTACATGCTAGTCGGAAAAATTATGCTATGTGGTAGTCAGGTAGAGTTTGCCACTAAGTTACTACTCTCTCCGTCTATTGTCTTAGTAGAGTCGAGAGGTCTTTTTTTACCATAATCTTTTTGAAAAACTTTCCAAATATTATGAATTGTTTACTATCATGATTTATAGTGCTGTTTATGTATTTTCTAAATATATAAACTTTATTTAAAAGAAAAATGAAGTTTCTATGTCCCAATTCACACCAGACATTAGTTAATTTGACCCTCGTATCATGTTGTTTACTATCATGATTTATAGTACTGTTTACGTATTTTTTAATATATAAACTTTATTTAAAAGAAAATGATTCTTTTATATCCCAATTCACACCGAACATTAATTAATTTGATCCTCGTATCTTGAACTAAAAGATTTTTTTTTTTTGAGACGAAGGGAGTATTTAATACCGAATTAATCATATCTTTTATAAGTAATTCCTACAATATCTCCACGCTGCTTTATTGATTAACACTGAAGAAACTATCGATATCGTGATTCTACTTTGAAAATCTTCTTGATTTCTTCCTCGGCAAGGAGGTCCACAATCCTATTTTGCTCTCCATATTGTGCCTTATGATTGGATCCCCAGCCTCTGCATTCAAGAATGATAGATAGAGATATAAGGTCAGAGTCTGTTGGTAAGCAGTCTAATTACCTCTGTGCAGTCGGTCGAAATTCGAAAAGAAGCTAGCTATATTATTTTCACGGCAATTTTCAACCCCTGTATGATGGCTAGTAATACAGCTAGCGTGGCTGTTCGTAGTGTAATTAGAAATCCCATTCATAAAATAAATAATTCGATCCCTATTACTGTTGTTAACCGCGCCGCCAGATTTATAGTCA
The DNA here is from genome assembly GCF_019175385.1 of Lycium barbarum. NCBI lineage: Eukaryota > Viridiplantae > Streptophyta > Magnoliopsida > Solanales > Solanaceae > Lycium > Lycium barbarum. The sequence goes on from NC_083338.1 coordinate 11,717,896, forward strand.
TCATATAGAATGACTTTTTATTCCTAATCATTTTAGCACACGTTCTACGTACTATTCAATAATTTATACAGTGGATTAAGATGTCAGTAGACTTAATGTCTTTTCACTACTTTCTCTTTTGTATCAATCAAAAGATAGATGCAATATGATACGTATCATAAACTAAGTAATAATCTCAGACGTTAAGATTAAAAATTATAAAATAAAATATGACATCATTAATAAATTCAGAGTACCCGATATTTTGAAAATAAAAAGATTAAATTATAAAAGGGACATAAAAAAGTAACGTTACCGATAAATTCAAACTATCAGTCTCCTGTCAAAAGAATAATGAAGACTATCATAGTTTATAGAATTTAGAACAACATTTTCTTTTTCAGTATCGCGAAAGGAGTCTATTCAAGAAGGCTTACACTATACACACATGAATACATATGACACACACAAAAATAAAGATAAATATTTATTTCGCACCTGATATTCATCGAATCAAGTAATTTGAATTTAGATATTAAAAATTAATATGAGAATACATCATCACTTACCTAAATATACTTTTAGTAAAAGATTTTTAATAGTGGTTTTTGAAAACATAATTTATTTTTTACACAACCCTATAAAAAAGATAAAAAAAATATAAAAATAAATCGGTTCCACGTTTGAAATTTTGTTTTTGGATTCAAAAGATTAGATAAGTATTGAGTTGATTTGGATCAAACCCCTTATAAGTTGCTTTGGATCATAAATATTGAGTTGATTTGGATCAAACCCCTTTAAGTTGCTTTGGATCACACGTAGTATATTCTAAATTTAAATGCAGATTGCTTGGAGATTTGATTTTCAATCCAAAATTTTAACTACACAGTTAAAACTTGGAATTTTTTTTTTTTAAATTCAAAAGCTTCGGTGTGAATTATTTTAAATTTCATCATTACATCCGTCGCCGCACAATGAGATATCCAACAAACATTTTTAAAATAATAAATTATGAAAGATACAATCAGAAGTTTTTTCTTTGTAAGAGAGTAAGACGTAATAACACTTATATTGATATAGCATTAAAAGAACATCTTCACTCACCTTTAATACATAACAATTATGAAAGATACAATCATTATATCCGTCGCCGCACAATGAAATATCCAACAAACATTTTTAACATAATAAGTTGTGGAAGATATAATCAGATGTTTTTTCTTTACAAGATAGTGAGACATAATAACACTTATATTGATATAGCATTAACATCTTTACTCATCTTTAATACATAACATATATCAAGACAGAATTCTATATCTGAAACTAACAGATTGAGGAATTTATCATTTACTTTGAGTAGTTATTTCGAATAAGTTGTAGAGATTAACTTTCATAGCTTTGGATTCACAATCCCGCTTGCCCAAATCCATGCCACAATCCTGCATGTCCAACTTCAAGCATAAAATTACTCAAGTATTTCACATCTATATTTCACAGAGGGCATAATGAAGCAGCTTGCAACTGCACTGCTTGTGCAACCAGATTTTAGTGCTTTACACATGTTAGGGGTAGTTGGCGGTTTATAAGTATGTTTTTCCACTATAATAGGACATGCACCTTTAATTTGAATTGGCAGCTTTGTTATCTAAATAAAAAAACATGAGTTTGAAGATAAAATTATTATCCGTGAACCAAAATTAGCAGTTTTGTTATCCATGGCAGTTCTTTTTAATATCCTAATTATTTGTTTAGAAAAATATGCAAACGTGGCTTTTCCTATTAGTTGCTTAAAAATTGCATGTTTTGTGTATGGGACGTGCTAAGTTAGTTTTTCTTTTAAAAAAATTTCTCTCTGTCTTTTCTTTTCATTTCTTTTTTGTCTTTTTTTTAAAAAAAAATATAAGAATTTTCTGGTGATGACCTTTATCATCCTATCATGCTTTTGCTTCTTCTATTCTATATTAGATAAATTTCCCTAAACTGAGTCCGCTTTTCAATTTTCACTCTTCTTCCTTTTTTTTTTTTTTGGGTAACTGTCTGCTTCCATTAATCACCAAATCGTATCATTACCAAACCATAGCAACGCCCAACGCAGCGTGCTATCTCAAAGGGAACCGAAATAAAAAAGGGGGGACCTATACAATAACTACACCAGCATGATCAAAAGACACAACTCGGGAGCATTTGCTTTACTCCAACAGGTGCTCTAACATTTGAAACATAAGCGACCTCTCTAGCAATACTATCACCATCCCAAAATCTCTCACTACTAAAAAACTGCCAAAAATCAACGGATAAAAAATCGACGGACAACCGACTCTCTGCGTCGGTTTTTTACATTTTTTAAAATTATTTTAATTAGAAAACCGACGGACGACGTCGGTTTTTTTGGCAGAATTTTGAAAATATATATCCGCAAAAAAGAATCGTCGTCGCACGTCGGTTTTATTAAAAAAAAATAATTAATATAAAATCGACGGACGATGTCGGTTTTATTTTTAAAAATATTTTAAATAATATGCAATTCAATTTGTTTTTTAAAAAATAATAAACAATTTTTTTTTAAGGAAACTGACGGACAGGGTCAATTTCCAATATTTTTTCTTTAAAATTTTTGGGTCAAATCTGGTCAAACGTGCGGGAAAAACAGACGGTCGGTTTTGTCCGTCTATTTTTCTTTAAAAACATGGCAGGCGGGTTTTATACCCATTTCTTCTCCTCTTCCAAATTAAAACTCCCATTCCCCTCAAACCCTACCCGCCGCCCCCTCCCCTCCACCTAGCCCCGCCGCCCAGCGCCGCCGCCTGTGCAGCCCATCCCCACCAACCCCAGACCCGTTTTAAAGTTAATTAATTGAGGTTAGTTTCTCTTAAATTAGGGCTTTTAAAATTCTTTCAATTTTAGTTTTATTTGTAGATTTTAGGCCTAATGCTAATCTATTTTGCTTTGGTAAACATCATTTGCAACGTTATTAATGTTGAATTTGTGAAAAAAATGTAAACTTTATTTGACTAGTTTACTTGTCTTTTTTTTTTTTGGCTTGAGATTGTGCTATATTTCATGTTCTTTGTCAATGTATTTGTGTTAGCTTAATTATCATTCTTTGTAATATTATTGATGTTGAATATGTGCAAAAATGTATACTTTAATTATTTGACTAGTTTTTTTTTTTTTTTTTTTTTGGATTGTGCTTTTTGTTAGATTTCCATAAGTTATTAGAATTGTTATTGATCATTCCAAATTAGAATTAGTTGAGATTATGCTTTTCAAAGTTAGAATTGTTAAGTTATAGTATTTCTATAACCTCAATACTAAAATGTAGATTTGATTTCTCTATATTTACTTTTCAATTTTTAGAATTGGTTGAAATTGTGCTTTTCAAAGTTAGAATTATTAAGTTATGTTAAAATTATTAAGTTATAATATTTCGATAACCTCAAAACTAAAATGTAGACTTTATTTGACTAGATTTACTTTTCAATTTTTAGAATTAAAGTTAGAATCCATAAGTTATTAAAGTTAGAATTGTTATTGAGAATTCAAAGTTAGAATTGGTTGGGATTGCGCTTTTCAAAATTATATTAAAGTTAGAATTTGTAAATTATTAAATTTAGAATTGTTATTGAGAATTCAAAGTTAGAAGTGGTTGGGATTGTGTTGTCTTAAGTTATATTTTAAGTTAGAATTCTTAAGTTATAATATATTTCTATAACCTCAATAATTTATGGGTATATTTTTGTAAATGGATCGTATGTGGATGTATAATATGAATAATAATAATCGTTTACTTGAGAATAATACAATTGTATACTTGTTAAATTTTTAGCTACGATCAATATATCATTATTGAGTTATTAATTTTATGTATGCAGATGACATCAGGTGGTAGTGATGAAGGTAGAGGTAGAGGTAGAGGTAGAAGTAGAGCTGGAGGTACTAGTAAGAAAAAAGATAAAAGACCTATAGATCCTACAGCTACTAGTAGTTAGTCCATTCCGTTCGCTCCACATAAGCAATCAACTCCGCCTCCTTTTTTTATGCCTGGCTCTTCTATACAGGCCCAGTCTAGTCAGTGGGTCTTTCAGCCGGCACCACCTCAGCCGGCATCATTTACCTATCCTACTTCTATACCTATACCTATGTATTGCCCACCACGTGGCAGATCTCCTAGCACATCGGCCACTTTGTCTCCTTCTCATTTTCCTTAGAGATAGCAGCTCTGAGCCTGAGTCACTGCCATCCAACCAGTCTCAGACCCATCTTCGTCCTCCTGCACCTGCACCTCCACCTGCTCCTGCTCATGCACCTACACCGACTCCTATACAGGAACCGATATATCATGGTTTACATCCGGGAGATAGAGATGCGATGAGTCGAATTTTCATCGTGCCTGAGGGAGTGATACGCTCAAATTACACCTATTAATGGCGTAAAGCGGACGTTGTCAAATATAGTAACCCAAACAAGGTTGGGGTCGAATCCCACAGGGAATATGGAGAGAAAATGGTACTAATTGTATGCGATACTATTCTTTAAAGGCTTTAATCCTATTTCGGACAGTTTGAAATAATTGTGGAGTAATGTAATTGAATACTTTGACTTGAATTGTACTTAATGCGAGAGAGAGACCAAGGCTGTGTTCCCATTTTGATTAGATATTATGATTCAGGTTTCAATGTGATGTATTTCTAATGGTTGTTCTAAGAGTATGCACTTGATCTCTTAAGGACTTCCTAATGTTTCCCAACAGTTAGGTCGTATTTCCTCTTTATGATTTTTCCAAATGTAAAAGAGTTGAAATCGAAGAGCGACCAATAATGCCAATTTAGACTTGTTCTTATCCCTAAGTCAGTCTATTAAACGAGGGTTAACGCCCCGAGTCATTGTTATTCAGTCTTACCAATACTGATTCTCTTTCCCAAGAAAAGTTAGTATAACGTCTTAGGCTAATGCTTGCAATCATTACCCATCGCTAACGCACAAAGATAGAATAAATACTAACAACCATTATGCATATATCAATAGTAGAAACTCATTCACATAATACCCATCATGGGATCCACAACCTTAGTATTAAAATTAGCTACTCATCATTTTGGTTAACAAAGAAAGCTTAAAAGTTAACATAATATACTTACGATGCTAATACAATACAGAATGGAAGTGAAATTGTTGCTTTAAATGCTCTAACCACTTCAAATATTCAAGACTTAAAGTTAATGCTCCCAAAGAAAAATCAGAATTATGAATTAAAACCCTACTTTAATAATTTATAGGGCCAAAAATCGCGCCAAGTTTCTGGACAAAAACACCCTTACGTGGCATCGTTACGGACCGTAACACAGGTTACGGTCCGTCTTTTGTCAGTGTGATGTCACGACCACTATGCGACGGATCGTAACACAGGTTAGGGTCCGTATCTCCCAGCGGATCATGGCCTCAGTCTTCAGTGGCCAATGCGTTACGCCATGACGTTACGCCCCGTAACCTAAGTTACGGACCGTCTTTCTGAGGCGTAACCTGTGACACTACTTAGGCAACTTTCTGGAAATTTTCCTCAGCTTACGGTACACGTTACGGCCCGTAACATGAGTTACATACCGTCCTTTATAGCGGCACGTATCCTCTCTAGTACGGATCACGTTACGGCCCGTAACATGAATTACAGACCGTATTTTAGCTCCAAGTTGTCCGTTTTTCAGCATTTCTTTATCATTTCCGATCCTTAGTCAACCAACCCTATAAAACACAAAAATAACATAAGAAACGATGTAAAAATACTTAAAAACAAGCAACACTTCTAGTTACAAAGGCATAAAATGTGCCGAAATTCACGGCACATCAACACCCCCAACTTAAGCTTTTGCTTGTCCTCAAGCAACTACAATACGACTCACTACTAACACACGACATCTAGCAAAATAAGAATGACTACGGTGGTTTTGGCATGTGTTTCTAGCACAGAATCTACAATCCAAGAAAAATATTTGGGCTCTTATCCACCTCCTATTTGTGACACAAGACGCACATTTCAGAGAAATTGCAATTCACTATGCAACCTCAATTAATGACACAATCATAGTATGAGAGTCTCTATGCACATGAATTTCAACTTCCGAAAAGCCAGTTACTTTGTAATCTACAATCCTTACGCCCTCACATAGACCAAACAATGTCCCAACACACATTTACAAAATAAATGAGACAGAAGAATAAAGAGACAGAAGGACACTCACACTCACAAATAAATTTGCATACCATGCGTGTACATACCATAGGCTTGCCTTTATTTTCCATGCCTTCAACTTTGAACAGTTTGACTGTGATCACATTAGGACTTTTTAGGCTAGTAACATTGGCTTAGGGACGGGTAGGATGAATATTTGGATAGTGGTGACTCACCCTCCTTGACACTTCTTTTTGACTTCATTCACCTTTCTTCCTCTTATTTCTGACTCTACAGCTTCAGCGTGGATTTATTTAGAACTTATATATCTATATGTCTAATTTATATATATATATATATATATATATATATATATATATATATATATATATATATATATATATCCACACTGAATCATGCTCCGCAATACTCACGATCACCCCCAAAAGGCCTTTGGCCTTATTTTCCGCATCTTTCACTTATCACCCATAACTTAGGCTTTTAGCCTCATTATCCGCATCTTTCACTTATCACCCCCAAATTAGGCTTTTAGCCTCATTTGTCATTCTTCAGTGTCAAGGAGGGACTTGGTGCCAAATGGGTTTATTCACAGAAGGGAAGGAGGTTATTTCACGGCTAATCAAAGAAAAAGTCTATAGGCTCAAAATGGGAGACTAGGGATCATTTTCTGTACGGGCTAGGCTCATTTAAGATAAACAGGCTCTGGAGTTAATACAAAGAAAGCCTAAGATCACTTCACAATCAAACTCTCCTCAAAATTCACGCACGACCAACCGGGCAAGTTCTAGATTACAAGCATTTTACACAAATAGAAACTAAGAACTCACAACACAATGACATAAAGATTGTTTAAATACTATGACTTTACTTCCGTTTGAAGATTTCACACACATGAACACCCTTTATTTGCAATGTCATTAGAAGAACCATACATGTCAATATCAACAGCCTATTCTTGATTACATCACAAATTATTTTTCGGAGGGATATCATTGACTTATAAAAACACTTTTATATATGCTAGAAAACACGGACCACCACCACTTAAGTCATCATTACTTTTAATTTTAACTAAACATCCTAAACATTCCAAGTTCAACATAAAAAATAACATTCTTCGGGAAAAGAACACATGGCAAAGAACAGCCGAAGAGGGTCCTAAACACATACTTAATATCACAATTTTAGGACACAATAACAAAAACAATATTCGGAAAAAAAAAACAATAACAAAAACAATACCAAAAATACCAGCAACTACCCAACACCCCAAACTTGGAAACATGCATTGCCCTCAAGGCATCTATATAGTCCATAAATAGAATGGAGGGCCTCCCTAGAGCGCACTAGGCGCTTGGATCTGCGGCAGCATCTTGAGGTTGGGTAACCTCGGAGGTAGGAGCAATGGTGGTATCAGGCTGGCCAACACTAGAAGTCCCAGTCTCAGTGGGTGGAGCAGAAGTATGGTGAGTCGGCTCAATTGGATGGGCCGAGCTAGAAGTCGCTCCAGTGGTGTCAGAACCTAGTCGTGACTCATGTCGGATCTTCTTCAAAGTTCGTCGCTCCTCCTCCTCATTCTGTGAGCGCAAAGCAGCAAATAGATCAAGACTCAGGAGAATGGGCTCGAGGTTTTCATCATCTGGCGTGGCTCTCCTGCGCTTCCCTTTAGCCAAAGAGTGGGTATCCTCTGCCAACTCCTCGTCTTGCTCCTCCTCAACCGTGTCCTCGATCTCATCATCCCCAAGTAGACTCTGAACCAGCTGGTATAAGCTCTGTACCAACTCTGTGTGTACTTTCAGAATCTGTTCCGTCAGACAACAACTTCTTGTGCCTTCAATTTCTGCACATCATCCTTTAGGGTCCGCAACTCACTCCGAATAGTGCCATATTCCACAGCGGTGTGTGTCCTAGTCAGCTTCGTCATTCTGTTCTCAATACCATCTATCCGAGGGTGGATCTATAGGTGCTTATCAGCCATCTGTTCTTTTATCGGCCGCAACGCTGCATCAACAGCCCTTTTTGTGTACAATTTCAGCTTAGTCATGAGCTGCTTGACCTGCTTATCTGTTCGATCTGCTTGCAGGACCACTGCCCCAAAATTCTTCCGGTTGAAAATCATTTTCAAGCTCATTGGCTCGCCTTTGACTCTAGCCTATTTCTAGCAAGTTCGGGTGAGACTCCCGGTATGGGCTGAGCCGGTGCTGGGCTCGCTCAAGTGGAAGAGGTAAGACCACCCGAAGTAGGTGCGGCTGGAGCTGGCATGGGCTGTGTAGCATAATCAGCCGGTGGAGCCTCAGAATCTGTGGGCTGACCCGTAGCAGTTTCCGCAGCACCCATGATAGCCAAGGGTAAAACATCTGATCTCGTTGGCCGCTCCGGCACATCAGAAGACGAGGCAGATGGCATTGAACCTTGGCTCAACATATTATCTCTCCCCTTTGTGATGTCATAGATACTCCTGGCGATCACACTGTGATCGATAAAGGGGAGGGGTTCTGGTCCCACGCGCAAGCGTAAGAGCGTAAGCAAACATGGATGAACGAGGGAAGTGGCTGGTTGGGTGGCTCTCTCCCGGAGATCTTCTGCTACCAGTCTTCCAAAGTTGATCTTAAACCTCGACATAAGGGCAGCCACAAGAACAGCTCTGTCCGGAGTCAAATAATTATCTGCCTGGGTAGGACGGATGCGGAACAGAACAATTTGCCACCAAAACTTTGCTTCTAGCATGAGAGTGTTTTTCCAAATCCGCGTAGCGGTTGTCAACTTTGTCACTATTGCCCATTCGGGATCCGCCGACCGTGCAATCACTGAGGCCACCCATTTTCTGACGGAGATTGTATCTTTCTGTTCAATTTTGTAGATAAACTCCCCTTCTTCCGCCACTGTAGGCGCAATATAATCCTCCCCGAATAGTATTTTATTGATGGCCGTCGGAGAAACATCAATCTTCTTCTTTCGCACGACTACCTCATTCATGGCCGGAACTTGAGTGGCGCGCTGCCCTTTTTTCTGTGCTTTGAATACAGCAGCCTCATAAGAAGCGTAAAATTCCCGAACAAGAGCCGGGATGTAGGACCCCACAGAGTTTTTCAAAAACTCTAACTTGTAGAAGCAGATAGTGTCACGAATGCCTGGATATCCATCGAAGCTGACGTTCCTTTCCTCGAAAATACTTCGCTTTGGGCCCTGCCCCTCATTCTTTGCCAGCTCACACCCTTTGTTGTACAAGTCTTCAGATCCTTCCACAGAAAACCGGAGGTCCTGCTCACACATAGCCCTCATCCGAATGTCAGTCTCTCGCCTTTCCTGCTCGCGCTCTTGTTTGCGCTCCTCCGCAGTAGGCTGTCTAATGGGTGGTTGAGGCCGGTGTGGTAGTGTGACAGCCTGCCTGTGTTCACTATGGCTAGACGAACAAGACGACATCTCCTCATCAGACGAGGAGGAACTTTCAGATGGTGAGGCTGGCCTGCTAGGTGCAACGGGCTTCTTTGTATCCCTGGTGTCTTTGATTTGATCTTCGTCGCGCAACTGTGAGGTTACTTTGCCTGCACCACGGTCCTTTCCTTTGCCTGCAACCTTGGGTGCAACCTTGTTTCCTTGCCTTGGGTTACCCATACCTGTGGAAGGCAAAGTTAGATATGATACACGAGAAGCTTTTCAATTATACAACTTATTGGTTTAAGTTGGGAACTTCAATTAGCTCATGCACTGTAACACGGTCGACAGACCGTCGATGGTGTTACGGGCCGTATCTCCAACCGTAACTCAATTTTCATTTATAACACAGGAAACGTAACACATTCGACGGATTGTCATACTCGTTACGGTCCGTAACATTTACCCGTAACATGACCCAAATTTCCAGAAAGTTTTCTGGAAATCATAGGTGTTACGGTATGATGTTACGGACCATCACACGTGTTACGGTCCGTAACACCTCACCGTAACGTCACCTAAATTTCCAGAAAGTTTTCCTGGAAATCATCGATGTTACGATGTGGTGTTACGGTTCGTCAACCGTGTTACGATCTGTAACACCTCACCGTAACATCACCCAAATTTTCACAAAGTTTTCATGGAAATCATCGGTGTTACGATGGATGTTACGGTCCATAACACCCATTACGGACCGGAACACTGAATGACGGGCAATCAGTTCACAGATGCATAGCTTGGCCAAATTTTCTAGTTTAAGCACGAGGCCATGATTTTCGACTTTATGATCCTTGGGTATGGTGTAAAACACCATTTTATCCCCTCACATGCCTTGGGTTACTTAAACTTCACCCGGCTTCACCAAAGTTTTCATGGGAACCTTTTATCGAACAGTTGGTGGGCAAAGCAATTTAGTAGTTTCACGAATGAAACTTTCAATCGGGATGCCCTCCGACTCAGTGAGAGACAATGTGCTTGTGCCCACGAGTCTCTCAAACAACAAACATACCAAACCCAACCCCCAACCATTGTTAAATTCCACGCAATTATTCAATGGGGATTCAAACTCATTCTACACATTCAACACATTAATTACAAGGCATTGTATACGAATTTATTCATGAAAGATCATAGCAATCTTATCGATAGGTAAAAGAAGAAAGAGAGTGAACACATTGTTATACCTGATCATTGGCGATGCTTGGATGAAACTCGAAATTAAAGCAGGGATGGTGACAAGAGGAAAAAAACAACAACTATGGTGAAAGAAATATGAGGGAGAGGGGGAGATGAAGAAAGGGGGAAATGAAGAGAGTAAGAGGGAAGTTATGAGGATGAGGGGGTTAAAAAATTTCAAAGCAACGGTTGAATTTGAAATGGTAACCGTCAGGTGATGTATTTAAACATGCTCGAATGTTACGTTCCATGTTACGGACCGTAACATGAGATACGAGACGTAAGTCGTGTTACGGTCAACCAAACAACCCCGTTTTCATTTTTCATTAATGACATGGCACTACAGCCGACGGACCGTACGGTCCGTATTACCTGGCATAACAGGTGCCAATTTTCTAGTGATTGCCCAGATTTCTGCCAAGGTTACGATTATGTGTTACGGTCCGTAACGTGGGCAATGGTTCGTAACTCAGACCGTAACACTTTTCCTCCATCCTTCAGTGATTTCTGGATTTTCTTTTCTCTTGTTACGCTCCATTATACGAACCGTAACATGAGTTACGGGTCGTAACGTGGAGCGTCCTGTCCTTGAAAACTCAGCAGTTATTTTCTTTTGGCCTCTACAGTTCGTAGAATCCTACCACATCAACAAATATCAAAAACACAAAAGAAAACAAAGGAAATACAAAATTTAAACTACTTACAAAGCAGTAAATGTGGGTTGCCTCCCACACAGCGCTTGGTTTAACGTCACGGCTCGACGTGATATCTCAATTTCCAGTTCAGGAATCGTATTTCAAACGATATCTATCAACTACCTTACCATCATCAATACACTAATGGTAATGCTTCACTCTTTGTGCATTCAATTTAAAAGTTCGAGTGTCATCCTCGGTTTTCACCTCAATGACACTTCCATTTGGGGAAACACTTGCGATTTCAAACGGACCTGACCATCGAGACTTTAGCTTGCCCGGAAAGAATTTTAGGCGCGAATTGTACAACAAGACCAAGTCCTTCGGCTGAAAATTCCTTTTGAGGATCTTCGAGTCATGATGGTATTTCATCTTTTCCTTGTACAGTGTTGCACTTTCATAAGCATTGTACCTAAATTCATCCATCTCGTTGATTTAAAACAACCTCAGCTTTGTTGCTTCATGCCAATCCATGTTCAGCTTCTTCAATGCCCAAAGGGCCTTATGCTCAAGCTCAATAGGAAAATGACATGCCTTCCCAAATACCAACTTATACGATGAAGTCGCAATAGGCGTTTTGAATGCCGTGCTATACGCCCATAGAGCATCATCCAACTTTTTGGACCAGTCAGTGCGATTCACATTGACCGTCTTTGCTAAGATGCTTTTTATCTCGTTGTTGGAGACTTAAACCTGACCACTCGTCTGAGGATGATATAGAGTGGCAACCCTGTGATGCACGCCATATTTTTCAAGAAGATCAGCAAATGGTTTGTTGCAGAAATGAAAAGCACCATCACTAATAATAGCTCTAGGAGTGCCAAATCTAGTAAAGATGTTCTTTTTTTAGAAAGACATTGACTCTCCTACCATCATTGTTAGGCAAGGCCACCGCCTCCACCCACTTGGAGACATAATCCACCGCAACAATAATATATTTCAGGCCATAGGAGCTCACGAAGGGCCCCATAAAATCAATGCCCCACACAAAGAGCTACTAAGAATATACTTATATATATATATATATATATATATATATATATATATATATATATATATATATATATATATGATTAAGTCATATGTATACTATATATAAGTTATATGTATACTATTATACTATATATACTATATATATGTTTAAGTTATATGTTGTTACGTCCCATATTTTTATACATTGGGACAACCCGGATTAACTATGATAATTTAAGGTCAAAATTTTTCCGGGATTTGAAGTCGGGACTTTTGACCATTTGATTTTATTTGGAGACATACGTTATATATGAAATTGTTGGTATGGAACACTTAGGAAAAATTGGGACCACAATTCACAAAATTGGAATTTAAAATGTTGTTCAAAACTCCCTTGTAGCCGTGTGAATTAAAAAGGGGTCCCACACATTGTGTGGCCAATTATAATTGGTCCAACACATTGTGTGGACCCAAGGTAATGGGGACACTTAAAAGATGAATAAGTGGTCTTCTTTACTCATTCTACACTTCAACACTTAGCAAAATATCAACATTGAGAGCCCTTTGTTTTCTCCACTGTTTCGGCCAGCCAAGGGGAGATCCAACCCCATTTTTTTTTCTTCCCAAAAATTATTTCCTTGGTGTTAACCCACTATATTGAGGTCCCTAAGTAGCGTGGAAGAGTTGTTCGGGTCATCCAACCATTAGTTGTACCCATTTGCAAACCCTAACTATTTGGTGGATTGAAGAAGAAAGGTATGTTTTTCTCTTGTTTTTGTGTTGTGAACATTTATTCATGTTATGGTATGTTAATAGGGATGGAAATCATGAAATATAGTATGATTGGAAGTGAGTTGTGTGATGGGTGTTCTAGCCGTGTATATGGGTGTGACAAATGGAATTGATGAATTAATTCTATATTATGTTAGATTAGTATCGAGTGGGGAAAAGAATAAAAATCATCGATACATGTATATGTGTTGTGTAGCCGTGTTTATAGCCTCCAAATTGTAGCAAAGAAGGAATTAATCTCGCTTAGCGTCGTAATGGTTATTGTGATGACTTGTAGGTTAGAAATGAGAATTTAATGTCCCAAATTGACATAGTAAGCGTTGCGGACTGATTTGGAGAACTTTGTGCATTGAATAAAATTCGTATATATAAGAATCATTAACATGTGTATGTGTGTGGCGCGGGCGAATGTGAGTTTTATAATGTGTCGAAGATCGTAATACTATCGCTTAGTATTTTAGTTATCGTCGAAACGAATTCTAGTTGGAAATAAGTGTTTAAGTGGCTCAAGATTGATGTTGAGAAATTGTGGGCTGTTTTGAGGCTAGTTGTGCATTTGACGTAAATTGTATATTTTATGAAAATCATATCGTTATATTGTGGATTGTGGTACAAAACATGACTTGAAAATGAGGAATGGAAAAGGGGACTGTTTTCGGCCAAACAGTGGAAAAATTTTCGGGTCGTTGGAAATATTATGTGGATTGTTTAGAATGTCCTAGAATATTGTGGTAAAGACTCGGGTTGATAATTAAATGTGTGAGCGATGTGGTGGCTTGAATGTGAGCCGTTGAATTGAATATTTGGAAAGTTGTCGAATGATGAAAAAGAGAGCTATTAATGTTATTTTGTCTTCCGAATTTATTATTGATGTTGCTAGATTGGTTATTGTGGCTGTTGTTGTTGATTCTTAAGCGAGATAAATTCTCGGGATGGCCTATTTACAGGGGAAGTGCTGCCGAATTTTTTTTGTAGAATTTAGAGTTAGTTGGAATGATTTTTTTTTTTAATATGCCTATGGTTAATATTGGATATTCATTGGCACATTTTGTAGACCTTGGGGAGCCCGAGGGGTAAATTTGGAGTAGCTTTAGATTGGCTAGCTTGGAAGTGCGTTCGAGGTATGTAAGGCAACTTCCTTTCTTTTTGGCATGTCTTAGTTTTTATAGGCTAAATTAGAGCCTTAAGGAAACTTCCAAATCCGAAATCCGAGCATGTTATGATCCGTATATGTTCTTTGGCACTCTTATGTATGATTTGATGAAATATGAACCTTGATGTATTTGAAAAATCGCTTTTCTAACTTTGCGCAAAAAGGTTTCACTTTAAGGAACTTCGAAATATCTGAATGCCATATCTTTCACATAAATGCTCGGATTGCTCCAATATATTTTTATAAAAATTTTGCAATACATATAACGAGTATGTTTTTCATAAGCGGGCCTGACTTGGGTAAATACCCACCCGTGGGTCCCGCGACTTTTTGTTTTTTTAAATTCGGGAGATTTTGAAAGAATTTGTTAAGACTACTATCCGATTTTCAAATACGATCGTTTTGCTTATGTTTGAATTTATGATATTGATTTTATGCATATGACTACTCACGACTCTATTTGTGCATTTGGTTACTCCCTTCGCCGAGTCCCGGGCCGGTTATGTTATCGTGCGCATTTTGATATACTCCGGAGTTATGCTGTGTTTATGGTTCACCGAGCTACTCGCAAAAGAGGGTCGGGTTCCATCTATATTTGGTGTTATGTTGTATATGGCGTTATGTTGTGATGTGATATGTGACGGGGATACGGAGATTTGAAATCTTTCTGGTGTTATGCTGTGTTATGGCGCTATTGACAGGCGGGAGACCATATTCTTCTGTACCCTATGCATGATTTACATATTTGAAACTAAATAATTTGATAAGATTGAATTTGCACTTATGTTTGATACTCCCATTTCGCTATGTCTCAGATTTGCTTTCTGTACATTCTGCTTTGCATACTCAGTACATATTTCGTACTGACCCCCTTTCTTCGGGGGCTGCGTTTCATGCCCGCAGGTACAGACGCACAGTTCGGTGATCCCCCAGTGTAGGATACCCCTTTTGCTGTTGGAGTGCTCCCCTCCCTTCAGAGCACATCTTTTGGTATACACTTTTGTTCGTTATGTTGTATATATTCGTTCATGGGTACGGCGGGGCCCTGTTCCGCCATATGATTCGTTTGGTCTGTTTAGAGGTCTGTAGACTTATTTGTGGGTGTGTGTGCCTACTTCTGTACAGTTGTGTCCATATGATCTTCTTCGTCATGGCAGCCTTGTCGGCATGCATTTTGTATATGTTTTTGGGTCGTTGTGCCATTTGATAGCCTTGTCGGCTCGCACATGTATATGTTGTGTTTGGGCGATCCCATTCACCGCGGTGGCCGGTCCGCATATGTTTACACGTTGCTTTGTTAGCCCTGTGTGGCCTTTGTTGGTATTTGCTGTGTACAGGGTTATTTTGGATAGTTCGAAAAACAAAGGAAAGTCTGCCGAAATTTTTCTGGAAATTGTCTAAATTTGAAATATAGCCTTGATGGCTTCTGTTATATACTTGAATGCGTTTGATAAAATTTTGAGATAGCATTTGATAGATGTGTTTGGGTGCCCAGATTGGGCACTAGTCACGGCCTACGGGGTTGGGTCGTGACATATGTATACTATACATACTTATATATATATATATGTTTAAGTTATATGTATACTATACATACTTAATACTTATATATGTTTAAGTTATATGCATTATAACTTAAGTTATTTATAGCTTAACTTTTTTCTAAGTTTATAAATTCCTATTTTATAAATTAAGTATATTTATATTATAAGTATATTCTTAGTATATTTTAGTTATTTTTCAAATATATAACTTTCTAGTTTTTAATTTAAGTAGATGTGTATTATAAGTATATTCTTAGTATATTTTAGTTATTTTTCAAATATATAACTTTCTAGTTTTTAATTTAAGTAGATGTGTATTATAAGTATATTCTTAGTATATTTTAGGTATATTCCTAACTTAATATAACTAAAAATATGAACACAAGTAAATAGGAGAAAGCTCAATGAGCCATATATTTTATTCATTCATGGATAACATTTATTTGCAAGTTGTAATTTTTTTATCTTGCAAATAATACATGAGTTGTAAAGAAATAGTAGAATAATAAAATAAAAAATTGTCAATCATTTGGTTAATATCTGCTATATCATATTCGGTCATGGAGATATCTTCAAATCTTCCATTTGGTCCGCTCCACTTGCTATCTAATCTTCAATCTCTTCCTCTTTGCCTTCCGCCGCTTCTAAGTTTTGGTTGCGTCACTCCGATCTAATCCAATCGCGAATGCACACTAGTACTTGCAAGCTAAATCCGGATAATGAGTGTCTATGGTCTCCAATTCGTTGTCTTCCTTGGCTAAATGCACTCTCCGAAGCCACGGTTGATATTTGAACCGTAAGGATATCTCGAGCCATTCTTGAAAGTATCGGATGCCTCGTCTTGTATTTCTTTCACCATGCTAAGACGTCCAAATCATCTAGTTGGTTGATATCCACATTTGGCTGCATCAAATAAAAGTGATATTCATCAAAGTTTGCATTATGAGAAAGAGTTGGATGTGAATGTAAAACTTTTAAATGCAACAAACCCGACAAGCCCTTTTTGCTACTTTGAAAAGTAGTAGGGCGTGGAGCAACGGGTGTAGCATTTTCTTCCAAATTAGAATAATGACTAAAAAATTTTCTAAACTCGGCATCAATCGTGAGCTCGGCGTCAATTAAAGATGGTTCAACATCCTCTTCAATTTCTAAAAAGGTATAAATTTGATTAACCAATGCTCTAGTATAAGACAGTTTTAAACAAAGATTTAAAAAAGAACCCAATATAAATAAAGTTGGGATGGGCAAAAATACTTTTTAAATTTTGTTGTCATATTAAAAATAGCTGCTTGATAACCGGATTTATTTTTATACTCTTGTAAAACTCTAGCTATTTCCACTAAGTAGGCTAAAATTTTTATTATCGTGGGATAGAATTGTCTAGAAAAAGCAAGAGTTGCATTATAAAAAATTTGTAAGAGTTCAACACATTCCTTAACATCTTCGCAATCGGTAATATTTAACCAATCATCACTATTCGTATTAAAATGGTTGTGAACTTATTGTATGGGAATCCTATACTCATATACTTGTTGTAACATAATGTAAGTGTAGTTCCACCTAGTCTCAACTTCTACTTGAATTTTCCTAGGTCTAAGGCCAATTTCCACACAAGAATTCTTAAAATCTCTCAGTTTTGCCCTATTAGCATTACAAAAAATTAAACGCAACCGCATTTCTAACTTTTTGAATAGAATCTTCAAAACACTCAAGACCATCTTTAACAATCAAGTTTAAAATGTGACAACTACATCTCACATAAAAAAAAAAATTAGCGGAGGGTTTAATTCCTTTTTTAAAAGAACAACCGCCTTTGTATTATTAGAAGCATTATATAAAGCAATACAAAGTTTTTTTTCTATAAATGTAAAAAAATCTCATAATAGTAGACATTGAATCAGCTAAAATTTTTCTATCTTGATGACCTTTCCCTTCATCATATAAAAAAGCTATAATTCTTTTTTGCATCACCCAATTATCATCAACCCAATGACATGTAATAGCAAAAAAATCTAACTTGTTAAGACTAAGACCCAAATCGGCGGTAAGATAAACATTACAATTTAAAGAATTAAATACAAGGCGCAAATAAAATCTATATTTGTTATACAAATCTATAACATCCGCTCTACAAGTACTTCCAGGAATACCCTCAAATAACGGATTATAACAACTTTGAACATAAGTAACAAACCCCAAAGCCGAAGGAAAGGAAAATGGTAGAGCATCAAAAGCAACCATTTTAGCTATTTCTACCCTCAAATAGCTATTTTTTCTTGTCATACTTAAAAATTTTACCGGTTCGTGCATCTATCGTCATTTGAATACCCCTCATATTTGAACCTGTTTGCTCTTCCCAAACATCCTTATGTCTACTTTTCATATGATTCGTTAGTGTACCCGTTCCACCATCCTTACTAATTTGTTGCTTAAAAACAAATTCTTGTTTACATATATTGCATGTAGCTGTTTGTCTTTCCTTATTCTAAGTCATAGATTCCCAGATTTTAGCGGTTGGCTTACGAGTTCTAGGCGGTTTGTCTTGTATATGTGATTGTGCAGGACCTGTATCTCCTATGGGATTTTCGGGGACTTGTGTTTCATCATCATCATCATCATCATCAATTTCATTAAAAGTGTCGGTATAATGTTGTTGCATTGCCTCATGATCTAAAAGTGAATTATTTCCACAAACATCAATACCTAAATTAGGTGTTTCGTTCATAAATGTTTCCTCATTAAATTCACCCCTAACAATACCACTAATACCTGCACCACGTCTAAATCTCTTCGCCATTATTAAATAGAATTAATTTAAATCACACTCAAATAAATCACAAGAAAATAAATTGCAACAAATTAAATTGCGTAAATTAAATAGCGAAAAATAAAGATAGCGTTGGAACGAAGGTACCAAATTGCCAGACTAATTTCCAATTAAGTGAAGGCGGCTAGAATTGCAAATCCAGCAAAGCTACTTCGGATTGTTATAAAATCACCAACTCCACCAACAATATCATAATTGCAAAATTAATAATTGAAACTAGAATAAGATTTTATAATATTTAATTGAGAGACATTTAAAGTGGCTAATTGTTGCAAAGTAACTATAATCGAGAGATTGAGAAAAAGAGAAGAGTAAATTGGTGTGGATTAAAATGAAAATGAAGAGGAATTTATATAGGGGTGGGAATAGGTTAAAGTGTTAACAAAAAAGTTTGGGGGGTTGGGGGCCAAAAGGAGAGTTTGGAACCGTTTGCCAACGACCATTTTTGCAAATGGACCTTTGGCCAACGGTCCAGCCCATATACCCAACGGCTACATTTAAAAAAAAAAAAAAAAAATTGACCGATTTAATCGATTCCGATCTCAAAAAATCGAAACCGGATCGGTATGTATTAAATGGTTAACCGGAACCGGTAAATCGATTCCACCGGTTTCGATTTTACCGGTCCGGTTACCGGTTGACAGGCTTAGGCACCACTGCCAAAAACATGAAAAAATTGAAGAAAAAACATTCCTCCATACCAAAAATGCCCCTAAAGGAAAACGAAAATATGATAATACAACTTCAACTTCACATCATGTTGCATGTCATACATCTCAAAGTCAAACTTTAAATAGTAGTAACAATTCAAGCTTTTTGAAGATGAAGATTAGTTAGATCCATTTACTTAAACAACAAACACAAAAAGGAAACAAGGGTTGTTGACAATAAGACTAGAGCTCTATTCATATCATTAATAATCACTTTTTTTTGGCGTCTGCCAAATTTTCCAGCCAGGCTGCACCCATTGAACCAATTGCAATCATCCTCGATGCACCCCCAAAACCAAATGCACCCAGTAAAGGACCCACTATACCCGCTATAGTAACCCCCGTCTCTAGGGTAAAAAAAGAAGACGACTCCTCTTCACCACCAACGCGAGGATCAGTTGTATTTTGCCCCTCGTGATGATCCTGCAATTAAGGGTGAAAAAATTAGCACTTTAAAATATGATCCACCACACTTGGCTTAAGTTTAGATTGATCATATTGAAATGCTCAATCAAAATATATAAAAATGGATAGATACCTAGCTCAAATTGATCTATGAAAAAACTCTTGTTAAAATATGTTTAAATAAAACAATATTTTTATTTAATATGTTAGAATAATATTGAATTTATTTTTATTAAATGCTTAAAAAGTTAATTAAGAAACAAATAACAACAACAACATAAGTAGTGGAGTAAGTGAAAGGAAGTGCGTACACACACCGCCTTATCCCTAATCGGTGCACGAAGCTTCTGCTATGTGCGGGATTTGAAAAAAAGCCTGATCACAAGGATCTTTTGTACGTAGCATTACCTGCATTTCTGTAAGAAGTTGTTTTCACGGCTCAAACCCATGACCTATTAAAAGCAAATAAAATAATGAAAAACGCATGCTGAAAAAACAATGAAGAAGAATATAGTACCAACAACATATAATGAATTATTTTGGATATGTCATATTTTGACCCGTTCAAATTCAATTCAATCCATGCGTTTGACCCACATATATACCTGCAAAAATTTGCGTTCCTGCATGGACACCATGGAACAAGCATCTTCAAAAGTGGGGAGAGGCCACCTTGATTATATTATATTCTTGAGGATCTCGTATTCACTAGGCAAACCAGCAAGAAGTTGCAACACCATGTCCGAATCTGATATTGGACTATCGATTGCTGCTAGAGAATCTGCTATGGACTTCAATCTTTTCACATAGGACTCAATGGTCTCATCATCCCCCTTTCTTGTACTGTGAAATTGCATTCTTAGTTGAACTCGCTTGATCTGATCATCCTGAATTGGAATTTTTTTCGTTTTTGTTAGAATTATCATCTTCCTCTGTTGGAAAACTTATTTTCACCTATTCATTTGACACCAGCGGCGGATACAGCTTGTTAGTACCGCGTTCATATGAAAAATTAAAACCTAGTACTTTTGACATAGGGTTTATATTTATGTATACAAATTCGCTAACGTTTCAATAAAAATAAAATATGAACGCAGGATTTTAAAAACATAAATGCTTCAACATTAAAAATCTTAAAATTTAAATCATAAAATTTAAATCTTGAATCTGCGAACCCCTTACCTGCATTAATATGCCCTCCTGCACGTACACCATGGAACAAGCCTCTTCAAAAGTGGGGAGAGGCCACTTTGATGATAATATTTTCTTGACGGCCTCGTATTCACTAGGCAAAGCAGCAACAAGTTGCAACACCATGTCCGAATTTGACGTTGGACTGTCGATTGCTGCTACAGAATTTGCTATGGATTTCAATCTTTTCACATAGGACTCATTGGTTTCATCATCCCCCTTTCTTGTACTGTGAAATTGCTTTTTCAGCTGTTGAGCTTTCTTCGTTGGAAAACTCATTGTTATGCTAGTCTCCCTCTCTCTGTATTTTTTTTTTTTAATTCAACTGCACCTCTAAGGTTGAAGACCATAAAATATAGAGAAAATGAACAAAATGGTCCTTGTGCTTTTAATAAGAGTGAATCCAGGAGCTTCCCGTTAGCCTGAAATGACGGAGGAGCCCTCGGATTTCTCTTTAACTACGTATCCTTATAATTGAGTATCTCTGTACTCTTTACTGAATTGTGGGCCCAAAATTTCACATCTAATTTTGAAGACTTTTTTTTTGGGCCCAGATTGTCCTTCATTTGGGGTGGTCTTTAATTATTACCATTTAAATTAACAGTCTTTAAATTTTACCTTTTAGTTAATATTTTGAAATTGTAGATTTAAATCTCAGCTCAGTTAAAAAAGTAAAAAATTTACAAGATAAAATATCTGAGTAAAATTTTATAAATCTGTCCATACAAATTATAATTTTGCAAATCTGAAAAAATTAAAAACCATCATTTTGAGAGATGACAATTAAAGATCACCCTTCAAATTGCCGTTTTGAAGATACATAGTACAAAATCTGGGCCCACTTGAGTTCACACATTCCGTACAGAATGACAGGGGCAGGGCCAACTATACTTTTGGTCACTTATGGTCTCCAATTTTTCTTCTTCAACGTGTTTTCCCCATCTTTAACATTGGAGGTATTTTTTTTTGCTCATTTTTGTAAATGAAAAACGATCTTTCTTTTCTATTGCAAATTAAAATTGATCTAACTTTAGCATATGCATTTTTAAATCTTATAAATATAAATAGCAAAGTGTTTTTTTGGATGAATCAAAAGAAGCACATTCTTATAAATTAAAACGGATCTTTCTTTTCCATTATTATATATTAAATATGATCTAAATTTAGTATATCTCTGATCTCTAAATCATGCTGGACTTCACTTATAAATTTGAAAAAATTCCTAACTTCATCTTTAGAAAGGTTAAACTTTAAACCAATGATAAATTTTCATGAGGATATGGCTATATCACACGACATGTTAATTTAGTTCAAGGTGCTATTTTTGGGACACCAACTTTAAATATTTGTCTTAAGCTTAATTTCCATTGACAACATCATTGATTAAAATGATTTTTTTGTTTGAAAACTTTAAAAAAAAAAATTGTTTGTTATGTTAAATCCTTTCATAAATTTTGTTGAGAACTAACATGTTTTATTATTGGTGATTCTTTTTCTACTCCATAAATAGCTTAGTAACATTAGATTTCTTATTTAGGATTAACCAATTTCTTATTTAGGATTAACCGACAATATAGATTAAAAATGATAGAAAACATAATTTCTATTTTTCTGTTTTACCCATAATATTAATTACTCATTTCAAACAATTTTTCAAGTTCAATAAAAATACGTAACAATTAATATGAGTATCATGATAAATTATGCACTTCATTTATTATTTCTTAAAGGTGTGCAAAGTCTATAGTGACCAAATAAAAGTGACCGGAGGGAGTACCTGTTTGGTTTTAGCCAACTTTTCACTCCAGTTTAAAAGAAAAAGGTAATTTTCCTCTTTAAGTTTTTAACATTAATTTGTGTGGCAATAAAATCTTGTTTCGTTAAGGTAAGATAAAAAGGGTAAAGTTAATTTATTTTCAAATATAAATTATTCCCTTCATCTCAGTTTATGTCACTCTTTTCTTTTTAATTTGTCTTAAAAAAGTGATATTTTTCATGTTTAGTAGTAACAATTGACCTTCAAAGTTCAAACTTCTCATTTTATCTTTAAAAACATAATTTATAGCCACAAAATAATCTAAGATTTATTTTAAACCATGAGTTTCATAAAAAAAATTAATAAAATTATGTGCTCAATCAATACCTTCACATAAATTGGGAAGGAGAGTGTATTATTTTTTTTGTAATAGATTATAAGGAAATAGTAATATATACACTGAGAGAGTAAAATTTAAAATTAAATTACTTTTTAATATATAGTAAT
The DNA here is from genome assembly GCF_019175385.1 of Lycium barbarum. Taxonomy (NCBI): domain Eukaryota; kingdom Viridiplantae; phylum Streptophyta; class Magnoliopsida; order Solanales; family Solanaceae; genus Lycium; species Lycium barbarum. The sequence continues at coordinate 11,741,228 of NC_083338.1, forward strand.
AAAAAAAAGTATGCAACACATATTTTACTTTTCAATTAAAATAGTACGATGAGATGACAATTCATTGCACTAAGAGCTAATTTGGTTGGTGGATGAAAAGTCGACAGGCATGCATACTTACGAAAAAGAGAGTCAAGAAACAAAGAGAACATCTAACTTTTGCTGTGGCCAAAATTTTCTTTGCTTGTTAATGTGTCTTTGTTATCTTCTCTAAACTTTGAGACACTATCATTATTTTGGGGAGATTTGATTTTGATTCCCTGAATTATAATGTTACTTTTTCTTTTTTAACTACATAATGCTGAGATAATTATTCAAATCACCTATTGGACCAAGAGTAAAGAAAGATTTAAAAACATATAATGTCATTTAACCTATAATTACTTGTTTGGTACCGTGAAGTTACATTTTTAGTTGTCGAGCTAAAATTACTTGATCGGTGGAAGCCATTTCAGTGTTGGGCATAGAGTAGTTGGAGGAACTTTCACCTTTTTTCCTTTGGAACATCCATAGTTTGTTTTAACTCTCACTGGCTAGTGTACTTCTAATATGAGTAGGTTTGGACCGTCTTAAGGCTGAAGACCATATGAGTCGTTCTAAATGAAAACTTCTTTTTTTGTTTCCCATTCATTGTTTAATATCTGCGTTGAAACCTGAAAATCTTGTTCGCATTGCAGTACCATTTCGGCGGCACTCCTTTTGTTAAATTTCACAATAACAGGAGCATAAATGACTCAAAATTGTAATTGATGATATTTTTAATCATTAAAACAAAATACAAAAATATTTTTTACCCTTTTTCCTATTTATTTTAGACCATAAGTTTTAATTTTTTTTTTCAAAAAAAAAAAAAAACTTGTGCTCAATCATTTAAACATTAAAATACCAAAACTATTCATCGCATATTTAACGGACTATTTAGAATCTACTCTCATGTTTGAGGGATCATTTTCTCAACTTTTTAGTGAGCGAAACAAGTGTCCCGAAAACAAAAAAAAAAAATGAAGTCTTCAAATCTTCAACACCATATTCAGTCACATATGATCACAAGAACACCATGTGCTAATAAAAACAGACCAGACTTTGTTACATAAAACGAAAATAAAAAAAATAAAAAAATCACAACGTGAGAATTAGTGAAAACAAGACTTTTATAGATCACCATCTTCTAAGTTCCACTTAGATCGAAGCGTTGATGAATTACCTCCTACCAGAATTGCGAAAACCGCGGGTAGAAGGGCGTCTCCTATTGTTTGGGCCCCTTCCTCCAAACACATTCCAAAGGTCCCATGCAGTTGAAGCCACATAACTCCCCTTGTTAAGCATATCAAGGAACTTATCAAATGTCTCTTTATTAAAATAATTTCCCTCCTCACTACTACTAGGATTTGTTGTTTCTTGCTCTTGCAATAATGTTTCGTACATGTAAAGCCTGGCACAAGCTGTTGAAAAATCAGGGAGAGGAAACTGAGATGAGATTGTGTCTTGGTAAGGCGAATATTGACAAGGAGAACCGGCTAGAAGTTGCAAAACCAAATCTTGATCTGATACAGGATTGTTGATTTCTGCTAGAGCATCGGCTATGGATTGCAAACTTTTCACATATAAGATTCAACGGAAAAGGCTCGTAAATACCCCTAACCTATTGAAAAAGACTCATAAATACTCTCCTTTCATTTTTTGGTCTAAAAATATCCTTCCATCCACCTTTTAGGTCTAAAAATATCCTTAAGATTTTGTTTTTGGCTCAAATATATCCCTCAAACTAACAAGTTAAAATTAACTCTTTTAAAAAGCCAAATGACATTTTGTAATTGGTCAATAATAAAATTCCGTAATTTAAAAAAAAATCTGATTTTTTTTTTTAAATCTAGATTTTTTTTTAAATCTGGAATATTTTTTTTAAAATCTGGATTTTTTTTTTAAATTACGGAATTTTATTATTGACCAATTACGGAATTTTTAAAAAAATCTGATTTTTTTTTTTAAATCTGGATTTTTTTTTAAATTACGGAATTTTATTATTGACCAATTATGGAATTTTTAAATTACGGAATTTTTTTTTAAATCTGGAAAATATGGAAATTTTTTTTAAATCTGGATTTTTTTTTTAAATTACGGAATTTTATTATTGACCAATTACAAAATGCTATTTGACTTTTTAAAAGAGTTAATTTTAACTTGTTAATTTGAGGGGTATATTTGAGCCAAAAACAAACCTTAAGGGTATTTTTAGATCTAAAAGGTGGATGAAAGGATTTTTTAGACCAAAAGGTGAAAGGAGGATATTTATAAGCCTTTTTCAATAGGTTAGGGGTATTTATGAGCCTTTTTCGAAGATTCAATGATCTCGTGATCCTCCTTTCTGGTACCGTGAAGTTGCATTTTCAGTCGCTGAGCTACAAACTTTTCATCTTCAGCAAAATTTGTTTCATCTTTCTTTGATGGAAAAATCATTGTTGGTCTCCTCTCTCTGGCTGCTATACTTTGTTGTTGGTTCACGTTTACATTGTAATGTTGAAGACCTTGAGCCTGTTTGGATGGGCTTATGCCTATAAGCTGTTTGCAGTTTATAAGCTAAAAAAATAAGTTGAGGTAGTCTAACTTTTTTTTTTTTGGCTTATAAGCTGTTTTCAACTTATAAGCGGCTTTAGATAAGCTAAGTCAAATGGGCCCAATTATTTTTTTGAGTTTATTTTAAGCACAAAATGACTTTAAGCTGGCCAGCCAAACACTCAAAAAAGTTGAAAACAGTTCATAAGCAACTTATAAGCCAATCCAAACGGGCTCCTTATAAGATTCCATTTGGTACTGTAGACAAAACTACATGTTCATTTGTAATTGGACAACAAAAAACAATCTACCCCTTCATTCTCTTTTATTTGTTCAATATTCTAAAAATGCATTTTACTTTTAGCATATCAATAGAAAATAATTTCTATTTTTCTATTTTACTCATAATATTAATTAGTCATTTCAAACAATTTTTCAAGTCCAATAAAAATATGTAAAGGTATCATGATAAATTATACACTTCATTTATTATTTTTCTTAAGGGACATGCGAAGTCTATAGTAGCTAAATAAAAGTGAACGGAGGGAGCACCTGTTTGGTTTTAGCCAATTTTTCACTCCAATTTAAAAGAAAAAGGTTTTCCTCGTAAATTTTTAACATTAATTTGTGTGGCAATAAAATCTTTTTTCACTAAGGTAAGATAAAAAGTGTAAAGTTAATTTATTTTCAAATATAAATTATTCCTATCATCCCAGTCTATGTCACTTTTTTTTTTTTTATAGTTTGTCCTAAAAATGTGATATTTTTTATGTTTAGTAGAAACAATTTACCTTCAAAGTTCAAACTTCTCATTTTATCTTTAAAAACGTAATTTATAGCCATAAGAAAATCTAAAATTTATTTTAAATCATGAGTTTTAAAAAAAATTAATAAAACTATGTGCTTAGTCAATACCTTCACATAAATTGGAAAGGAAAGAGTATTATTTTTTTGTAATAGATTATAAGGAAATAGCAATATATAAACTGTGAGAGAGTAAAATTTAAAATTAAATTACTTTTTAATATATATTAAAAAAGTAAGCAACGCATAGTTTACTTTTCAATTAAAATAGTACGATGAGATGACAATTCATTGGACTAAGAGCTAATTTGGTTGGTGGATGAAAAATCGACAGGCACGCATACCTACGGAAAAGAGAGTCAAGAAACATGAGTCCGCGATATTTGTAAGATTAAAAAAAACAAATTGAATCAAATTAACACAGAAAAAAATATAAGTAGGTTTCACGCATTAATTTAGTGCGTGAAAAAATCAAATTGTAAAAATAAAAATTTAACTTTTCACGCACGAATTTCGTGCGGGAATGAGGCCAACAAAAAGCCATGCAATATCAGCCTCTTGTAAGTCATGCAACAAAACGTCATGCAATACCATTTTCCCTTACAAACTGAAGTTAGCAACAAAACAATACAAAAACTATGTAAGTGTTATAAATTGTTTGTATATATTGTCCGCTTTGGCGCACCTCACGGCTTTAAAACGCGTATACAAGTAAAGGCTTCAGGCCCAGCTTATAAGCACGCACACAATCCCGTGTGCGAGCGATGTGGGAACTTCAAGTTCACAACACACCCCCTCATCGCGAGCATCGTGCTGATAACGTATTATGAAATACAACTATGAAGTAAATACACAGAAGAAATATGTAGAGAGAATATGTAGAGAGATATCAGATTATATTACTTATTCTCTTTCAACATTGCATCTGTGCATCCTATTTATAGGAGCAACATACAAAGGAGATATTTTGGGATATTTTGGGATATTTGGGATATTTGGGATATTTTGGGATATTTCCAAATTAATGGATATCCACTAGTTGGATATTTATAACACTCCCCCTTGGATGTCCATTAATAGATGATGTACCTCGTTAAAACCTTATTTAAAAAAAACCCTGTGGGAAAAAGTCCTAATGAAGGAAAAAGAGTGCACATATCTAGAAATACGCTTTGAGAGTTGCCTCATTAAAAACCTTACCAAGAAAACCCAATGGGACAAAACTTGGTTAAGGAAAAAAGAGTACAACGCGTATTTCACTCCCCCTGACGAAGACCAAGATTCAGATGTCGGAGTCTTCGCATTCCAATCTTGAATATCATCTTCTCAAGGGTTGAAGTTGGCAAAGATTTAGTGAACAAATCTGTAGGATTGTCACTTGAACGGATTTGTTGCACATCAATATCACCATTCTTCTGGAGATCATGTGTGAAAAATAACTTTGGTGAAATGTGCTTTGTTCTATCTCCTTTTATGAAACCTCCTTTTAATTGAGCTATGCATGCAGCATTATCTTCATATAATACTGTGGGTATTTTTGTATCACACTTCAAGCCACATCTTTCTCTGATGAAATGTATCACTGATCTCAACCACACACATTCTCTACTTGCTTCATGAATAGCGATTATCTCAGCATGATTTGAAGAAGTAGCAACAATGGACTGCTTGGTCGATCGCAATGATATAGCAGTACCTCCGCATGTAAACAGATAGCCCGTTTGAGATCGAGCTTTATGTGGATCAGATAAATAACCTGCATCTGCATAACCAACAAGATCTGTACTACCTTTGTTAGTATAAAACAGACCCATATCGCTAGTTCCCTTCAGATATCGCAATATATGTTATAAACTGCTTGTACATATTGTCCGCTTTGGCGCACCTCACGGCTTTAAAACGCGTATACGAAGGAGGAGGGCCACCAGGCACCATAGCTCACTTGTATAAACTGTCCGCTTTGGGAACTTCTGGCCCCTCACGGTTTTCAAACGCGTATACAAGTAAAGGCTTCAGGCCCAGCTTATAAGCACGCACACAATTCCGTGTGCGAGCGATGTGGGAACTTCAAGTTCACAACACACCCCCTCATCGCGAGCATCGTGCTGATAACGTATTATGAAATAAAACTATGAAGTAAATACACAGAAGAAATATGTAGAGAGAATATGTAGAGAGATATCAGATTATATTACTTCTGCTCTTTCAACATTGCATCTGTGCATCCTATTTATAGGAGCAACAGGACATGGGATATTTTGAGATATTTTGGAACTTGAAGTTCCCACATCGCTCGCACACGGGATTGTGTGCGTGCTTATAAGCTGAGCCTGAAGCCTTTACTTGTATACGCGTTTGAAAACCGTGAGGGGCCAGAAGTTCCCAAAGCGGACAGTTTATACAAGTGAGCTATGGTGCCTGGTGGCCCTCCTCCTTCGTATACGCGTTTTAAAGCCGTGAGGTGCGCCAAAGCGGACAATATGTACAAGCAGTTTATAACACGTTATCAGCACGAGCCTCAGCCATCTTGAGCAAATACTTTGAAAGCCTCGAAGGTGCAATTCTTGGAATTACACTGAGTACAAGTTGTTGCCTCCCGGAGATAAAGTAAAGGACTTGCAGTACTTATTTAGTCTAAACAGTTCAGGTAACATGTTCCAAGTATTTTTCTATCTTTGTTTTGATGGTTGATTGTTGTTGACTTTAACAACTATGAAAATTTTAAACTGATTTTTGGGAGAAGCTCACCATCAACGTAGTAAGAAACATGGTCTTTCGTTTTTTTAAATATTAATATGGAATATAGCACTTCGGCCTCTTTTTGCCAAAATATCTTGAAACCAAAGTTGCTGAAGGCCTTATGCCAATATTCTACTGGAAGGTTAGTTCGTAAATATGAATTGATTAAATGAGTTTATATCCGTGAACACCAGAAGTGGTAATATTTTTACGGGCTTATTGTGTTTATGATTGAAGATGTGTTAAAGAAAAATTCTCCACATTATATGTATGCCTCGATTTGCTCCTGAAGTAGCGATATCTTAAAAGAGGCTATAAGCTATCACGATTTGATATGCTTAAGGCGCGTTCAGATAATTATGTTTTATTCATGAAGAATTAAAACTTTTGATAAATGTTATAAATATAGATCCATTCCCTGAAGTGAATGTGATAATATGTAGTAAAGCCTATAACTATAAACATGCATTTGATTGTGAAAATATCATGATCCATCTCCAGAAGAGGTAGAATAATTGAGAAGAAATATTCTGAATATTATATGCTTTTCTCCCGAAGTACTAAACTCATAATTTTGCTCCACGAGTAGCAAACTTTGAATTCTACTCTATAAGTAGTAAGCCTATGTATTTTACTCCTGAAGTAGTAAGGTTTTTAATTCTACTCCTGAAACAACTCTGAAATCTACTCCCGAAGTAGTAGAATTCAAAAATTTACTCCTGAATTAGTCAACCTTTAAACTTTACTCCCGAAGTGGTAAAACTTGAAACTTTACTCCCGAAGCAGTAAAACACTGAAACTTTACTCCTGAAGCAGAAAGAATTACCAAAATATCTGAGAAATACTTTGAAGCAATATTTTCTTGTGTTTGAGCAAAATAACGAGCTATTGATGAGCATCGTATTTCAAGCACATTTAAATAATCAGGTTTCATTCCCCGAAGTGAATGAACAAATACCACAACTTATCTCCTGGAGGGATAAAATACAAGGAATGTAGATGTTATATTCTGGTGGTATGAAATTCAGACATTGCTACATGTACCTGTCGTACGTCGAAACATATTTCTAAGGCAAAAGGAAGAAGAGTAGAATGCTTTCTCCTATAACCACATTAATACATTATGGTTAGTTGTTATTGATTTCCTTGAAGGAAATAACAATTAATGTATTTCTTTATGAAGGATTTGATTATTATGTGTTTGAGCTTAGATACAAAATTCTCAGTTAATGATGAATCTCCCTGAAGGAGATGTTTGAAATATTGAAGTTTAGAATTCAATGTTTATTTCGTGACACCAGTAGTGTCGAAATTTGCTTTAATGGTACCAGAAGTATTTAAGAAATATTTGGTAATAGAAATTAATGATCAAAGGCTCCAGAAGAGCTAATTATTTATTTACAAGTATCATGACACTAGCAGTGTCCAAATAATATATGATTATGGTGAACAAATTGATGTCTCTCGAAGAGCTTATATATGATAGTACCATTCATCTCAGATCATAATTATTTCGATCGGAAAATAAATTATAGTAAACCTGAAGTTTACTAGCGAGAAAAATGGTCATCATATTGAGACTACAGATGATTGGAAGATTGAATATCTCCAACTTATTACGGGTAGGGTCACGTGTGTAAATCGTTACCCGAGCATGACGAGATCGCATGTCACAATAAACCAGAAGTTTTGACATAAAATTTCATGCAATAGTAAACCAGAAGTTTATTAAAAGAAATAGCACTCGTCATAGTAAACTTGAAGTTTACGGGTACAGATAATTTTATCAGTTGACAAGACCATTTTGATCGTCCTGATTTAAATCTGATGTGCTAATTGAGTATTAAAAACATATTGAAGAACTAGAAGATTCTTCAAGAATTTGTTTGTGTTGCTTGTTCTCATGATAAGTTGATTACACCAGCTAATATTGGGACTGAATCCCCAAAATTCTGAAAAATATAAAAGGTGAATGTGGGCCCCTTCACCTGCAATGTGATGTCTTAAATAGATGCATCTATTTAAGACAGTCACATGTATGTTTATTGTCAACTGACAGTTTGACATTTACAAAGTTGCTTGCTCAAAATAATTGAGTTGGAAGCACAATTTTCAGAATATGTAATCAAGACAATCATCTTGATAATGCTGATTTATATCTAAGTTGGTTTGGCATTGGATGCCTCCATAATACAACTAAACCATTGCTTATGAGAACAGAGTTTCAGATGTTGGTCTGAGATATGATATATTGCATACAACAGCACTTGTATGCTTCAGATCAATAAATTTTGATAAATTCTCCCCTCATATTTGGTTCAGGGTCAGGAACTAGATATTTTCATCTTTTAGCATTTGATGTGCGGTACATGATTAATGGATATACCATGATGCACACAGATGGATTTTCCCAAAGAAAATGGGGACATATGTCACTAAAATAAGGGGGAGAGGATAAGCAGCTAAGAAATATGTTGTGAATTATCATCAGTATGATCCTCAGATAATTCAAGTCAAATGCTGGAAGCATTTGCTGACCCAACTATTTCATATTTCATCTGCAAAATGCTCTTAATGTCCCTGAAGGACAAAGTCTACAGCGTGCATGGAGCATGGTAGACCAATCAGTTCCAAATATAATAATCCTTGAAAAAAGGAGGAGCAAATGATCATAATAAGGAGGCAATGTGCTCTTGAAGAGCTACGACATAACACTTCATAAACCTTATAGGAGGTTCAGGTACCTGAAAATAATGAAGTGATGAGATCTCAGTAAGTTATGTCGAATTGCAACATGATATCTTATCGACAATATACAATATAGCGCGCAATATTGTATAAGGTTGTGAGGATTTGATTTCTACGTCTCTTAAAGCATGTTGACGTAGAATAATTACCAAGTAAAATAATCCATCTTGGTAAACGTAATGTTTATTGGGCCAGCAGTCCAAACAACAGAAGATGTCACATTATTTATACTGATGGATGCTGTCACGGCCTATGTGGCTTACTTGATGAAATTTATATGAAAATTCCTGAAGGATATAAAATGCCTGAAGCATTTGGTTTAAAGTCTCGGGAAATGTATTCAATCAGATTACAAAGATCATTAAATGGTTTAAAACAATTAGGGCGTATGTGGTATAATCGCCTAAGTGAGTACTTGATAAATGAAGGATATATAAATGATGACATTTGTCCATGTGTTTTTATTAAGAAAACAAAATCAGGGTTCATTATACTTGTTGTTTATGTTGATGACATAAACCTCATTGGAACTCCAGAAGAGCTCCAAAAGGCGATTGAATATTTGAAGAAAGAATTTGAGATGAAAGATCTCGGAAAGACAAAACTCTGTCTTGGTCTGCAAATTGAACATTTCGCAAAAGGGATCTTTATACATCAATCTGCCTATACTGAGAAAGTTTTAAATCAGTTTTACATGGACAATGCGCATCCTTTAAGTACTCCTATGGTTGTTCGCTCACTTGAAGTGAGCAAAGATCCGTTCCGACCTTAGGAAGAGAACGAAGAGCTACTTGGTTCTGAAGTACCATATCTTAGTGCAATAGGTGCACTTATGTATCTTGCTAATGCTACAAGACCTGACATAGCATTTTCTGTTAATTTGCTAGCAAGATATAGCTCTTCTCCTACACGGAGGCATTGGAACGGGATTAAGCATATATTGCGATATCTGAAGGGAACTAGCGTTATGGGTCTGTTTTATACTAACAAAGGTGGTACAGATCTTGTTGGTTATGCAGATGCAGATTATTTATCTGATCCACATAAAGCTCGATCTTAAACGGGCTATCTGTTTACATGCGGAGGTACTGCTATATCATGGCGATCGACCAAGCAGTCCATTGTTGCTACTTCTTCAAATCATGCTGAGATAATCGCTATTCATGAAGCAAGTAGAGAATGTGTGTGGTTGAGATCAGTGATACATTTCATCAGAGAAAGATGTGGCTTGAAGTGTGATACAAAAATACCCACAGTATTATATGAAGATAATGCTGCATGCATAGCTCAATTAAAAGGAGGTTTCATAAAAGGAGATAAAACCCATTTCACCAAAGTTATTTTTCACACATGATCTGCAGAAGAATGGTGATATTGATGTGCAACAAATCCGTTCAAGTGACAATCCTGCAGATTTGTTCACTAAATCTTTGCCAACTTCAACTCTTGAGAAGATGATATTCAAGATTGGAATGCGAAGACTCCGACATCTGAATCTTGGTCTTCGTCAGGGGGAGTGAAATACGCGTTGTACTCTTTTTTCCTTAACCAAGTTTTGTCCCATTGGGTTTTCTTGGTAAGGTTTTTAATGAGGCAGCTCTCAAAGCGTATTTCTAGATATGTGCACTCTTTTTCCTTCATTAGGACTTTTTCCCACAGGGTTTTTTTTTAATAAGGTTTTAAGGAGGTACATCATCTATTAATGGACATCCAAGGGGGAGTGTTATAAATATCTCAAGTAGTGGATATCCATTAAGTTATAAATATCCCAAAATATCCCAAAATATCTCAAAATATCTCATGTCCTGTTGCTCCTATAAATAGGATGCACAGATGCAATGTTGAAAGAGCAGAAGTAATATAATCTGATATCTCTCTACATATTCTCTCTACATATTTCTTCTGTGTATTTACTTCATAGTTTTGTTGTGAACTTGAAGTTCCCACATCGCTCGCACACGGGATTGTGTGCGTGCTTATAAGCTGGGCCTGAAGCCTTTACTTGTATACGCGTTTTAAAGCCGTGAGGTGCGCCAAAGCGGACAATATGTACAAGCAGTTTATAACACGTTATCAGCACGATGCTCGCGATGAGGAGGTGTGTTGTGAACTTGAAGTTCCCACATCGCTCGCACACGGGATTGTGTGCGTGCTTATAAGCTGGGCCTGAAGCCTTTACTTGTATACGCGTTTTAAAGCCGTGAGGTGTGCCAAAGCGGACAATATGTACAAGCAGTTTATAACAGTAAGGAATTATTACGAAGACTCTTCTTTAATACTTGTATAGTTGTATATGTATACATTGTACCTTTCAAAAATGTAGTTGCCTACATACAAATTACACATTCACTCATATTAAGTAGGCGTTTGGCCATCAATTTTCAAACTATTGTTTGAAACCAGCGTTTGGTCATCATTCAGTCAGGGTTTGAAACCATGGTTTGAACCCAAATCATCCAAAAAACATGGTGTTTGAAATCATGGTTTCAACTTTTTTAAATACAAAATTTAATTCATAAGTTAATATTTTGTCTCATAAGTTAGTAAATATTTTTAGCAATTAGCTTCATCAATCATTTACCAATCTCATTAACTTCCACCAACCTTTATTTATGTCTACCAACCTTTAATTTATGCGGAAAAATTATATTAAATAGTAGTTACATTACTATTCATGTTAAATTTTCGATTTTATTGAAGTAAAGTTTAATTAATTGATGTTGCATTTTTTAGAAAAGCCTTGTAGTAGTGTACTAATTTTGTTATAAACTATGATTTGCTCGTTTGGTAAGATTGTATAAGAATTGAGAATGTTTTGATAATTTTCACAATTTGTGGGGTTTTTATATTTATAAGAGAAAATATAACTTAAAATATCCAAATCGTATGTCCAAACATGATTTGAAACCAGGTTTCAAACGGCCGGGGCCTAAAAAAACATAATTTGCAAACTCATTTTTTAGAAATTTGAAACAAATGCCAACTACTTGAAGATTTTGTGGTACGGTGCATCAGAGAAACGAAATATCTTATATTAGCAGGTATAAATGTACAATGCTTTAGATATTGTAATCGGATTGAAAAAATAGAAAGCACATATTTTGTGGTCAACCCATAACAAGAGGCAGATATTGCATGACTTTTTGTTGGCCTTATTCGCGCATGAATTTCGTGCGTCCAAATTTTTATTTTTACAGTTTGGTCCTTTCACGCACTAAATTAGTGTGTGAAACCTATTTATATTTTTTTTCTGTGTTAATTTAGTTCAACTTTTTTTTTGTCCAGCAAAAGTTGCGGATTCCAAAAAACATAGAGAACATCTAACTTTTGCTGTGGCCAAAATTTTCTTTGCTTGTAAATGTGCCTTTGTTTTCGGTTATAAATTTTGAGACACTATCATTATTTTGGGGGAATTTGATTTTGATTCCCTGAATTATAATTTTCTTTTTCTTTTTTAATTATAAACGCTGAGATAATTATTCAAATGATCTATTGGACCAAGAGTAAAAAAGATTTAAAAACCTATAATGTCATTTAAGCAAAATTTATTTGAAACTGAAATTACATGTAGGCATTTGGACATGCGATTTCATATAATGAGATAAAATTTCAAATCATACAAAAAGGCATGATTTATAATTCCAAATCATGATTTCAAAATTTTTAAATGTAAAAGTTAACCCATAAATTTATATTTTGTTAAAATAAATCCATAAGTTAGTAGTATATTTATAACAAATTCACTCTTACTAACCATATGAGACGATTATATTAAAGATTAGTTACACTACAATTCATGTTCAATTTTTCATTTTATTGAACTAAAGTTTGATCAATTGATGTTGTGTTTTTTAGAACGGCCTTCTAGTAGCGTATTAATTTTGTTAGGAACTATGACTTACTCATTAGGTAAGATTGTATAAGAATTGGGAAAGTTTTGATGGTTTTCATAACTTGTGGGGTTTTTATGTCCATAAAAAAAATACAACTTAAGAAATTCAAATTGCAAGTCCAATTAAAACTTCAACCTCAAATCACCATGATTTCATCTTATGATTTCAAATCATGTCCAAACGGCTCCTTAAGATTCCATTTGGTACTATAGACAAAACTTAATGTTCAATTATAATTCGACAACTAAAAACAATCTACTCCCTCCTTCACTTTTACTTGTCCAATATTCTAAAAATACATTTTTACTTTTAGCAAATCAAGAGAAAATAATTTATATTTTTCTGTTTTACCCATATTATTAATTACTCATTTCAAATAATTTTTCAAGTCCAATAAAAATATGCAACAATTAATAAGGGTATCATGATAAATTATGAACTTCATTTATTATTTCTTAAGAGGCGTGTAAAGTCTATAGTGGACAAGTAAAAGTGAACGGAGGGAGTACCTGTTTGGTTTTAGCCATTTTTTCACTCCAGTTTAAAAGAAAAAGGTAATTTTCCTCGTAAATTTTTTACATTAATTTGTGTGACATAAAATCTTTTTTCATTAAGGTAAGATAAAAAGTGTAAATTTAATTTATTTTCAAATATAAATTATTCCCTTCATCCCAGTTTATATCACTTTTTTCTTTTTAATTTGTCATAAAAAATTGATATTTTTCATGTTTAATAGTAATACTTTACCTTCAAAGTTCAAACTTCTCATTTTACCTTTAGAAACTAATTTATAGCCACACAAAAAAATCTAAGATTTATTAGACCATGAGTTTCAAAAAAAAAATAAAAAAAAAAAATTATGTGCTGAGTCAATACCTTGACATAAATTGAGAAGGAGAGAATATTACTTTTTTGTAATAGATTATAAGGAAATAGCAATATATAAACTGTGAGAGAGTAAAATTTAAAATTAAATTACTTTTTAGTATATATTAACAAAGTATGCAACACATATTTTACTTTTCAATTAAAATAGTACAATGAGATGACAATTCATTGCACTAAGAGCTAATTTGGTTGGTGGATGAAAAGTCGACAGGGATGCTTTCTTACAAAAAAGAGAGTCAAGAAACATAGAAAACAATCTAACTTTTACTGGGTCATTTGCTTGTCCTTCAAAGGCACTGACCTTTAATTTTTGCCACTTAAATTATTATTTTTTAATTTTATCCTTCGTGTAATATTTTAAGGTTTCGAATTTGAATTTGAATTAAGTAAAAAAAAATTGCAAGACTGTCACGATCCAACCCCGTAGGCCGTGACTGGTGCCCTAATTGGGCACCCTGACATACCTATCCATATCGAATCACATACAATTAGCATATACGGCCACAATTACTATATGCCGTCTCAAACTATATCAAACTGTATCGAACACATTTCAATGCAACCATATGCGGACATATATATATATATATATATCAAAAAGCCGGCAAGGCTATCAAATATATCAAAAGCCGACAAGGCTAACAGATGTATCAAAAGCCGACAAGGCTAACGGATGGCGCAACGGCCCAAAACATATACAAAGTGCACGCCGACAAGGCTGCCATAACGAATAGGGTCATACAAACTCATCTGCACAGAAGTAGGCACACACACCCACAAATACGTCTACAGACCTCTAAACAGACCAGTCAAAACATATGGCGGGACAGGGCACCACCGTACCCCTGAACAAATATATACATACACAACGAACGAATATATATACCAAAATATGTGCTCTGAAATGAGAAGAGCACTCCAACGGCAGAAGAGGGTGTCCTAGACTGGAGGATCACCAAATTGTGCGTCTGTACCTGCGGGCATGAAACGCAGCCCCCGAAGAGAGGGGATCAGTACGAAATATGTACTGAGTATGCAAAGCAGAAGATACAGAAACAAATTTGAGACAAAAACGAAATAGAAGTACCGAACATAAGTACAAATCCAATCATATCAAAATGTTTAGTTTCAAAATATGTAAATCATGAATAGGGTACAGAAGAATATGGTCGCCCGCCTGTCGATGGCGCCATAACACAGCATAACACCAGAAAGGTTTCAAATCTCCGAATCCCCGTCGCATATCATAACACAGCATAACGCCGTACACACCACAACACCATACACGGCATAACACCAAATATAAGTGGAACCCGACCCTCTTTGGCGAGTAGCTCGGTGAACCATAAACACAGCATAACTCCGGAGTATATCAAAGTGCGCACGACAACAGAACCGGCCCGAGACTCGGCGAAGGGATAACAGAATGCACGAGTAGAATCGTGAGTAGCCATATGCACAAAATCATTATCACAAACTCAAACAAAAGTAAAAATGATCATATTCGAAATCGGAATAATAGTCATACCAAATTCTTTCAAAAGTTCTCCGAATCGCATAAAGGAAAGTCGCGGGACCCACGAACGGGTATTGACCTGAGTCGGGCCCGCCTATGGAAATCATACTCATTATACATCATGCAAACTCCTATAAAAATATTGGAACAATCCGAGCCTTTATGCGAAAGATATGGCATTCAAAAGTTATGGAATCCTCTAAACAAACTTTTTGTGCAACATTTGGAAAACGATTATTTCGAAGACATAATGGTTCATATTCTTATCAAATCATACATAAGAGTGCCAACAATTATATAAGGATCATATCATGCTCGGATTTCGAATTTGGAATTCCCTTAAGGCTCTAATCTAGCCTATGTAAAACTAAGGCATGCCAAAAGAAGGAAGGTTACTTTACATACCTCGAACGCCCTCCAAGATAGCCAACCTAAAGTTAATCCCAATCTACGCCTCGGGCTCCTTAAGGTCTACAAATATGCCAATGAATATCCAATATTAATCATAGGCACTTAAGCAATTATTTATTCCAAACTCTCACTAAATTCTACAGAAAATTCGGCAGCATTTCCCCTGTAAATAGGCCATCCCGAGAATTTAACTCGCTCAAAATCAACAACAAAACCGACAATAACCAACCTAGCAACATCGATAATCAATTCGAAAGACAAAATAACAATAGTAACTCTCTTTTACATCATTCAACAACTTTCCAACTATTCAATTCAACGGCCTACATTCAAGCCACGATATCGCTCACACATTCAATTATCAACCCGAATCCTTACTAACAATATTCAAGGGCATTCTAAACAGTTTACATAATTTTTCCAACAATCCAATAATTTTTCTCCAAGTTGGCCGAAAACAGCCCCCTAGACCGAGAACCCCACTGTGCCCACCTTTCGACTTTCAATTCACGTTTTGTATCACAATTCACAATATAACAATATCAATTCCATAAAATACACAAATTACATCAACGCACAATAACCCTCAAATCAGCCCACAAAATCTCAACATCAATCTTGAGTCATTACATGCTCATTTCCAAACTAGAAATCATAACGACGACAATTAAAATGCTAAGCGATATTAATGCGATCTTCGACATATTATGTGGCCCACATTCGTCCACACTACACATATACATATGTTGATGGTTCTCATAGATAAAGATTGCATTAATTGCACAAAGTTCTCCAAATCAATCCGCAACACTTACCATATCAATTTGGGACATTAAACTCTTATTTCCAACATAAAAGTCATTACAACAACCATTAAAACGTTAAGCGACATTAGTGCGTCCTTTGGCATATAGTATGACCCATATTCATCTACCACTACACAAGCATATAATGGTGATTCTTAGCCACTCTACACACTACAACAATTTAACATGGTACAAGAAGCTAATTAATCAACTCAACACCACACAACACACACACACCCCACACGGCTAACACCCATCACACAACCCACTTCCAACATACTAGTTTTCACCAATTTCATCCATATTAACATACTACAACATGAATTAAACGTTCACAACACATAGAACAAGAGCAAAACTTACCTTTCTTCTTCAATACCACAAATGGCTAGGGTTTGCAATTGGACACAATGAATGGTTAGATGATCCAAACAATACTTACACGCTACTTAGGGACCTTAAATTAGTTGATTTGTACCAAAGAAATATTTTTAGAGAGGCTCAAAATGATCTTGCTTTTTCCCTCTCCTTAGCTGTGGGAAATGAGAAAAGATGACTTGGTTTTCATCTTTTAAGTGTCCACAAATATCTCTTATTTGTCTTTGGCCCACACAATGTGTTGGACCATTTAAAATTGGCCACACAATGTGTGGGACCATTTCCATATACACGGCCACAATGGCATTTTTGCACAACATTTTCAATTCCAATTTTATGAATTGTGGTCCCACTTTTTCCTAAGTGTTCAATGCCCACAATTTCATATATAACTTATGTCTCAAAATAAAATCAAAGGTCAAAAGTCCCGACTTCAAATCCCGGAATAGTCTTGGCCTTAAATTATCATAGTTAATCCGGGTTGTCCCAAAGTATAAAAATACGGGACGTAACATCCTCCCCCCCTTAAGAATATTCGTCCTCGAATGTTGGATTAATGCTACAGATCTTACTCAAATTCGGGGGAGTTTCTTTTATAGTCATCATATACAATTCATTCACAAATCAACATAGGCAAACAAAGAATTTGGATTACCTGAAGGTGCCGGAAATAGGTGAGGATACTTTTTCTTCATCTGCTCCTCCGCCTCCTAGGTCATTTCTTCCCGGTTATTATTCTGCCACAGCACTTTAACAGAAGCCACATCTTTATTCCGCAACTTTCTTACCTGATGATCCAATATGGCCATAGGTTGCTCTTCATAAGATAGCTCCTCTGTGACCTGTATACCATCTGTAGGAAAAATTCTGGAAGGGTCACCAATACATTTACGAAACATAGAAACATGGAATACCGGGTGAACCGCTCCCAAGTCAGCTGGCAGATCCAATTCGTAGGCCACTTTGCCTATTTTACGAATAATCTGATAAGGCCCAATATATCTCGGACTGAGCTTTCCTTTCTTGCCAAATCGCATAACACCTTTCATTGGTGACACTTTCAGGAACACCCAATCTCCAACTTGGAATTCTAACGGTCGACGTCGCTTATCAACATAAGATTTCCGTCGACTCTGGGCCGCTAATAGTCGCTCTCGGATTAGTTTCACTTTATCGACTGCCTGCTGGACTACATCTGGACCAATTAATTGAGTATCACCCACGTCAAACCAACCGATCGGAGATCTGCATTTCCTACCACACAAAGCCTCATATGGTGCCATCTGAATACTGGAGTGGTAGCTGTTGTTATAAGCAAACTCAACAAGCGGCAAATGATCATCCCCGTTACCCCTGAAATCAATAACACAGGCACGCAACATATCTTCCAGCGTCTGAATAGTGCGCTCGGCCTGTCCGTCGGACTGAGGATGAAATGCGGTACTCAGACTCACCTGGGTCCCCAATCCCTCCTGAAATGATCTCCAGAATATAGCTGTAAACTGGGCACCTCTGTCGGAGATAACAGACACTGGAACCCCGTGCAGTCTCACAATCTCCTTAATATATAGCCTTGCATAATCTTCAGCTGTGTATGTAGTCCGAACTGGAAGAAAGTGGGCTGATTTTGTCAGCCGATCAACGATAACCCAAATGGAGTCGTACCTCCGTGGAGTGCGAGGCAAGCCTACAATGAAATCCATATTAATTATCTCCCACTTCCACATTGGTATCTCCATCTCCTGCAATAACCCACCGGGTTTCTGATGCTCAATCTTTACTTGCTGACAATTTGGGCATTGAGCAACGAACTCTGCTATATCCTTTTTCATACCGTCCCACCAATACAGACATCTCAGATCGTGATACATCTTCGTCGACCCTGGATGAACAGAATATCTGGCATAATGTGCCTCACCCATAACCTGTCGCTGCAGTCCCGCAACGTCAGGTACACATAATCTGCCCCTGAATAATAGTACTCCATCGGATGAAATCTCAAACGGGGTCTTCTCCTTTTCACGGACTGCGCCTCTATACTGAATCAGAACAGGATCCTCATACTGACGCTGCTTTATCTCACCCAGAATAGAGGACTCGGCCATTCCTCGAACAGAAATCCCAGTATCTCCAAAATCGGCTAAGCGAACTCCAAGGCTGGCTAACTGATGAATATCACGAACCATTTCTTTCTTACCAGACTGTACATCAATCAAACTGCCCATGGACTTGCGACTGAGTGCATCTGCCACGACATTAGCTTTCCCTGGATGGTATAGAATATCAACATCATAATCTTTCAGCAATTCTAACCACCGCCTCTGCCGCAAATTCAATTCTTTCTGTCTGAAAATATACTGGAGGCTCTTATGGTCCGTATAAATATCAACGTGGACCCCATATAAGTAATGCCGCCAAATCTTCAAAGCATGAATCACCGCGGCTAACTCCAGGTCGTGAGTGGGATAATTCTTCTCGTGCGGTCTGAGCTGCCGGGAAGCATAGGCTATGACTCGACTGTGCTGCATCAAAACACAACCCAAACCCATACCAGAGGCATCACAATAAACCACATACCCGTCTGACCCTTCTGGGAGAGCTAAAACTGGAGCTGTAATTAATTTTTCCTTCAACATCTGAAAACCGTGCTCACAGGCATCAGTCCACTGAAATTTCGCTGCCTTCTGAGTTAACTTTGTTAATGGCGCCGCAATAGAAGAAAAATTCTCTACGAATCTTCTGTAATACCCAGTCAACCCTAAAAAGCTGCGTACCTCAGTAGGTGTAGTAGGCTTGGGCCAATTCTGTACAGCTTCAATTTTCTGCGTATCAACCTGAATACCATCTGCTCCGACAATATGCCCGAAGAATGCCACAGAAGTCAACAAGAATTCACATTTCGAAAATTTAGCATATAATTGCTGCTGCCGAAGAGTGCCAAGCACCGTCCTCAGATGATCCGAATGCTCCTCTGTTGATCGTGAATAAACAAATATATCATCAATAAACACAATCACGAACATATCAAGGAAAGGCCGAAATACCCGATTCATCAAATCCATGAATACCGCTGGAGCATTAGTCAGCCCGAAAGACATAACTCTGAATTCATAATGCCCGTACCGGGTCCTGAAAGCAGTCTTCGGAATATCTGCCTCTCGTACCCGTACCTGGTGATACCCCGAATGCAGATCTATCTTCGAGAAATATTTGGCACCCTGCAACTGATCAAACAAATCATTAATCCGGGGGAGGGGATATTTATTCTTTATGGTCGCCTTATTTAATTGCTTGTAGTCAATACACATCCGTAGTGACCCGTCTTTCTTTCTCACAAATAATACCGGCGCTCCCCAGGGCGATGTACTGGGTCTGATGAAGCCTTTATCTAATAAATCTTTCAACTGCTCCTTCAATTCTTTTAGTTCTGCCGGTGCCATTCTGTACGGAGGAATAGATATGGGCTGCGTATTTGGCAACAAATCAATAGCGAAGTCTATCTCTCGCTAAGGCGAAAGACCCGGAAGCTCATCTGGGAATACATCTGCGAATTCATTGACAACCGGAACTGAGTGCAGAGTAGGGGTCTCGGCTGTAGTATCGTGCACACGGACCAGGTGATAAATATAACCCTTCTGAATCATCTTCTTAGCCTTGAGGTATGAAATAAACTTACCCCTCGGCGATGCTGTACACCCGGACCACTCTATAACTGGTTCCCCTGGGAACTGAAAGCGAACTACCTTATTTTGGCAGTCAACATTAGCATAACAGGAAGCTAACCAGTCCATGCCCATAATAACATCAAATTCCAGCATATTTAACTCTACCAAATCAGCTTTAGTGCAACGATCATATATAATAACAGAACAATATCGATAAACCTGTCTGGCTATAACAGAATCCCCTACAGGTGTAGCTACCTCAAAAGGCTCTATCGGCTCAGATTCTATCCCAATTTCATTAGCAATAAGGGGAGAGATATATGATAAAGTAGAACCAGGATCAATCAGTGCATATACAGATCGGGAGAAAACTAGTAAGGTACCTGTAACAACATTTGGCGACGCCTCCTGATCCTGGCGGCTAGCCAATGCATATATGCGGTTCGAAGGACCGCTAGAACCTGAAGCACTGCCACGGCCTCGGCCGCGACCCGCCTGTGCCGGCATACCTCGCCCCGCAGGGCGCACAGCTGAGGGAGTAGAAGATGAACCCGCGGCTGATCCCATCGGCTGAACTGTACTACCAGAACCACTCGCCATCGGACAATCACGCATAACATGGCCCTGACGGCCGCAAGAAAAGCAGGCTCCGGTAGCTCGATAGCACTCCCCTGGGTGCGATTTCCCGCAATAAGAACAACGGGGCCTGGTTGGTCTGGACTGGATGGGACCTCTGAATGTCTGGGAACCTGATGCTCTGGAGCTCTGACCGGCCCCAGATGGTCCTGCACTATCAAATCGTCTGCCGGCTGACTGTGTACCCCGGCCTGACGGAGGAAAATATCTGCCTGACGGCTGCTGCTGAGGCTGTCCGCCTCGAGAATCTCCAGAATACCCCGCGGACCTGGCCCTCTTGGGCGGCCTCCTATCTCGATCCCTACCAGCATAATCGGCCCTATGCCGGTCCTCCATAACCTGGGCATGGGCCTGTAACCGGGCGATATCCATATCTGTCTGTGACGCCATCGCCATGCAATTGTCAATCAAGTAGCGGTCCAATCCTATCACATACCGGTGCATACGGTCATCCATATCCGCTACTATAGCAGGGGCAGATCGAGCCAAAGAATCAAACTCCAGGTTATACTCGCGAACACTCCGGCCGTTCTGCCGCAACAACAAGAATCTGTCAACCCGCGCCCGCCGTAACTCCGGGGGCAAAAAGTGGCGGAGAAAAGCAGTCACAAACTCATCCCAAGTAGCTGGGGAAGCACTCTCACCCCTGGACAGCTCTCAGGACTCATACCAATTAGCGACAACATCCCGTAATCTGTGCGAGGCCAACTCAACGGACTTGGTCTCTGAAGCCCTGACTAGATCTAATGAGCGCCTCACCCCCCGAATGAAGTCGTGGGGGTCCTCCTCGGGCTTAGACCCGAAAAACTCTGAGGGGACGGCATGTCAGAAAATCACGAATCCTCAGTCTATCACGCCTGTCATCATCATCATCTCTCAGCCCACGTCTGCGAACCTGTCCCGCTACCAAGGTAGTCAATAGCTGTACTGCCTCCCTCAACGTCCTATCCTCCGCCCCTGGCTGAGGAGCTAGAGGCGCGGCCGCTGGAGCCTCTGGAGCTGACAGTGAAGCCGCCCCCTAATCCATAGTGGCAGCGGCTGGTGCTCCAGACTCCTTCGATGATGAAGACGTAGCAGAGTCTGTTGGCCGGGGCGCAGTATCACGCATAATCTGAGCAAGGGTCCGAGTACCCTTCTGAGCCCGGCTAGTCTCTCCGGCCGCTGATGACTTGCCCTTCTGGGCAGCTGTCGCCTTTTTCGGAGGCATCACTAAAAGAAAAACACAACAACTGATCAGAACAGAGTCATCCTAATAGCACAGCTCAATCGCACGATCTAAGATTCAAAGAAAGGGAACACCTTAAATGTCCTGCAACCTCCAGTTTATAGATGTGGTGCACAACACACCGATAAACAAGACTCTACTGGACACGGACTGTAGACGTTCCGAGGACAAACCGCTCTGATACCACTTCTGTCACGACCCAACCCCGTAGGCCGTGACTGGTGCCTTAATTGGGCACCTTGACATACCTATCCATATCGAATCACATACAATTAGCATATACGGCCACAATTACTATATGCCGTCTCAAACTATATCAAACTGTATCGAACACATTTCAACGCAACCATATGCAGATATATATATATATATCAAAAAGTTGGCAAGGCTATCAAATATATCAAAAGCCGACAAGGCTAACAGATGTATCAAAAGCCTACAAGGCTAACGGATGGCGCAACGGCCCAAAACATATACAAAGTGCACGCCGACAAGGCTGACATAACGAATAGGGTCATACAAACACATCTGCACAGAAGTAGGCACACACACCCACAAATACGTCTACAGACCTCTAAACAGACCAGTTAAAACATATGGCGGGACAGGGCCCCACCGTACCCCTGAACAAATATATACATACACAACGAACGAATATATATACCAAAATATGTGCTCTGAAATGAGAAGAGCACTCCAACGGCAGAAGAGGGTGTCCTAGACTGGAGGATCACCAAACTGTGCGTCTGTACCTGCGGGCATGAAACGCAGCCCCCGAAGAGAGGGGGTCAGTACGAAATATGTACTGAGTATGCAAAGCAGAAGATACAGAAACAAATCTGAGACAAAAACGAAATAGAAGTACCGAACATAAGTACAAATCCAATCATATAAAAATGTTTAGTTTCAAAATATGTAAATCATGCATAGGGTACAGAAGAATATGGTCGCCCGCCTGTCGATGGCGCCATAACACAGCATAACACCAGAAAGGTTTCGAATCTCCGAATCCCCGTCGCATATCATAACATAGCATAACGCCGTACACACCACAACACCATACACGGCATAGCACCAAATATAAGTGGAACCCGACCCTCTTTGGCGAGTAGCTCGGTGAACCATAAACACAGCATAACTCCGGAGTATATCAAAGTGCGCACGGTAACAGAACCGACCCGAGACTCGGTGAAGGGATAACACAATGCACGAGTAGAATCGTGAGTAGTCATATGCACAAAATGAGTATCACAAACTCAAACATAAGTAAAAATGATCATATTCGAAATCGGAATAATAGTCATACCAAATTCTTTCAAAAGTTCTCTGAATCGCATAAAGGAAAGTCGCGGGACCCACGAACGGGTATTGACCCGAGTCGGGCCCGCCTATGGAAATCATACTCATTATACATCATGCAAACTCCTATAAAAATATTGGAACAATCCGAGCCTTTATGCGAAAGATATGACATTCAAAAGTTATGGAATCCTCTAAACAAACTTTTTGTGCAACATTTGGAAAATGATTATTTCGAAGACATAATGGTTCATATTCTTATCAAATCATACATAAGAGTGCCAACAATTATATAAGAATCATATCATGCTCGGATTTCGAATTTGGAATTTCCTTAAGGCTC
Organism: Lycium barbarum; assembly: GCF_019175385.1. NCBI lineage: Eukaryota > Viridiplantae > Streptophyta > Magnoliopsida > Solanales > Solanaceae > Lycium > Lycium barbarum. The sequence goes on from NC_083338.1 coordinate 11,765,132, forward strand.
TAATCTAGCCTATGTAAAACTAAGGCATGCCAAAAGAAGGAAGGTTACTTTACATACCTCGAACGCCCTCCAAGATAGCCAACCTAAAGTTAATCCCAATCAACGCCTCGGGCTCCTTAAGGTCTACAAATATGCCAATGAATATCCAATATTAATCATAGGCACTTAAGCAATTATTTATTCCAAACTATCACTAAATTTTACAGAAAATTCGGCAGCATTTCCCCTGTAAATAGGCCATCCCGAGAATTTAACTCGCTCAAAATCAACAACAACAACCACAATAACCAACCTAGCAACATCGATAATCAATTCGAAAGACAAAATAACAATAGTAACTCTCTTTTACATCATTCAACAACTTTCCAACTATTCAATTCAACGGCTTACATTCAAGCCACGATATCGCTCACACATTCAATTGGAGCGTTGAGATTTTTCAAGTCACGAAGAAGACGTTCTGATTCGACAATCCGATGTGACCATTCTCAGCGTAAATCGCAATAATATTCTCGCGGATCTGAATATTTCACACGCAGAAATCATCATTACGCTCTACAAGAAGGTGCGGATTTAGCTCGTCTAGTTTGAAATCACTGGTATCACTCGAAAAACTGCTATGATTTGAACTCCCATCATCACTGCTATTTGGTTCTTTTGGAAGGAATAAAGACCAAGCTGAGTTTCTACTACTCGACATTGAATATGGTGTAGTTTAATAGCAAAAGAAAGGGCTACTTATATAGTTGCAAACCCCCAAGTACCCTCGGGGGGAGGGAGGGGGTCTTTATGACCCTACCTACTTACCTTATTATAAGAAAAATATTAGTCTTCATCGGACATTTCACAGTCCGAATCCCACTTGGATCTAAATGTTGTGCTACCATATTCTACCCTATGGTAACGTATTTGCATCCGATTGTTCTCTTTGCGAAAACGATTAAGAGCAAAATTAAACTCTTGTGGAGTTCTGCGAGGCATTGACATAACACGTTTTTTTGGGCGATTAAGCCTTATTGAAGCTAACTTTTGCTTCAGTGCTTCAGCCTCCCTAACACGCCAATTCCACTCCTCTCTCATTATTTTATTATATTTTTGATTGAATCTTTTTTAGGGTTATTTGAGTAATGAAAATCATCATCATCTAGTTCCCATGTCCTACCCATTTCTTCAAATATTTTTGCTCGGGTAAAACATGTAATAGAATCAAGATTTCCAAATTGGTTGTAGAATGTTATGATAACTCGTTTTAAAGTGAAACTAGTTATTTGTCAATCATGTTATATATAGTCATGCATTTTTTGATCGTTTATTTGAATTAAATTCATATTACGCAATGTTCTTGTGCGCAATGGGGCATGATTTGACAATACATTATGCATGTCAATTTCAACATTTTTATGACACCTAAAGGACCGATTTGACAACACAATGCTGCATTTTTGACCGTTTATTTGAATTAAATTCATATTACGCAATGTTCTTGTGTGAAATAGGACATGATTTGACAACACATTATGCATGCCAATTTCAGCTTTTTATGACACCTAAAGGACCGATTTGACAACACAATGCTGCATTTTTTACCGTCCATTTGAATTAAATTCATATTACACAATGTTCTTGTGCGCAATAGGACATGATTTGAAAACATATCATGCGTACCAATTTCAGTTTTTTTATGACACATAAAGTACCGATTTGACAACACAATGCTGCATTTTTTACCGCCCATGTGAATTAAATTCATATTACGCAATGTTCTTGTGCGCAATAGGACGTGATTTGACAACATATCATGCATGCCAATTTCAGCTTTTTTATGACACCTACAGGACCAATTTGACAACACAATGCTGCATTTTTTACCGCCCATGTGAATTAAATTCATATTACGCAATGTTCTTGTGCGCAATAGGGGTGAATATGAATCTATTTAAGAAGAATGTTGGACGAGGTAAAACGTCATCCATTTCATAAGTTTAAGTCTCTTAAGTCATTCAAAAAAACCTATCGTAACTTCCTACAAAAAATGGCTCAAGATATTCCACCAGTTAAGGTTTCAATACATTGGGATGGTATTATCCTTAATGGCAATAGTACAGTTCGTTACAATAAAAGACCAAACGTTCATGTTAAATGTCCAGTTGAAATGTCTTATGAATCACTAGTCACTTACATATATGAAAAAATGAAAGTTAGTACAGATGAGTACGAAATCTCTATAACAGGCAAATATCCACAATCAGTTTCCAATGGTATAGTGCTTTATGGTAGGCATTATATCAACGATGATGATTCTTTAAGGAATTATTTGAATGCGCAAGAAGAATTAAAACATTTAATCGCCCTTAATGTTTTGGAGATGTATGCTGAAAACATACCCAGAGAGGTTCCGCAAGAGCAGCCCAGTCAAGCTAACACGTATGGAGATTTTATGTCTTACGGGGGTATTTTGAGTGGCCAGGTGCCGCTGGAAAATCTTACCTAACAATTAAATCAAACTTGGTAAATATGCATTCTTATATTATTATTTTGTGCAGTAGCACGTGTTTGTCCAAGTTATGTGGATACATCAGAGAGTGATGGCGATGAACCAGCTAATAATGCAGAGGTAACCGATGATGAAGATAGTGATGGGGATGAAGAAGATACACATTTTACTCCCCAGAACCAACCTGAACCAACTCACCACTACATACCACCTCCGATGGCGGAAAACCCAATTCCTGACAGCCTAATGCAGTGACATTCTGACTATATTCCATATCTTGACAGTCTATAAGGTCGTGAGGATGCATTTGTCTTCACAAGAGATGATTATTGAAGTCACCAAAAAACGTGAATTCAACCAAAATATCCCATGACTGATGAATGCGTCATTGCAAAGGGAATGCAGTTCACATAAAAAAAAGATGTTGCAACGGCTGTCAGAATGTATTGTGTAAAGGATATGAGGGATTTTAAGGTTGATGACTCAAACAGATCGGTATGGAGGCTGATTTGTAAGCGACATACTCAAGGCTGTCGGTGGTTGCTTCGGGGAATTGCTAAGCCGGATGGTCTGTGGGAAATCACAAAATTCCATCCGAAGCACACTTGTGATATGGGACAAAGTTGAGCAGATCATTTTAATCTAGATATAAACATGATTGCTCATGTGTTACTTAAACACATTGAGGAAACTCCAAGATAACTTATCTGACCGTTTACATTATATATCTTATAGCAATTAAAATATCATTGCTAAATGTTGTTTGTTTAAACTTATGCAAGATGCCTATCAAAACTTATATTGGCATGGTCCACTCAAAATATGGTAAAATCGTAAGCAAGAGAAAGGGATTTCTCGGGCATAGACTTGCTTTTGAAGTGATCTTTGGAACTTGGGAATCCTCTTTTCAGGCATTGCCGGTGTATATGGCGGCTCTACAACATACTAATCTTAGCATTGTTGTACAGTGGCGGCTTTTAGAGGGCAGAATTTTCGACTTTGTCTTTTGGGCATTCAAACCAAGTATTCATGGTTTTGCTCACTGCCGGAATATGATATCGATAGATGGGACGCATGTATATGGCCGATATGACATTAAACTCCTAATTGCAGTAGGTATGGATGCCAATGGGTCAATATTCCCTCTCGCTTTCGCAATTGCCACCAACGAGAACAACGATACATGGGGGATGTTCTTGAATCATCTACAAACTCATGTTATTAAGGGTCGTTAGGGCATATGTGTCCTATCGGATCGTCATAAAAGCATATTGCACAATATGCGTACTCTGAAAGGGTGGCAGCCTTCACATGCTTACCATCGATATTGCTTAAGGCACTTAAAGGCTAATTTGCAAACAAAGTTTGCAAATGGCACTGTAAACAAATTGATGTGGGGGGCTGCGATGCAGCATCAACAAAGAAAATGGACTGCAAAAATATAGCTGCTAAAGGAAGTAAGTGAAGAGGCATATGTTTGGTTGATGAAATTAGAAGTTGAAAAATGGACGCTTTATGCTGATGGATGAAGGAGATGGAGCATGCTCACAACGAACAGCTCAGAGTCTTTCAATGGACTCCTCAAATCTACTCGAGGACTACCTGTCACCGCAATGGTAAGACTAACTTTCAGGCAGGTCGTGGAGCGATTTGCGGATAGGACAAGGCAGGTAAGAGCTATAGTAGCCGACGAGAGAACATAGATACCAAAGCCCTATAAAAAGATGGAGCACCATAGAAGAAAGGCAGAGGGTCACCAAATGACCCAGTATGACGTCGTTCAACGAGTGTATGAAGTTAGAACGGGTTATTGCGACGGCAAAGGAGGAAACAAACATATCGTTACTGAGCGTACACAATCACGCACTTGTGCTAAGTGGCAAACGTACCACATGTCATGTTCTCATGCAGTCAAGTGCTTTGAAAGAATGGCCAGAAATGTAACTGATTATGTGACGGAGGAATATAAGGTCGTAAAATACCTTAAAGCATACTCGGGCCAATTCCGTCGCCTTGGTGATCAAGCTTATTGGCTAGCTGTCACGACCCAGCCCCGTGGGCCATGACTAGTGCCCGAGCTGGACACTCATATACGTACCTGTTAGATATAGTCAAATTGAAACTATGAACGATATGGAAACTTGAGACCGAACTCCAAAGGTTCATAACGTCATCATATATATGTCCAGATAAACTGTCTCCTGAGGAGTCACAACTAATCAAATCATAAAATGATACGCAAACCGACAAGGCTGCCACTACATACCAATATCATATGCAAGCCGACAAGGCTGCCATTACAGAAGAACATATCCATAGCACATCGTATAGACACAGCTGAACAAACTTATACACAACCCACACATATGTCTACAGACCTCTAAGAGTATCGATAGCGAAATATGACGGGACAGGACCCGCCGTACCCCTGGATAAACACATATATATATATATATATATATATATATATATATATATATATATATATATATATATATATATATATATATATATATATATATATATATATATACTTCATAAGATCTGTACCAAAAGTCTAGGCTCCGGAACAATGGAGCTCTCCAAGACAGTTGAGTAGAAGTCCTATGCTGAAAGGTCACCAAACCGACTATCTGTATCTGCGGGCATGAAACGCAACCCCCCGAAGAAAGGAGAGTAGTACGAGATATTTACTGAGTATATAGAGCATGAAATACAATAAAGAGGATTATAACTGAAATAGAGATTACCGGAAACAAATATGACTTTTAGAATATCAATACGCTTGCCGTATGAAATGAAAATCATGCATATCAATATCATATATCATACCCGGCCCGTTATGGGACTCGGTGAATAAAGTCATCATATACCATCCTGGCCGCCATAAACATATCATCATATCGTCATATTATCATATATATATATATATATATATATATATATATATATATCGTACCCGGCCCTCTAGTGAGGGACTCGGTGAACAATGCAGTGAAACTGTGCATGATAACATACCCGGCCGGGGACTCGGTTAAAGATGTATTGAGGTATGCACGAGCTAAGTAGTGAGCAACTATATGCAAACTAAATTATATTTGAGACTCAATAGAATATTCAAACGAACTATCATTTGGAAATCAAGACAATAGCCATATCAAGTATCCTTCGAATGCTACTACGGAACATATCAAATAGAACTTCAGAAATCATATATACGTATCAAGACATAATAAAGAAGGTTCTTGGAATCAAGAACATTAGCCATCCTAGTGACTTTAAGATTAGGAGCTTCTTTGGAGTCATGTATATACGTCGTCTGTTTGTTTCATAAAGATCATGCCAAAAAGAAGGAAGGGTTAGCTTTACATACCTTTCAACTTCTTGTTCCACAACCATGCTAAGTTCAATCTGTCGTCTGTTTGTCTACAACAAGGAAAATAGTACTAATTATCATATTTGGTGTCGTGCTATCGTAATTTGAGTAATAAAACTATTCTATGGGAAAACGAGCAACACCTCCCCTGCTCCTTTAACTTTCCATAAGTTTAAATTAACCAACAATGACCCAAACAATAATAGGACTCGTATCAAGCTAGTTCAATGACCAAATAATCCCAACAAGCGGCAAGCTCGGTTCGATTAACGAACTATGTTTAATTTCTTTCCCTTCTTCATAGACAGGCCAATAACTATAACAGTAATATCCTTGTTATTTCACAAATTTTCAGTCTAAAATATCGATCACAATACCAATAACGATATCAACAAACACATATCTAAATAAAATCAAATCCATTCTTGAATCACCTCCAAAACAGCCCAATATACATTCCTACATTGATGCTTGTATACACTTCTTTATTTTCGTATATACATAGTATAACAACAACAACTATGGCCACTCTCACGATTTTCCAGTCTACAAAATAATTTACAACAACCACTAAATAGTCCATATGATATCAATAACCATTTATCCGATTTCCCGCAATTAATTTCGTAATTCCCGTCTCTCAATTTAACTATGACCTGGACGAATTTCAATATATCTAGTAGAGGAGAATTCTTACCTTATTTGCCAAAATATCCTCTCCTTCCTCTTTACTTCACTCTGAAGAGAGTCCGGGTCTAACAATACGATAAAGTGGTATAACGAGATCAAAGCGGTGAGCAAAACCCGTAACACGATTGAATGGCGTTGCTGAGAATGTACATATATCTTCAATGAATATGTTCCTGAATGTATAATACCCTTGTGAACGTTTTCCTACAAATACAATTTGACCGAATTGATCTCTTATGTTAACATATAGTTGAACTAAATCAATTGCATTATTGCAACAATGAATGTTAACATTCAAATGTGGAAAGTGTGTTTTCAACGTGTAAGAACCTCACTTTAGGTGACCTTGAGTCATCCATTTACCTGACACGTTAATGCTATAATTTAGGCCAATTGATGCCACGTGGCAGCCTACTTGATGTCACGTGGCAGCCTAGTATTAGTCCACTAATTTTAATTAACACCATAATTAATTCTATACTCTCCCACTTTATTCCGCTTTCAACCAATTACCCACATAACTAATTTCTTGATCTCAATCCATTTAAACATGAACCGCTTTTAACACATTTTATATATTTATTATCACAATTATATGATATAGCACTAGTCCATAGTCCCTTTTGGTACACATAAAATATTATTCTCAATCACCGTCGTCACTCTTGTTAAGTTCTAAATTATTTCTGGACCTCATCCTTGTATACACCAAGTTCTTTAATTAATTTTTTTGTGCTTAAAATAACAAAATCCTCCGGGATCGAGTAAATTTGCTCATATTCGGCGGTTCAATTTCCTAGTAAAAAAATATGGGGTATTATAGCTTGGACCGTATTTTCCTCAAATAAACATTGAACCTTAATGAAAATTATTTTATTCAATTCACTTGACTTCTAATCCTTTCAATACATCTGTACCATCATTCTAACCACCAATGAGCTTGAGGGATAACCTCGCTTCCATTACTAATGTCATTTAACTCGCACGCTTTCCAACGCACAAAAATACGGGATGTAACACCAGCCGCGCCGTTTTCTATGATTGCGAATAAGAACCATATCCGTAAATTGAAAATAATAATCTAACCCGTTATCACAATCAAATGGATGTTAGCGAAAAGACTTACTCTCGCAAGTGCTCGACATGTAAGTAATTTGGGCATGATAAGCGTTCATGTGGGCAAAACTCTCGTGGTGGCATCACATCTTGAAGTAGAAGAGTGTCTAGAACTTGATTTTTTTTACGTCTATTGTAATTTAATGATGTATTTCGTTGCTAATGGAATGAAATATTTTTCAATTATTATGAACCTCTTGTCTTGAACCAAAAAAGTACTTTCATAGCTTTGGGGGTAAAACAAAAGAGATTAATCAAAACCCTATAAAATATGACACTTAAACCTAAATATAACAAGTTTTCAAACGTACTTAGGAGCACTAAACAACACCTAAAACGACGATCCAAATGTATATGTATACTTGATTTAATGAACCGATATTATTGTACACTAAAATAAATATTAAGTTCTATATAAAATATTTATATTCCGGTGTTTTGAAACGTGACTAATCTTCGTCAAAGTACGCAAAAAACCTTAATTTTGAGTTTGATTTTCAGAAAATAAAGGTTGGGCTAGGGGTTTAGGGACGGGTTTCACGCACAGAATCAATGCATGAAGCCTAGTTTGGTCTTTTTTTTAATGAGTTAATTTGGTTCCCAATTTTTTTTTTTTTTTTGAGTTACAAAAGTGTCGTTCCCTTGATACTGTGGACAAAACCTTTCGGTTAAGATAGTACGATGCCTAATTTGGTTGGTGGATGAAAAGTTGACTAGCACACTTACTTAATGAGAGTGAAGAAACATAAAGAATATCAAACTTTTGTTGTGGCTAAAATTTTCTTTGCTTGTGAATGTGCCTTTGTCATCTGTTCTAAATTTTGGAGTTAATTCCTTTGTCATTGAAGTTTTGCAAATTGTCTGTTAAATATTATTTTCATTTTTTCAGGTATAGTATAATCTTAACAAATCAAAAGTGATTTTAGTAGACAATTTCAAAACCTAGGTTATTATTCAGGAGATTAACTCTAAACTTTGAGACACTATCATTATTTTTCCTGAATTACTTTGTTGTCTTATTTTTCTTTTAGCTTGTTTTGGTAAGCATTATATATATATATATATATATATATATATATATATATATATATATATATATATATATATATATATATATATATATATCCTACCTTCTCTAGGCCCCACTTGTGAATTTACACTGAATATGTTATTGTTGAATTACTATAATCTTCTTCCTTAACTAGGCAAAACGCGTTCATGATGAAATACACGAGAGCAAAGGACTTACCCGGCTGCGATGAGAAATTGAGGATATTGAGAAAGCAAAACAAGCATAATAGAAATTTTGGAATTTTAATTTTAACCTGCTTTATCATGACCATGAATTTTAAGGTTTTGATACACTTATTAAGAATATTATTAATAGTAAGAATTATTTGATTACATTACTCTTTATTTCTCTAAAAAAGTAATAAAGCTGAGATAGTTTTAGATAACTATTACTTTTTCGTCCCAAAAAGATTGTCATAGTTACGAAGTATTTGGAAAGTCAAATAATATTTTATTTGACCATAATTTTTTCAAATATTTTTGAAATATTTGGAATTGTTAACTATTGTGACTTATAGTAGTACTTTTTATGTTGTTTTTAAATATTTGTTTTCAAAAAAATTAAAGATTTTATGGCCGAATTACACCGAACATCAGTAAGTTTGCCCCCCGGTCGTAATCCGAAACATGACAATCTTTTTGAGACGGAGAAAATATATAAATCATCTATTGAACCAAGAGTAATTTTTTTTTTTAAATATCAATGATATCTAAGCGAAATTTATTTTAAACCAAATTTACTTTGCACTGAAATTACATTTCAACTGGACCGTTTGAGTTTGATTTTCTTTGCATTGACTCATACTAATCAATGGTTGTACTTTCAATAGCATTGAAACAACTCAAATCAACTAACAAGTCAAGTAGATTACTTTTTACAGTTACCAAAAACCTACTCTTATATGAGTAGCCATATACTTTGGTCTTTTTCAAGAACATTGAAACGTCTATTCAAATGAAATAGCAAATTAAGGAGTATTTCCAATTACGCTTTTCAAGAACTGACTCTTATTAGAGTTCAATCTCAAAAGACTTTTAATTTAGGTAGCAGTTCAAGCTTTGATTATAGAAATCGAAGATCCAATTACTTAAACGACGATAAAACGCATCTAAAAATGTCTATCCATTATACCATTCTCTTAATTCCACTTGCATTGAAGCTTTTGATTAATGTAATTACACGCAAGTTCACAAAAAGGGTTGGTTAAACACAAACTGAGAAGGAAAAAATGGCGGGGCACCACTGCCAAAAACATGAAAAAAAAAAACATTCCTCCATACCAAAAATGCCCCTAAAGGAAAACGAAAAAAAACATTCCTCCATACAACTTCAACTTCACATCTTGTTGCATATCATACATCTCAAAGACGAACTTTAAATAGGAGTACCAATTCAAGGTTTTGAAGATGAAGATCAGTTAGATCCAATTGTTACTTAATTAAACAACAAATACAAACAATAAGAGTAGCTCTATTCATATCAGTAATTTTTTGGCTGACTGCCAAACTTTCCAGCTAGCCACTGCACCCACTGCACCACCTACAATCATCCTCGATGCACCCACTGCACCAACTGCACCAGCTACAGTAGGTAATGTACCCACTGCAGCAGCTGTAAGACTCACTACACCTACTACAGTACCCACTTTCTCTAGGGTAGTAAAACCAGAAGACTCCTCTTCACCCACAACACGAGGATCAGTTGTATTTTGCTCCTCCTGATGATCCTGCAATTAAGGGTGAAAAAATTAGCTCTTCAACATATGATCCACCACACTCACCTTAAGTTTAGGTTGGTCATATTGAAATGCTCAATCAAAATATTTAAAAAATGGACAGATACCTAGCTCAAATTGATCTATGAGAAAAACTCTTGTTAAAATATGTTTAAATAAAACAATATTTTTGTTTAATATGTTAGATCGCCAATAATATTGAATTCATTTTTATTTAATGCTTAAAAAGTTGATAAAAAAACAAATAACAACAACATAGCTAGTGGAGTAGGTGAATCGTAGTGCATACGCACGTTGCCTTACCCTTAATTTGTGAGACTGTTTATGATAGATCTTAGACTTAATTAAAAACTAAAGTTAAAAAAAAAAAAAAGAAGAGGTAGCCCGTTTGTTCGGCGAAGGGCCAAATCAAAGGGTCTTTTGTACGTAGCCTTAACCTGCATTTTCGCAAGAAGTTATTTTCACAACTCAAACCGTGGCTTCATAGTCACATGGATTTTAAAATTCATGTATTAAAAGCAAATGCAATAATGAAAAACTCATGCTGAAAACAATGAAGAAGAATATAGTAGCAACAACATATAATGAATTATTTTTTATTAAGTCATATTTTAATCCGTCCAAATTCAACCCAATCTGTGCGTTTGACACACATATATACCTGCAAAAATTTGCGTTCCTGCATGGATACCATGGAACAAGCATCTTCAAAAGTGAGGAGAGGGCACGTTCTTGATATTAATTTCTTGACGGGCTCGTATTCACTAGGCAAACCAGCAAGAAGTTTCAACACCATGTTCCAATCTGATATTGGAATGCCCATTGCTGCTCGAGAATCTGCTATGGACTTCAATCTTTTCACATAAGACTCAATGGTCTCATCATCCCCCTTTTTATTCATTGTTATGCTAGTCTCTCTCAGTTTTTTTTTTTTTTTTAAATTCAACTGCACCTCTCAGGTTGAAGACCACAAAATATAGAGAAAATGAACAAAATGGTCCTTGTGCTTTAAGAGTGGCGTCAAAGTATTATCTGAGCAGTTTTTATCCTTTAAGTTTTATCAAAAGTGCGCATTTATGGTTTTTGTTGGACATTTATCCAAACTCTGATTATTAAGCTTAAAAGAAATTGTGAGAATTTATTTTGATTTTTATCTAAAAACACCATAAATTTCAATCAAAAACACATAAATTGCAATATAAAAAACTACCCCATGCATAAAAAGGAATAAGAAATTATTATTCGTGACCAGCTTGCAGCACTAAGCATGAAATTTATTGGTGGGTGAAAAGAAGACCTATTTTATGGTACTTTAATTGATTCCTCATTAGTACTTTTTCTTTTTGGAAAATGCTCTCCTAATTATTCCTCTCATTACTTAAGGGCGAAGAATAATCTTGGCTTTCTTAACACAAGGGGTGTGAATGATTCGACTCAATCAGTTATTTCAAAAACTTTATATCATCGTATGTACTAATTTTTCAGTTGATTTATTGCAAATAATTAATGCTTAATACATGTGTAGCCTCTTAAATTTGTTAGTAATCCATAAATCTCAATTTTTATGATATAATTTGAGAAATGAGTTTTTTTAAAATTTATGGTCTAAAACAATAGACATTCATTTCATTAAAGGTAAAAGAGAAGTTTTAAGTTGAACTAAATATAGAAATGTATCATTCTTGTTTACTTAAAAGAAAAATATATCACATAAATTGAAATTGACGGAGTAATAAATTTCATTTATAAAATTAAATTACTATTTATTCCAATTAAACACCTGAACATATGATAAATTATTTCTATTAAACATTTTATGTTAAAATTTTGAAACAACATTTGTGTGTTCTATTAGAACCATGTTCATATATATCCTCCATTATACTTTAGATCAAGACCAATTACGAGTCAAGACCAGAAACAAGACTTTTTCCTCCTATGTGGGTAAACATCATATATAGCTAACATACAAGGGAGATAGAGTTGCTCAATTTCAGATAATAAGGGGTCGTTTGGTAGAAGGTATAAGCTGGGATATCCCGGCTGTTATACCCCGTACTTTGCAAATTCGGATAATTTAAGATGATTGCGGGAAGTTAAGAGCAAGCCTATATTTTTTATTTTCGTTTGACACACAAGTTGCTTAAGAAAAATTTGATGTGGAAATGTTAAGAAAGGTTAGGGGTAAAAAGGGAAATTCGCAAGAAGGCTCATAGAAATATTGCGGAAGGCTAAGGGAAAATTTGAAATTTGAAAAATAATTTTCATGAATTACAAAATAAAAATAAAATAAAAAAAGAAGATGGGCTTGCACAAATGGCCAAGGTGGCCGGCCAAAAGGGATATGGGCCAAGGCCCATATGAAGGCTAAGATAAGTAATAAAAAGAGGACCAACTTATCATTTTATCATCTTCATCACATGAGAAAAATCAAGAAGCTTGTAGAAAGAAAAAAAAAAGACCACCATATATTCGGCCATGGGCATGAAAAATTAGCCCCTTGAAATCTTGATCAAAAAAATTATTTCTCCTAGCATTCATACTAAGTTGAAGGTCCTCTTTAACGTGGTATAATTGTTGGAGCGAGAAAACTACTCTTTATTGCAAATTCTCAACCCTAGCCAAGTGAGAAGTTGAAGGAAAAAGGTAAGATTTAATCTTCTTTTATATGTTATGGATGGTTTGTATATGTTGTAGTATGTAGAAATGGGCGAAATTCATGAAAATATGGATGTTGGGTGGCCGTGTGTGTGTATGGTGTGTAGTCGTGTAGATGTTGTATTGTGTAGGGGTGACGAATTAATTTTATCTAATATTTTTGTTGTTGTTGTAATGGAACTTATGATGAAAAATGAAAGTTCAATGATTCTAGTTGAAGTTGTAGTGGTTGGAGAGTTGTTTTAGAAGCTAATGTGATTTGAATATGGTCTTCTTGCATTTATGGAAAATAATGTTGTTAGTGTGTGAATTGTTAGTGTAGTTTATGAATTTGGGAGGAAAGGAATGCGTTGTTGTTATTCACGGTAAGTTGGAAGATTTTAGGTTGTGTTGTTGTTATTGATGTTAGAATGTGTTTTGAATTAATTGTTGAAGTTGGAAACATGATTGTTGGTATTGTTGTTGATGATTTGGCCGAGTTGGATTCTCGGGGTTGGTTGAATTTACATGGGAGGTGCTGCTGAAATTTCTGTAACCAAAGTGTTAGTTTAGGGTTGGGCTCTTAAGTGTCCATAGCTAATGTTTAATATCTTTTGACATTGTTGTAGATTTTACGAAAGACGAGACTTAAGTGCGAACTAGCTTAGGAAGCAGACAAGGTATGTAAAGCCTAACCTTTCTTTCTTTTGGCATGGTCTTTATGAAACGAGCATTTGACGTATATATATAATCTCAAGGAAATCCTATTCTTAGAGCCACTAGGATGGCCAATATTCTTGACTTCCATAAGCCACTCCATATGGTTTAATGCGTATTTATGATGTTCAAAGTTCTATCTGATATGTTTCCGAATGTTGTTCGAAAGACAATTGATACGACTAAGGTCTTGATTTTCAAATGCTAGCACGTTTGATTATTCTGTTGAGTCTTTGATATATTTTGATATGCACTTGTGTTTCCAAAAGTTCCATTTTATTTGATCCATAACGATATCCAAAATATTTTGACATGATTATGGTTTTGATTTTCCAAAAACGGCTTCTGAAACGCTTATAGAACGTTCTGTACTTCAAAAGCTCGTAACTTTCCTATACTAATTCCGATTGACCCGAAACTTGTTTCTGAGCCTTCAGGTGTCGGTAAGTATACGTGTCTATCGAGTCTTAACATTGATTTGCCTGCATATGGTTTCTCACTACGTTGCTCGTGCATATGGTTGTTAACTTTCTTATACAAACTCGGTTTTACTTGAGACGTGTTTGTGGTTTACTAATGATTTCAAGAAAATTCGTTTTGTACTAAAGGAAACATAAAAATCGATTTCCAAAACCACTCCTAAGGGGGTGCGAGATTTTACTATTTCGTTTTGATGACGATTTATGTTTACACTCCATAACATTATTTCTTTGTGTTGATATTTGTGGATTAAGTTGAGTTGACACCATCATCACCAGTATTAATGTCGCAAGTGACATGCCCGAAGGGGCCAGGGCTAGTATTATTATGTCATGAGCGGCATGCCTGAAGGGGCTAGGATTACTATTATTATGTCGCGAGCGGCATGCCCGAAGGGGCCAGGACCAGTACGATTATGTCGCAAGCGGCATGCCCGAAGGGGCAATCATTATTATTATGCCGGACGCGGCATGCCCGAAGGGGCCATCATTGTTATTATTATGTTGGGCCGGCATGCTCGAAGGGGCCAGGACTAGTACGATTATGCCGGCGGCGTGCCCGAAGGGGCCATCATCATTGCTACTATGCCGGAAGCGGCTGTCCGAAGGGACTATTATGATGTTATATTCTCGTTGTGTATTCTAGAATTTGTGTATGCTGTATTTATATTGTGTATGTTGGAAATTGGTGTAAGGAACTACATGGCACGGTGTAAAATGTTGTTCCAGGTTGCTCCCGGATTGTCTCTAAACTGGTTTACTGTTATGACCTTCCTTGTTTATGATTCTATGATGCTTTACATATTCAGTACATATTCCGTACTGACCCCCTTTCTTCGGGGGCTGCGTTTCATGCCCGCAGGTTCAGGGACGCGGTCCGGCGATCCAGCTACCTAGGGGGAGTCAGCACCGGGAGTCAGACAGCTCCACTTGCCTCGGAGACTGTTCCTGTTTTGGTATAACTTTGTTTATTGCACTGTCACGACCCAACTAGGGGCCGCGACGGGTACCCGATACTTGTACCGAGCACCCCCTTATCTCGTATCGTACTTTTACTACTAGGTGGGCCGTATAGACTATACCGTATCTTTTTTTTTCTGTTGCTTAACGCTGCATTAATGGCATAATTGTAAACATGGACTTATAAACTTTACTAGCACATTATACAACGACGAGGACAACAAAAGTACAAAACATCTGACTGTACATATCTGTCTACGAGCCTCTAAACAAGGTACATCTACATATACAAGAAGGACCGGTTCTACCGTGCCCGAATATATACACAAAAGTAGTACCAAGAAACTGAGGCTCCGGAACAACTGGAGCGCTGCCACAGTACTGCTGATGGAGCTTCTAAGAGTCAAATATGTCTACCTGCTGACCTGCGTGGCATGAAACGCAGCGTCCACAAGAAGGGACGTCAGTACGAGTAATGTACCGAGTATGTAAGGCATGAATAATAACATACGAAAAATATAGAACAAGGATAATGACATAAAAGAGATATAGCGCATGTCATGAAGTAGAAACATAACCTGTACATATAAGAGCACTTTGGCGGATACCATGCATGCTTAGCGCTGCGGAACGTGCAGCCCGATCCATAAGTGCATATACTATAACATATTGCTGCGGCACGTGCAGCCCGATCCATATACATATAATACTTTGCTTTCTTGGAAAACATTTCTTTTCATCTATATATAACATAGAACATATCATATTGCCGAGGCGTCGACTCCGATCCATTTAACCATATATCCCGCGTCCGGGCATCCCGCGTCCGGGACGATATCATGTATCATACTCCAACTGATCAGGTGGCTATGCGTCTATAGCGCCTTACCTTCCCCCATCTTTCCTATATACATTTACATGTACTTATAACATATATACGGCATGCATGAGAGTCCAAGAAAACCATGTTCGCGTCGGAGTGACGTAAGGTCGGTAGCCCCCGATTACATTATGGAATAATCATGATCGTCATGTCTCACCTTGAAGGAACTAATATTATAAGGCGATACTATTAATGAAGAATAGCATTAAGGGAAAACATGGAACAAGATCGTAAAACTTATAAAACATTACTTCATGTACTTTAGAATCTTTTTAGAAAATAGAGTCATGGCAAAGGAATAAAGTTGGACTCAAGAACTAGTTCATTATTCTTGTATTCATATTAAAGCCTTCACTTAATACTTTTAGACATACTATCATTCTTGTCATACTCATCATAGACATATTCTCTTTAGAATAATTACAACACTTATCGTTTTATAAACGGAACAATCGAGAAAATCCGGGAACAATGGGCCCACCTCGGATCAAATGAGGCGGCATACACAATTTATGTATATTACATTCCATGATGTCACTTGTGAGAGTTTTAAGGTAGTCGGGTCTCATTTGTACAAGTTCTAGATGTTTAGGCAATTTTTCCAAATTTTCATAACATATTCAATTCAATTCTACTGAATGAAAAAGGGAAAGCTTTAGACGCGGATTCCGGAGAATAGGGTTGTCCCCGAGGTTCATATCCAACCTAGTATGTCTAAGACATGCCAAAGAAGGAAGAGTGAAGTCTTACATACCTTTTCCGCTTCATACACGTCTCCAAAAATCAAGTTTCAAGTTCCCCAAAATCTACAATTTGGTTTCAATTACCAAATGTTAATTGTAAGGCTTTAAGATTTCAATCTTAACCAATACTTGTCTACAAAAATTTAGGCAGCATCTCCCCTATGCATACAACATCCCCGAGATTTAACTCGGCCAAAATAATTCAACAACAACCCAACAACAACAACACCAACAATAACAATCACTACACAACACAATATAGCATAACTAGTCTTCTTTCCAACATAGTGCAATAACTTTCATTCCAACTTCCCATTTCCAAACCAATCTCAATGTTTTTACATTCATTACTAATCAAGATCATTACAATATAATTCGGAAGCATTTCATATCATTTCTACAAAATATTCACAAGATATACAAAATATACAAATTTTTCACCAAACCATAATCCATCCAAAACTTCTAATCTTCCACATACATATTCATAACATATTTCCACCTTCCAATTTCATCAACCATAATCATAATTCACATCTTAACAACCTCATTTCCATAATATCACAAAATCATTCTAAAGTGACATAATCTTCTACATTCCATATTTCCAACTTCCACCAAATTTATTCAACTTTCATTTCGAATATAAATTTCACCATAACCACAACTAGAATACAACATAAAATTCAACTCATCATATCTATACATTAACACATACACACGGCCACCTTCATATAAACACACCCACTTTGCAAACTTCCATATTTTCACAAATTCTACTCATTTCTACATACTACAACATAAACCAAACTTCATAACATAAGAAAAATAAATTGATTCTTACCTTTTTCTCCTATCTTCTTCACTTGAACAAGTTGTCAACTTGAAGAAACAAGTGTTTTTTCTCCCAAAACAATTACACCAAGTTGTAAAGGACCCTTAATATAGTAGGAAAACCACAAGATAATAATTTTTGGATCAAGATTTTTGAGGGGTGAAAAATCCTAGCTATGGCCGAAGGCCTTCTAATTTTTTGCTCTTCTTTGTGTTTTGTTTTTCTCTTCTATGTTTCAAGAACTTTCTAATGGATAAATGACCCTTATATTCATTTTAGCACATGGGAAATATTAGAATCATGGGTTGGGCCTTAGGCTTGGCCGGCCACCCTTCTCTCTTTGGGCCTAAATTTTCCTTTTCATTTTTTTTGGGCCAACCCGGTTGGTCCCGAGTTGGGCCCAGCCCACTGACCTTTCGACCTTAAAACGTCCATATCTCCTTGCACCGATGTCACCTGAGAACCCACGACCTATGGTTGGAAAGCTAATTCAATTATCTACAACTTCTATTTCTGGGTATTTTTCCAAATTCCAAACTTATAATACCGTTTTTGCCCCTCGAAGTCAGATCACCCGAAAACGTTTTCTTAAAAATATTCGTTTGGAGGGCTTCCACTTTGATTTGGCCCAAGGGTCCTTCTTGAGTTGTGTTTAACTTTACATATGTGATTCATATAACTTGTCACATGTTCCAAAAAAAAGAATCTTGACGTGTGGGCCCTACCTCAGCTCACAAATAATCCGACGTTCAAAAATACGGGATATAACATTGCAGGTCATACTCTTTAGAAGTATGTGAACAACGTGGGTTTCATGGTTACTGTTTGGCCTTGTCGGCCAGTGTTTTGTTGTACAGAAGTGGTGGTAGCCTCTTCGGCTCGCCTTGTCCTATGCCATGTATATATATATATATGTAAACATGTTTTGAGATGTTTTGAGTTACGTGTCGACGTTGGTATTTTATTTACAGCTTTCAGACTTAGTTGGAAAAAAAAACTATTGAATGCCATATTTGAGAATAAGTAACATAAGTTGGGTCATCGGGCAGGATAAGCTCGGTCACTCGTCACGGCCCTAGGTTGGGTCGTGACAAAAGTGGTATCAGAGCAGGTCAGTCCTCGGCGTGTTCGCAGACGGTGTCTAGTAGAGTCTTGTTTATCGGTGTGTTGTGCACCACATCTATAAACAGGAGGCTACGAGACATTAATAGGGTGTCATTCTTTCTTTCATGGTGAAGATCGTGCGGATAGAGCTGTGTCGTAAGTGAAGTCCCTAATCTAATAACCTTGTATGATTTCAGTGATGACTAGGAAGGGTAAAGCGACAGCAGCCCAGAAGGACAAAGCAGTTGTGGATGAGGCAGTTAGTCGAGCCCCTAGATCTACCAGAGCTCAGACTTACGCTGGAATACGCATTCAGTCCCAGAGTCCTCCTACTTCCCCATCTTTAGAGGAATCCAGAAGGGCATCTGATCCAGCCCCAGCTCCAGCACCAGCATCAATACCTCCAGTCCCTCAGCCGAATGCTCAGCATCAGGAGTTGAGAGAAATGAAAGATGCTATACATTTGTTGACCCAGATACTTGCTACCCAGGCGGGACGACAGGATAGGGGTCATGAATATCCAGATAGGGCTACTAGTGCCAGGGCTTGAGATTTTCTTACATTAAATCCCCCAGAATTTAAGGGCACGAACCCTCATGCTGATCCCCAGGAGTTCATAGATTGTATGCAGCGTACTTTAAATGTGATGAAGGCGTCAGATACATAATCTGTTGAGTTAGCTGCTTATAGGCTGCAGGGTATAACAATTAATTGGTATTAGTCATGGAGGTTATCGAGAGTTAGTGATGCCCTTCCGCCGACTTGGCAGGAATTCTCAGATGCCTTTTTGCGCCATTATATGCCACCCGAATTGAGGCGGGCAAGGGTTGACAGGTTCCTTAACCTGCGGCAGGGCAGCATGTCTGTTAGAGAGTATAGTGTGGAGTTTGATTCTTTAGCCAGATATGCCCCTTCTATTGTGCAGGAAATGGAAGATAGAGTTCACCGATATGTGAGGGGATTAGAGCCAGGGTTGCAGGAGGCTTGTATGGCAGTAGCAATGCAGCCGGGTATAGACATAGCTCGTATCCAAGCTTATGCTCAAGGGTCAGAGGATCGCAGGCGCCAACGAGAGGCTATTTCAGAGCAGGGTGGTAGTCATCCCAAGAGGGCCAGGTCAGAGGGTCGGAGTAGGGGTTTCACTAGAGAGTGTAGACCCCAGCATAGTGCACCTTTGCAGTTTCGTGGGCCTCATCGGGTTAGGGAGACTTCCCCTCGGTAGAGATAGAGTTCTTCTTACGTATCGGGTTCTCAGCAACAGGTGAGGTCAGGGCAGGAGGTGATGCCCCCTCCCCGATGTGCGTCTTGCGGGAGACGTCATGTAGGACGGTGTCGTCAGGGCGCATGCTATACTTGTGGTGACCCGTGGCATTATGCTAGAGATTGCCCCCAAAGAGTGGGTAATATTGTTCATGAGAATTTGGTACCAGCATCGTCACCCTCAGTGAGAGCCCCCGAGACAGAACCCTAGACTTCTTCCGGCCAAGGTAGGGGCGGAGGTAGAGCACCTATTTCCAGTACGGGACCGCATCGTATCTATGCTCTAGGTGGGAGACCGGGTCCAGAGGCATCGCAGGATGCACCACCAGGTATGCCCTTCTTCAGATAATTTATTGGTAGATTTAAACTATATACGAATTGTCTCTTATCACTATGACATGATGTATTATGACATAAGTTAGAATGCGAGCCTAGCGGCTAAGAGGGTAAAGCGAGACAAGAGACTTCGTGAGACACTTAGTTGAAACCTAAAGGGGGGAAGTGCTCATAGCGTAGCAAGACCATATCTATAAATTCGGACTAGGGTAAGCAAGTAAAAGGGGTTAATACGGGGTATCACTATCTGACTCAAGGGAGTGATCATGAGCTACATCATTATTGCTCATAATTTGTGTGAGCTGAGTTAATACGGGGTTTTCTTCAAAATCGTTACACCTACAAATATAGGAGAATTCAAGGGGTTTAAATCTCAGAAACAATTAGTTAGAAGTCTCCTAGTTTAAGCGAAAAACAAACATCGTTATATTTACCTTTCTGTAAATGACTCCACTTGAGTAGGGCGATATCGAACTATACTCCCGCCACCTAATTCACTTGTATCTGGAGCACTACTCGGTCCAGGAATATCACAGCTCTGCATAGTCCAACCAAAGTTATATGACTGGCTACCAACTCCTATCATTGTTTCCTGTTGAAGTGTACATCTTTGAAGCCTAATATTCATAGCGGGAAGATACGTAGTACCCCGAATATCAAACTCATCGTCAGTGGGTGCTTCAACATTAGTAGAGCGTTCAACAGTTGCATACATGTCAAGTGTCGCTATACTGATATGATTGGTAAATATATCAGGACTTCGAAGAAATAACGATACAGAGTCATCGTCCGAAATAAGTGTTTCCTCGTAAATGGGAAATCCCCTACCCGTAATTGATATTGGATATCGTCCAGTGATAATCACTAAAAGGTTAGGATCAGATATGGCCATTTTGCTTATGAAAACACGTTGTAGACGATCGTATTTGAGGGAAATTGGAAACCTTTGTACGGCTCCCGGACGACGGTTATATCTCACTGAACCTTCTTCGTACACAACTTCACCACCCCAATATAAATTAACTCTTACATAAGTTTTTGCCATATTATTTTCAACAGAATACAAAAGTAAAAATTAATGGAGAGTGCAAGAGAGAAGTTGAGAATTCGTCAAAAATGATGTCTACAATAGAGAAGTGGAGAATTCAGGGTGATATGCAGAATACAAATCTTAACTAGTATATAAAACAAATGATTCATGGACCTTTGAATGTCATAATGCTGATGTTGAAAAAATATATTTACTATTTGATTTTACGCAAAGCACGCTTGATTTGACGATTGCATGACAGATTCGACGACTGCATGTATTCTGTGATTTTACACCAAAAATTTTACAAATTATTGATCATTTTTGCTTTTACAACTGCATGCGTGATTTGACGACTGCAACGATTCTCTGGCGTAAAAAAATTTTCAACAATCTATTATTGCAAGAATCAATTACCAATCAACAACATTTTATTGATGCAAAACGTTGGCCTGCCAACGTTTTACAACAATTCCTATTTTGGAGGAAAAACGTTGGGTGCCAACGTTTTTGCAACAAAACATGAATTGTTGTAAAACGTTGGCTGGCCAACGTTTTGCAACAATATGAATTGTTGTTGCAAAACGTTGGCCAGCTAACGTTTTACAACCATTCTATACAGTAAAAAATGAAATGAACCTGATTCTATACAGTCAGAAAATGCCAAGAAATAATGAGTTATGACTTTGGTTTATCAAACAGGTGGACCCCAGCATCATCAAACCAACTTTTTCACAATTCATCCACAGTAGCAAAAAGACACTTGGCAAATAAAAACAAAAACGTGACCATCTTTTTCCAATTGAATAAAGTTTAAATACTAATACTTCAACATGAAGTTACCCACTATACAATAAAAACTTAATTTTTACAGTGTCCCTTCCCCCCCCCCCCCTCCCCCCGTGCCACACCGAGTTTGTCGGCGCTCTCGTTTTGATCTACGTTGGTGAACCTCCTCTTGTATCACACCTGCATCCTGTAAATGCCATAAACAAATAGAAGTTATTTTTGTATGATAAATTTTCTTAGAAATTACTTTGATTGTATACGTAAAATCGGGCAGCATCTCCCCTGTAACAAGGACTTCCTCCAATACCATATACCAACACAAACAACCAAAGCAACCAAGACAAAACACCATATAACAACCACAAGTCTCCAAAAACTTTGAATTAAAAGCTAACTTGTGGCTCTAAAGTTTGTACATCCGGCACAGGAATGTGTGAGGATCCACCATCAAATACCATGCGAGACTATGCAAAATAAATAATATAGACATATAAGGTAGCAATTACATTAAACAAGATACACGCTATTTAAGTGGTTAGAATACTCACGTCGGTAAAACTCAGTCTCCTCCCAATTGAACAGCTCTGTCCAGTGAATGCAGGTAAAGGCCCCTCAGCCATTCCATAAGAGCTGCTTGTCTGAACACCAAACTGTTGGGCCATAACTGCGAGGCTAATAGGCTCAGATGATGCAAATGCCTGAAAAGGCCCCTCACTTCTGATTACCGCTGGTGATTGAACCTCGGGAGCAGACGTCAATGAGCTGGACATAAAATCTATTATTGGGTAATATGCATCATCAGCTGCAGGCATCATTGAGCTGGACATATCTTGATCAAAACGAACCTCTTTCTCATCAACCAACTGGTGATCCACGGGACCTCGACCCCGTCTGTTACCCCGTCCTCTACCACGCGCCGCAGGTCTTGGTACACTAGGACGTTGATGACGAGGCACTTGCACAGTAGGCGGCTCAACATACTCTGCCGGTGATGTATAATTGGGAGCAAAACTCAACATCGTCCCCAGAGAGGCAGCAGCCATGGACTCTGTATCAATGTGGCTAAAAATCTCTGTTATTCCCTTCAGACTTGGTTGGATCTTGGATAGTCTGCTGAGCCAACCTGTACGATTCTTGATGTCATAAAGCCTAAAAAAAATTGCAAGATTTGATAGTGGTCTAAGACACATATAAAGACATCAAACATCTAATAGAATGTAATGTACGTACCAGTGCCTCATGCCTGCCTGCCATGTGTTGGTATCCTCTATCCACTTTATGCGTAGGATTTCCTATGAAAGTGCACGAGTGACGTCGATACCAACAAAAATACTCTGATAATGACTCTAGTTCTTGAGTTTCATACTCGGCCAGAATTACCCTTTGTCGACGATTTTCCCACAAAAAGTCTGTTTCTGCAAAATTTTGTTGATCCTCCACTTTTATAGCATACCGCTTATCACGTTTGTAATGAAAAGGATCAATCTCAGCACATGGACCCGGAATATGTTGCTTCCTACCAAACTGTTTGAGAACGCGGTCTACCATGTGCCACTCTCGATAGATCCCACAAATAAGGGGAACCTGCGCCATCCAAATATCTCGGCCACGCAGACACCACTCAGGGAGTCTATTAATGATGGCCTCTGAATAAGACTGCCACACAAACTATGATAGAAAGAACATAAAATTACATGATAATAAAATAAATAAATTACACATAAGCGTAACTATTATATCAAAACGCCATTAACAATCATAATTATAATAAAATACCTGGCCATCTATTAGGTTGTCCAATACATCCCTACAACACATCACGTGCCTCATTTTCGCGGGATTTACGATGAGTCCACTTTCGTGCAAGAGCCGTGTATGGCGGAAGAGCCCTGCATAGTGGCTGCATCAGTATAATGCGCTCCCAAGCCCAAACCTATATTAAAAAATTAAAATAAATATATAAAAACCTTATAACTATCAAATAGGAAAACCAAATAAAATTATATAATTTAAAGGTCATGTACCTGCAATAAGGAAATGAATCCACACACATCCTTGGCTTTCCTCAACGAAGCGCGGCATAAACAAGTATACAAATATGACAATGCAGCCGCTCTCCAAGCTTGTGTACTCATTGCTCTAAGGTCACGCATGTCAAGCAAATAGTCTAAATTAAGTAAGTCACCGGACTTATCCGGAAATATCGTGCCGCCACAAAGCCATAGCAAGTACAACCAAACTCGCTGTTGCACATCAATTTCTGGGGTCTGATCTGTAATGTCATCTAAGCCTCTAATATATTCAATTAATTTATGTACTTCTAACCTACTAACACCATTAAAACAATCCAGACCGGGTGCCCAACCAGTAAGCTCATGGATCAATTGTTGCCACCCAACAATATCTATATTTCTAGCATTAAGATTATTCAAGGGATTACCATCAACAACCAAGCCAAACATGACCTCAATATCTTGTAATGTGATGGTCGCAAACCCTGTACGCAGATGAAAGGTGTGCGTCTCAGGACGCCATCTCTCTATAAGTACAGTGATGAGTGCCCAATCATATGATACACATCCTACCTCTACTACTTCCCTAAATCCACACAGGCCAAAGTAGTCAAGGATGCGAGGATGAAAAGGATGACGCCTTACGTGCTTCCAAAATTCGGTATCCGCGCGGCGAGGAAAAAGGCATCCGGTCGGTCCTCTCAAGGAACCATCCCACACAGCCTCTAATCGATGCTTCTCCTGGAGTGTTAATACATCGTACACTTCTGGCCCCGGATGTACGCATACCCGTGGAAACTCCATACCTTATATAAAAGAAAAAAAAAGTCCAGATCAAGCTATTTGGAGTAACTCACTATTAAAAAAAATATATTATTCCAATTTTAGCAGAACAAATATGCACTGGCTAGATAAAGCCAACTTCCATACGCCTTATTTAGAAACTACTGATAGTGGACCACATTAATACCTATAAGGCTGTAACGACCCATTTGGTCGTTTAGTGCTTTTAAACTCCTTTTCGCTAAAATACCCTTTTCGTAGTTTTAAAGGACATTCTTAACTTGCAGGGATAGGTGGCACAGTTATATAATAGATGGGTAATTTTTGGAATATATTTATTTACTGTGTGTGAATGTATTATTATTATTAGTAGTAGAAGTAGTATCTGTGTGTATATATATAGTTTGGGGTAGTTAGCTAATTAGTGGATAACGGGCCAATATCACTTTACACAGATTAAATAATTAAGGACTTAAATATTTTTTTCGAAGGAAAGGAGTGGGCCAAGTCACCCCTATTGCAGGCCACGTTTTGAGAGGTTTTTAGGGATTGAAAGAATTGTTGGCTTTTCAAATTAATCAATTTTACGAAGAAAACAAAAGTGTGCCCACCGTGAGGAGAATAGGCAGTGCGTTTCCATCAGATTCTAGCTTCAGGTAGTATTTTCTTTCTTAATCCATATCATTGTTTATTAGTTATTAGGAATTTATTTGTGAAGTTACATATGATTAGGGTATAATTATTCAATGACGAGGGTAATAATTAGGGAACCTAATGATTGAAGTAATTATTAGGGTAATCATGCACTTGCTTATCCCTTTAGAAAATAAGTTGCAGGTTAATGTTTAGCTTTTAAAGGACGTTGGTTTCGGCCATTTGTACATATGCATGCTATAATCATTTAATTTGGGATAATATTGCCTATTCTGACTTCTCAAATTTAAAGATATGAAAGATGAGATAATTATTAGTAGGTGTGGACTTGGAAGAAGAATGAGATTAAATCTCAATGACACCATGTTTACGGTACAATGATGGAGTAATGATTAACACATCATTTTGGCCAATATTGATAGAATTAGTGTGGAGTTATGTTCCAGTATGTTTGCTTCCATTAGTTGGATTTAAATTCATTGTTGTCTTATTTAGCTTATGGTGCGCAAATTGTGTTACGCTTGTTGTGCATCAATTTCAATTTTTGTATACAATGGATTTATGTGATTGTACCTTAGGTGTATTGGGTCATATGTAAAATTTCAAATTCATGGTATTTGAGATGTGTGGAGCTAGATTTTTATTCTAAGTTAAGATTTTGAGGCAATTGATAGTCTTGAATCCTAGTCTTATGAAATAAGAAATTATGATTTGAGAGTCCATTATGGATGGAATTGACTAATTTTCTGAATATAGGACCCTTAGGTTATGGGCAAAATGATTTTTAAAGAAAATTCCAGTTTTGCCCTTCTTGGCTCGAGGTCACATTTCGGGGTGCGTTTTGGGGTTTCGAATATAAGTATAGCAATATGGGTGTCCTTAGATTCGTATTCTAGTGTAAATCGCATATTTGATAGATTTCGATCACTCAGAAGCTCTACGCAAAGGAAAGGCATTGGTTTGATCGTTCGTGGCACCCGCTCGGCATTGAGGTAGGTTACGGTCTACTTTAGTTAGACTCTGATTAGAGAATCGTATGTAGTTGTAGAAAGTGACGGGGATAGCATGATAGGCCTTCGGGCATGAAGTGGAGGTGAATTCCAATTAGGTGGGTTTTGTCAGCTGTTATGTGGGCTTGTCGCCAAATGTGTTAATTCTGTGATTATCACTTGTTTGTATCTCCGTCACATACTAGTTCACTCATCACATGAAAAGGAATGGTAATATATATAATTGAACAACGGACAGTAATATGACTTGTACTTGTTGTTTTATATTGTGATATTTTTTAGACTGATATCATGCATGGCATGCTTTCCATATTATTGTTGTGATGATTGGTGAGGTAAGTGATTGAGAGACTCTGAGGTCTTTGCCGGAGATGGAGAGTGACAGAGAGACTCTGAGGTCCTTGCCGGAGATTGAGAGTGATTAATAGCCTCCGAGGTTTCTGCCGGAGAGCACGAGTGGTACATGGACTTCGCGGGTCCCCCATGGGTCATGGCTTTGAGGCACTGCCCTTAGCATGTGTTTACGAGAGTGGAGTGAGAGAGGTGACTGTTGCATTGCATTGCATTCATTCACTCACACCTTTGACTGATCATCTGGTGAACTATATCTGTCTTGGTT
Organism: Lycium barbarum; assembly: GCF_019175385.1. Taxonomy (NCBI): domain Eukaryota; kingdom Viridiplantae; phylum Streptophyta; class Magnoliopsida; order Solanales; family Solanaceae; genus Lycium; species Lycium barbarum. Next base: position 11,792,466 of record NC_083338.1, read on the forward strand.
GATTTCATGATTTATTTACACTTTACTTGTATATTAGATGTGACCATACCTGTTTGCTCTATGTGCTACTTGTTAGTTTCCACTTCTTCATGCGTTATCTAATCATTGTCGGCCTATGATGCTTACCGGTACTAGTATTGTACTGATACTACTCTTGCTGCACTTTTGTTGTGCAGAGTACGATCCAGGCTCCAGTTCTACACCCCGTAGCTGATATGCGAGGGAGGGTGAGCTACTTGGTCACCCGTGGCCCCTGAAGGACCTCCTCTGTTTATTTCTGTTTTGTATTCGACAGACAATATGTAGCCTTCGGGTATTTTCAGACTTCTATTCCATACTATGTTAGCGCTTTTGTACCATTTGAAAAGATTTTTGGGATTGTCGTGACATTTCTGGTTATGATAAGTATTTAATACTTGATAATTTATTCTTATTTAATTTTTCGCTTATTTAACTTGTTATCAGTAATGTGGTTCGCCTACTCGGAGGGATAGTGTTGGTGCCACCACGACTCGCGAATTGGATCGTGACAAATTGGTATCAGAGCTTCCAGGTTAATTGGTCTAACGAGTACAAGAGCAATGTCTAGTAGAGTCTTGCGGATCGGTACGTAGATGTCCGTACCCATCCTCGAGAGGCTATAGGACATCTAGGAAACACTCAACTTCTTTTTTTCTCTTTTCGTGCTAGTTCAATCCGATTAGTATCTGGTTCATTCCTTTCGTGCGAGATTGTTCAGATTGGTATCTTAACCTCATTTCTATGTTCTCTCACAGATGGTGAGGACGCGATCGACTGCTACTGGAGGCCAGGAGCCTGCACCTGCACCCGCACCCGCATCCATACCCGTGGCCCGAGCAGCTGTCCGTGGGCGAGGCAGGGGACGTGGCAGGGGCAGAGGCCGTGCAGCTATTCCAGATAGGAACCAAGCACCAGCACCTGCTCAGGACCCTGACATAGAGTTGACTCCGGAGCTTGACGACATTCCGGAGGAGGAGATTAGGGCTGCTGAGACACAGCCTGGGGTCACTGCTACTCCTGATTTTCAGGAGGCTTTGTTTCGAGTGTTGGGGTACTTTGACAGTTTGACTCAGGCGGACATGATTCCAGTTGCTCCAGATGGCTCGCAGACTAGAGTGGGAGGTCATACTCCCGATGCTACGATTGCTCCAGGATTTCGGACATCGAGGGTATTGCCGGCAGCAGCAGTGGCTCCCCGTATTGATGCTACTCCAGCGCTTGATTTTGCTCTAAGGCCTATGGATGGGCCAGTGTTGACCAGTGGGGAGCGAAAATTATTTGAGGGATTTACCAAAATGTCTCCTCCTTGGTTCTATGGTACTCCCGGGGAGGATGCATATGAGTTTATTGTTAGCTGCCATGAGATACTTCATTAGTTGGGTGTAGTGGAGTCTCACGGGGTCGATTATGTTTCTTTCTGGTTAGTTGGGGATGCCAAGCAGTGGTGGAGATCGTACATGGAGTGTCGACCAGTTAGGTCGCCACCTGTGACCTGGACCCAGTTCTACCAGGTATTCCTGGAGAAGTATGACCCTCGTACTCTGAGAGATAACAGGAAGGATGAGTTTTTGACATAGGAGCAGCGGGGTAGGTCGGTTGCGGAGTATGAGACCAGATTTCTCGCTTTGTCCCGTTATGCGACGGCATTACTTCCCACAGAAGCTGAGAGAGTGAGGAAATTTGTGAAGGGTTTGGACCTTCCACTTCGGTTGGCGACCTTACAGTTGGAGGCTTCTGGGGCCTTATTTCAGTCAGTAGTAGAGCATGCCAGGAGGGTTAAGTCAGAGATGGGTCGGGCACATAGTGGGGGTGGTGACAAGAAAGCTCGCAGATTTGACAGTTTCAGAGGTCCTATTAGAGGTGGGGGACACCATGACAGGGTTCGTCATCATCCCTACAGCCGCCCCATCCAGTCATCATTACAGGCTTTAGCAGGTGGTCCATCAGGTTATAGCGGGCACAGTTCTAAGCAGACTTCCCGGGGTTCTTACTCTCGACCTTCAGACTGCGGAGGGTATTCTGGTTCTTCTATGGAAGTTCAACAACCTATAGCCAGAGGAGCATGTTTTGAGGGTGGTGGGACAGGGCATTACGCGAGAGAGTGTCCTAGATCCAGGCAGGGTTCCAGAGTTCAGACATCTAGGCCTCCAGCACCGCCAGCTAGAGGAGGAGGATATTCTGGTAGAGGGGGTTTACAGTCTGGCAGGGGTAGCCATCAGCCTGGCAGAGGTGGTCATCAGTCGGGTAGAGGCAGCGCTCAGTCAGTGAGAGGAGGATCTCAGGCAGGCCGTAGTAGTCGTGGAGGCACACAGTCCGAGGGTGGACGTGCCCATTTCTATGCTTTTCCGGGTAGACTAGAGGCCGAGGCCTCTGATGCGGTTATCACAGGTATTATTTTGATTTGTCACCGATCAGCTTCTGTCTTATTTGATTCGGGTTCTACTTTCTCTTATGTGTCCACTTATTTATCTACGGGACTTGATATGCTTGATGTACCTATTCGCATCTCTACTCCTGTCGGAGATTCTGTGATAGTAGATAGGGTCTATAGGTCTTGTGTGGTCACATTTATGGGGTATGATACTTGGGTAGACTTGGTTATTTTGGATATGGTGGACTTTGATATTATTTTGGGCATGGACTAGTTATCTCCTTATCATGCTATTTTAGACTGTCATACCAAGACAGTCACGTTGGCCATGCCAGGTATTCCACGGTTAGAGTGGAAGGGTACTCCTAATCCAGCACCTAAGAAGATCATATCATTTCTTCGGGCGAAGAAGTTAGTGGATAAGGGATGTTTAGCATATTTGGCTCATATTCGGGATACTAGTGTGGATACTCCTTCCGTAGAGTCAGTGCCAGTTGTTTGTGAGTTCTCAGAGGTTTTCCCTACAGATTTGCCTGGTATGCCGCCTGATCGAGATATTGACTTTTGCATTGACTTGGAGCCAGGCACCCGACCTATTTCTATTCCACTCTATCGGATGGCTCCGGCAGAGTTGAGAGAGTTAAAGGAGCAGTTGCAAGACTTGTTGAGAAAAGGATTTATTAGACCTAGTTTTTCTCCCTGCGGTGCACCCGTCCTGTTCGTGAAGAAGAAAGATGGTACCATGCGGATGTGTATCGATTACCGGCAATTGAACAAGGTTACAATCAGAAATAAGTATCCAATACCCCGCATTGATGACTTATTTGACCAGCTTCAGAATGCATTGATCTTTTCTAAGATTGATTTAAGGTAAGGCTATCATCAGTTGAAGATTCGAGCGGAGGATGTTCCGAAGACCGCTTTCAGGACCCGTTATGGTCATTATGAGTTCTTGGTGATGTCTTTCGGGCTTACTAATGCCCCTGCAGCCTTCATGGATTTGATGAATGGGATCTTCAAGCCTTACTTGGATTCATTTGTGATCGTGTTTATTGATGACATCCTGGTGTACTCTCGGAGTAAGGAAGATCATGAGAAGCATCTGAGGATCGTGCTTGGCCTGTTGAAGGAGAAGAAATTGTATGCCAAGTTTTCAAAGTGTGAGTTCTGGCTCAGTTTCGTAGCATTTTTGGGACATGTTGTGTCCAAGGATGGGATTATGGTTGATCCCAAAAAGATCGAGGCGGTTAGAGATTGGGCCAAGCCTACTTCGGTGACTGAGATTCGGAGCTTCGTAGGCCTTGCGAGTTATTATCACCGATTTGTGAAGGGATTTTCATCTATTGCTTCCCATTTGACTAGGTTAACTCAAAAGAATCTGCCTTTCCAGTGGTCCGATGAGTGTGAGGAGAGTTTTCAAAAGCTTAAGGCTTTATTGACTTCAGCCCCGATTTTGGCTTTACCAGTGGAGGGAAAGGACTTTACTGTTTATTGTGATGCTTCACGCATTGGCTTGGGATGTGTGTTGATGCAAGAGGGTAAGGTGATCGCGTACGCTTCGAGACAGTTGAAGGTTCACGAAAAGAACTACCCCGCTCATGACTTGGAGTTGGCTGCAGTAGTCTTCGTTTTGAAGATTTGGAGGCATTACTTGTATGGAGTTCATTGTGAGGTCTTCACAGATCATCATAGCCTTCAGCATGTGTTTAGTCAGAGATATTTGAACTCGAGGCAGCGTAGATGAATGGAGTTGCTCAAGGATTATGATATTACTATCCTTTATCATCCGGGAAAAGCTAATGTGGTAGCTGATGCGTTGAGCCGAAAGGCAGTGAGTATGGGCAGCTTGGCGCGTTTGGTTGTGGGAGAGCGTCCGTTAGCTATGGAGGTTCAGTGTTTGGCTAATAGTATGGTGAGGCTCGATATTTCAGAACCTGGTAAGGTTCTAGCTTATGTGGAGGCGAGGTCGTCTCTTTTAGAGCAGATTAGGGCCCAGCAGTTTGAGGATGTGAAATTGTGCAAGATTCGGGATAAAGTGCTAAGTGGAAAAGCTAAAGAGGCTATTCTTGATGATGAGGGTGTTTTGAGGATTAAGGGACGCATTTGCGTTCCTAGAGTTGGTGATTTGATTCCGTTGATCTTGAAAGGGGCTCATAGTTCCAGATACTCCATTCATCCAGGAGCAACAAAGATGTATCGTGACTTGAGGCAACACTATTGGTGGGGTAGAATGAAAAGAGACATTGTGGAGTTTGTTGCTCAGTGTTCGAATTGCCAGCAGGTTAAGTATGAGCACCAGAGACCAGGTGGTGTGCTTCAGAGGATGCCCATTCCCGAATGGAAATGGGAAAGGATTGCTATGGATTTCGTGATTGGTCTTCCGAAGACTTTGGGCAAGTTTGATTCGATTTGGGTTATTCTGGATAGGTTGACTAAATCTGCACACTTCATTCCAGTTCAGATTACTTATAATGCAGAGAAGTTTGCCAGGATTTACATTCGAGAGATAGTGAGATTGCACGGAGTTCCTATTTCCATCATTTCCGACAGAGGCACTCAGTTTACGTCTCATTTCTGGAGGACTTTGCAGAAAGAATTGGGAACTCAGTTAGATCTTAGCACCGCGTTCCACCCACAGACAGATGGTCAGTCCGAGAGGACTATTCAGGTGCTTGAGGATATGTTGAGGGCTTGTGTTATTGATTTTGGTGGTCATTGGGACAAATTCTTACCCTTGGCAGAGTTCGCGTACAACAATAGCTACCATTCCAGTATTGACATGGCGCCATTCGAGGCTTTATATGGTAGGAGGTTTCGTTCTCCTATTGGGTGGTTTGATGCTTTTGAGGTTCGACCTTGGGGTACAGATTTGCTGAGGGAGTCTTTGGATAAGGCGAAGCTTATTCAGGAAAAGCTTCTGGCAGCTCAGAGTAGGCAGAAGGAGAATGCTGACCGGAAGGTTCGTGATATGGAGTTCATGGTTGGTGAGCAGGTCCTATTGAAGGTTTTACTCATGAAGGGTGTAATGCGATTCGGAAAGAAGGGCAAGCTGAGCTCGAGGTTTATTGGCACTTTTGAGATTCTTCGTCGTATTGGCGAGGTGGCTTATGAGTTGGCCCTGCCACCAGGCTTGGCAGGTGTTCATCCGATATTCCATGTTTCCATGTTGAAGAAGTACCATTCAGACGGGTCTTATGTCATTCAGTGGGATTCGGTATTATTCGATCAGAATCTGTCCTTCGAGGAAGAGCCGGTAGCAATCTTGGATAGACAAGTGAGAAAGTTAAGGTCCAACGATATTGCTTCAGTCAAGGTGTGGAAGCACCGTCCGGTTGAGGAGGCCACTTGGGAGACTGAGGCGGATATGCGGAGTAGATATCCTCACTTGTTCGACAGTTCAGGTACCTCATTTTCTCCACCTTTTCCCTTGTCGCTCGAGGACGAGCGATTGTTTGATTAGTATCTGATGTAACGACTCATTTGGTCGTTTAGTGCTTTTGAACTCCTTTTCGCTAAAATACCCTTTCCGTAGTTTTAAAGGCATTCTTAACTTGCGGGGATAGGTGGCACAGTTATATAATTGATGGCTAATTTTTGGAATATATTTATTTACTGTGTGTGAATGTATTATTATTAGTAGTAGTAGAAGTAGTATCTGTGTGTATATATATAGTTTGGGGTAGTTAGTTAATTAGTGGATAACGGGCCAATATCACTTTACACAGATTAAATAATTAAGGACTTAAATATTTTTTTCGAAGGAAAGGAGTGGGCCAAGTCATCCCTATTGCAGGCCACGTTTTGAGAGGTTTTTAGGGATTGAAAGAATTGTTGGCTTTTCAAATTAATCAATTTTACGAAGAAAACAAAAGTGTGCCCACCGTGAGGAGAATAGGCAGTGCGTTTCCATCAGATTCTAGCTTCAGGTAGTATTTTCTTTCTTAATCCATATCATTGTTTATTAGTTATTAGGAATTGATTTGTGAAGTTACATATGATTAGGGTATAATTATTCAATGACGAGGGTAATAATTAGGGAACCTAATGATTGAAGTAATTATTAGGGTAATCATGCACTTGCTTATCCCTTTAGAAAATAAGTTGCAGGTTAATGTTTAGCTTTTAAAGGATGTTGGTTTCAGCCATTTGTACATATGCATGCTATAATCATTTAATTTGGGATAATATTGCCTATTCTGACTTCTCAAATTTAAAGATATGAAAGATGAGATAATTATTAGTAGGTGTGGACTTGGAAGAAGAATGAGATTAAATCTCAATGACACCATGTTTACGGTACAATGATGGAGTAATGATTAACACATCATTTTGGCCAATATTGATAGAATTAGTGTGGAGTTATGTTCCAGTATGTTTGCTTCCATTAGTTGGATTTAAATTCATTGTTGTCTTATTTAGCTTATGGTGCGCAAATTGTGTTACGCTTGCTGTGCATCAATTTCAATTTTTGTATACAATGGATTTATGTGATTGTACCTTAGGCGTATTGGGTCATATGTAAAATTTCAAATTCATGGTATTTGAGATGTGTGGAGCTAGATTTTTATTCTAAGTTAAGATTTTGAGGCAATTGATAGTCTTGAATCCTAGTCTTATGAAATAAGAAATTATGATTTGAGAGTCCATTATGGATGGAATTGACTAATTTTCTGAATATAGGACCCTTAGGTTATGGGCAAAATGATTTTTAAAGAAAATTCCAGTTTTGCCCTTCTTGGCTCGAGGTCACATTTCGGGGTGCGTTTTGGGGTTTCGAATATAAGTATAGCAATATGGGTGTCCTTAGATTCGTATTCTAGTGTAAATCGCATATTTGATAGATTTCGATCACTCAGAAGCTCTACGCAAAGGAAAGGCATTGGTTTGATCGTTCGTGGCACCCGCTCGGCATTGAGGTAGGTTACGGTCTACTTTAGTTAGACTCTGATTAGAGAATCGTATGTAGTTGTAGAAAGTGACGGGGATAGCATGATAGGCCTTCGGGCATGAAGTGGAGGTGAATTCCAATTAGGTGGGTTTTGTCAGCTGTTATGTGGGCTTGTCGCCAAATGTGTTAATTCTATGATTATCACTTGTTTGTATCTCCGTCACATACTAGTTTACTCATCACATGAAAAGGAATGGTAATATTGATAATTGAATAGCGGACAGTAATATGACTTGTACTTGTTGTTTTATATTGTGATATTGTTGAGACTGATATCATGCATGGCATGCTTTCCATATTATTGTTTTGATGATTGGTGAGGTGAGTGGTTGCGAGACAATATATTTTGTATAACGTGGATCAGTCCACGTTTTACAAATATCCACAAAATTAACAGCAACATAACAACAAATTTCTTCAAAAGTGCTACTAAACAAATATGACCTTTTATATAATAATGCTTCTAACAATCATATCTTAAGTCAAATTAAAATTACACAAATAACACAAACGTATTAAAATAACACAAATAAAAAATAACAATTAAGATATATAAGACAAACAGATCTACATCTACTATAAATATACAATATTATATGAGTTATAAAAAATACCTTAATTTAAATAACAATAAAAGATAAAGATAAAGAAGTTGCTCCAAAAATTAGATTGTAATGTAGGGTTTAAAAAGAAAATAAATGGAGGAGAAGAAAAAGGAGAAGGAGATGGAGAGGTAGAGGTTCTGTAAGTTTTTGCAATGGAGGAAACGGCGGAGGAGAATGAAAAAATTTTAAGGCATCTGAATGAGTGAGTCATGGAGTGGACAGTCACGTTAACAATATAAATAGTATAACGTGGACTGATTCACGTTATACAATATATTTTGTATAACGTGGATCAGTCCACGTTATACAAAATATATTGTATAACGTGAACTGATCCACGTTATACAAAATATATTGTATAACATGAATCAGTCCACGTTATACATTTTTGTTTTAAAAAATTTCGTTGAATGTTTCTGACAGTGAAAAAGTTTTTGGGGGTATAACGTGGATCAGCCCACGATATACCCCTTTTGGTATATAAATTTTTGATGATGTCCTTTTAATTTATACCGTATATTTTTATACCCTTTAGGCTCCGGACTCACTTAGAACACAGCAACAGGAAGGAAAACATAGTAGATATATACGTAGTACTAAATTTTGATATAACTATTTGTTGTTGATGTTTGAGGCCATCCAAACGCATTACAAAGGGTGCTTCCTATTGATACCATAGTTGTCACTGCATTTGCTATATCATGCAGCGTTTCCAGAGTGCTCTCGCTTGAATTTGAGTTATTAGTTTCTGCAAAGCACTCGAATTACTCCCTTCATTTTAATTTATTTGTCTGATTTTTGACTTGACATGAAATTTAAAAAAAAAAATTAAATCTTAAATTAAAGGGCAATATGATACACTAATCTCCCGCTATAAAAAAAGATCGGATCACAAAGCCACTAGAGTCTATTGTATACAGCTTTTTTCGGCATTTCTGCAAGAAGCAAGAAGTTGTTGCCACGGCTAAAACTCGTGATCTTCTAATCACATGACAATAAATTTATTTATGTAAAATGTATTAAAATACTTTTTAATATTGTGATAAGCGATTTCCATAAAGGAAAGAGAGATTTTTTTAAAATGGAATAAAAAAAAGTAAGACAAATAAATTGAAACAGTAGAGTACCTGAACTAAGACGAGGCCTAGTTGATGATAAGGATTTCTCGTATTCGTATAGTATGGAACTTTGAAAAATTTGGGAGAGGACACTGAGATGAGATCGTATTTTTGAGGAGTAAGTATTGAGAAGGTAAACCAGCGAGAAGTTGCAAAATCAAATCTTGATCTGATATTGGACTGTTGATTGCTGCTAGAGAATCGGCTGTGCATTTTAATTTCTTCACATAGGAATCGATGGTTTCATGATCTTCCTTTTTGGTACTGTGAAGGTGCATTTTCAGTTGAGCTTGCTTGACCTGATCTTGAGCTAAAATAGTTTCATCTTTTGAATCCATTTCAGTCTTGGGCATAGAGTTGGAGGAACCATCACCTTTCTCCTTTGGAATACTCATAGTTGGTTTTTAGCAAGTGAACTCTATCTCTCTGGTTAGTGTACCAATTTGAATAGGTTTGGACTTTGGACGACCCTCTAAGGCTGAAGACCATATGAGTCTATAGAATAATTGTTTTCTGTGAATAATATTTTTTTACGGCAAAGGGTTAAATATATCCCTGTACTATGAAAAAAGGGTTAAATATACCTCTCTTATACTTGTCAAAATATATCACTGTCGTTATACTATTAGTCCAAATATACTCCTAATCCGCTAAGTTTGTCCAAGATGGTGCACTGACATTTGATGAGGTGAATGCCACGTGGCATGCCACCTCAGCAGCCTTAAACTCATTTTACCCCTCCCCTCTATTTGCTCTTCAATCATTAAAATTTTCTTACCCTCCACCGCCATTGCTACCGTTACTGCCACCCTAATTTATTTGTCTAACTTGAAAGATGAAACTTTATCATAACCGGCAAGCTTCTTGAAGTGCTCTTTAGCAATCTCTTCGAATCATACTCCCTGATCTTCCTCCGGGCCATTTTCTTTTCTTTTTTACACCACAACAGAAACCAAAATAATTATCAAAGACTCCAAGTACTCCAAATTTATCTCGTGATGGAGAAAAAAAATACAAGAAAGTTGGGATCTTTACTGTTAAATGGAACCCAAGAGCTGATTCAAAGAATCTGTGCGATGTATGGAAGATTTACAAGTTATAACACAGGCCGGAATCTTGGGACTCAATTTTTGACAAACTTAAAAGACTAAAATAACTCAAATAATACTTAAGGGACTATTTTAGATTTATCACCAAAAATAAGGGAAAATGTTCATCATTTTCCATCAAATAATATTGGGCATCGTAGACAAAATATTATTGAAAATAGCACTATGAAAGGCATAAAGGCTGTTTCTGATAGACCCTCGACATAAAGATAAATCGTGCAAAGCAGTATGAAAAAAAATAGAGGGCGCGAATAAACCATGATAGAATTCTATACAAGCATGAATAAAGTTGTCTGAAAAAAGGAGCAGTAACTACCAAATTAAACGATAAACGAAGTACAAGCAACGACCTATTAACCTTCTACTCTAATCTGTGTCTTCCATAACCTCTTATCTAAGCTCATGCTCTCGGTAAGCTGGAATGACGAGAAGAGTATGACGTGTTTTAAAATTTATTCAAATAATAATTATTATTATTTTTATTTTAATGAAATATTTTTACATATTTGAAATCACAAATTTCAAAAGTTTATAGCCATACAAATGATATTATAACACGTTAAAGATTACAATTTTAATTTTTTTTTCTTAAATACCTTATCGATCCAAACTATTTCGCATAAATTGTAATAGAGAGAGTCATAATTCTCACTCCATTTTTTATGTGTCTTAATTTAATCAGACACAATAATTAAAAAAACACATTGAAATTTAGATTTTAGATTTATGTGTCTTACAAAATGTATGACATATCAAAGTAATTTTTAGATTTTTGTGATTTTAAATATTCATATTATTTCTATAAGTTTGTTTCATTAAGTATATTTTTTTCTTAAAATCTTTTTCGTCGGTCTACCTTTCACATTTGAAAAAAAAAAAGAAAAGAAAAAATCTATAGTAACGACAAAGTCTCTTGAAAAAAGGAAAAAAACAAAAAAAAAATGGATCTTGCATATGATAAGATTAATTCATGGCGGGACCCAACACCCTTACACATTGGCTCCGTACAATTTCCTAAAGCAAAGGAAACTGCTGCAATAATATTCACTTTTATGGTTTTTCTCATTTTCCTTCTTTGCATTACTCCTTCCGTTTCAAAATATTTATCATAATTATTAAAAATTATTATTTCAAATTATTTATTATTTTAGGAATTTACATGTTTTTTTTATCTTTAGTAAAATTTTATTATTAACAGAGATGATACATAAATAAAGTAAACATTTAATGAATAAATATTATAATTTAAACATAAATAAAAGTAAAATAGTCAAATATCCCTCCAAATTAATATTTTTTTAAGGCACATCTAAAATAAAATAAGACAAATAATTGAGACGGAGGAAATAGTACATAGAATTCACCATCTTTTTGTTTTTCTATTAAGGCTAAGCTCTAGTACAATTATCCCTTTGATTACTTAAAATGGCTAAGAACTCTTGACTTTCTATCTCTTAACCAGGGGCGGACCCACATGGTGTCAGGTGAGTTCATATTTGTTGAAAAATAATACTGTATATATATATTTAATCTGTTTTAAAAATAAATACAGGTATATATTAAATTTGACTCCACTTGTACAGAATGCAACACCTGCTCAGTGGCGAAGTGGGTTCATCTTTTGTCAAATGATCCGAGTTCGAAACCAGCCTACAACAATTGACTATCCTCTTTTCTTTTAAACATATCTAAACACGTCGTTTGCAACTCTTTAAAATATTTAACACTTAGGAAAGTTTTGGGGGGAAACTAGAGTTTCTTTTTTTTTTTTTTTTTTTAAATAATAGAACTTAAAATAAAAAAGGATCCCATGTCCCAATCTAAAACAGCAAATAATCCCCAATTCCCATTTGCCAAGCCCTTACGTCTCTGCTCTCAACACAACCTTGCTCCATAAATCTTTCGGATTGCTGAAATTTCACCCACTCCGTTATCAATCAAGGTTTGCTCAATATCTTGTGGAGTTAATTTCCTTCATAAATATTAGTCTCACAAGGAGCAAGCAACCACCTTTAATTCCCTTTTTTTCTAGTAAAGGATATCTCTAGTCTCTTTCCCTGTTGCATTAGATGTTGGCTTTTGGTTTTGTTCTCTTGTTACTCCTAATTTTAAGTTCTTGTAATGGAATTTAGGTCTTTTTAAGTTGTACCTTTCACTGCTCTCTTGTGTAATTTTGTCAATAATATGAATTAAATTGGTACTTTCTAAAGAAAATGTTTAGATTGGTACTTTCTAAAGAAAATGTTTAGTTCTTTTGTAGTAGCTGTGAGAGAAATTATTTATAAGATCTAAATATGGTTGAACTTTGAACATGTCAGAAAATAAAGTGAAAAATAGATTGCTTGACTAATTGAGAAATTTGGGACTCAGTAAGTAGTGTCACTTCTCGGAGGCTGAAACCCATTACGTTATGCCTAGTATTGCTTTTACGATAAGTTACTATCGTGGACTTTAGTTTTTTTTTTTTGAACCCCCTTGCACGAAATCCTGGGTCCGCCACTGCTCTTAACATCAGGGGTGTGAAAGAGTCAGCTGAATCAGAGTACTTAAACTATCGCGTATAATTATAGTTAGATTTTTTTCGAACCCTGTCAATTATCTTAGTTTCTTTTGGTTTGAGTTCTGTTCCATTAACTTTTGATACTTAAATGTTTAAAATGTCAAATAAGAGTACTAAGGGATGAGTTTCATGCATGTATCTATTTATTTCAAGGGAAAAAAGGTTAAATTTACACCTTTATGTTTGATGATATTTTAAATTTACCCTCCTTTATACTTCAACTAGTGAATGTGACTGCACGAAGTTAATTAACTCGTCAAATTAATGATGTCATATTTTTAATGCCTAAAATTAAAATAATGGAATATTAATTCTAATTTTTGGCACAGGATGAAGAAAGTTATTCTCATGAAGCTATAAGACAACAAAATGAGAATTCAAATATAAACATTGATCCAACTTACAATTTCATGATCCTTTATAAGTACAAACAATCATATAACAGATACCATATATGCGCCTATCAGTTAACCGATTTCACAAAAAATTACAAATGGAAAATATTATGATGTTCTTTATTTACCTAAAAATATTCGTCCCTCTTGGAACTAACTTAGAATAATTGGAAAGCAAATACATTAAATTCAAACAAATATTATGCGAGAAATAGTAAAAGCTAGTAACCAGATTGTTTCAAATGGTGTGGCTAAATGCATGCGATATCGAGGCACTAGTATATATTGTAATAAAATAAAATAAAAAGGGAAATATACCACAAGTGTGTGATCCATTCATGGAATTGAATATCACCCTGAGCTTCATTTCCAAGATCTACATGTAACTTAGTGTGTATTCGGTATAAAGGAAAACATTTATAATTTTCTCATATTCGTTTGATCAAAAATTTTGAAAAATATTTTCTTTAGGAAAATAAGTTTCTTAAAAATAAAAAATGATTTTTTTTTTTGACTCTCCTAATTAAATTAAAGTAGGAAAAACAAGTCCACAAATGACATTTGACCAACCACCCTACCACCACTCAACCCACCCGCCAGCCACCAAACCCCAACAACTACACCATGCACCTCCCCCACCCCCCACCACAAATATTTTTTAAACAAAAGTTTCTACATTTTATTTTTTGGGTCTTCTACACCACCCATCCCCCCTCCTCCCGTCCCATGCCCATGGGGACCCCTCACTCCTCTCTAAAAAATATTTTTTTTTCTTAAAAAAAGTTTTAGAAAGTTTTTTTTGTTTGATTTTTTACACCACCACCCCATCAATTTTTAATTTTTTTTTAAAGTTTTTTTTTCTACATACACATTTGCCCCCCCCCCCCCCCGGCACCCCTTACCCCCTCCATAATTTTCTACTTCATATTTAATTTTACTTTATAAAAATGAAAAGTTTGCGTGGTTAAATTTGGTGTGGTGCGGGTGGGTTGTAGTTGGGGGTTGGGGTGGGGTTGAGTGGTGGTGAGGGATAGTGGGTGGCGGTGGGGTGGATAAGAAAAAATTTCTCATTTTTTATAAAAGTAAAATAAAATATATGAAATAGAAAATTTGGGAGAGGGTGCATGAGATAGAGTGGTGGTTTGGGGTTGGGGTGGGTGGTAGTTTGGGGTAGGTGGGTGAAGATGAAGTGCGTTGGAGGGTGATGGTTGCGTGGGGGTGGGATTTCGTTGGGCGTGGCGTGAGATGCTTATGAATGCTAGATATTAGTTGGTAACGACATTCTCAATGATAAATTGGGACATGAAAATCTTGGTAAAGAAGTTGTACGTTTTCAAAACATTGATTGGAATGGATTATTCTTTTAAAATGGCATAATGAACTTTAATGTTAAATGATGGTGTGACTACTCTGAGACAAGTTGTGAATCGGCTTCTACGCCATGGACCTTGTTGTTATGTTTGCCTTGCTATTCGGGAGGAAGAGTAGCCACTATAGATCCTAGTGTATTAATTGCCTTGCCATTCGGGAGGAAGAGTGGCCACTTCCGGGTTCGCTACCTGGGGTGTATTAATGGCCTTGCTATTCGAGAGGAAGAGTAGCCACCGTGAATTCATATTTCGGTGTATTGCGCAGTGTTTAGGGAACCTCTACAGTTATCCCTTCGATATGATTAGTTCTTGGGCCTGTATTGGCATGTGTGACATTCTTATTCTCTTATGGAGTTGGTGATGACTATCTTAATTGATAAAAAGGTGTATTTGAAATTGTATCTTGACAAGAGGCTTTATAAATGGGTTTTCATATTTAACATTGAGATACATAAACTGGATAACTGTTTTTACATCGCTCTCACCTGACTGGCAAGACTAATTTCTTTATGTATCACGTATCCTATTTTCATATTACTTGTTGTCCCCGAGGCACTCACTGAATACGAAGTACTCAGACATACCATTGTTGTTTTTGATGGCATGTTAGGTAACAGAGAAGAGCAGGTTCTTGAGACTCCGGACACTTAGGACGGACTTGCTGTTGCTGCTGAGTTGGTGAGCCCACATGTTCATTCGTGGGACACCTATTATCTTTTTCATTTGTTATTAGTTCTTGGGCTGCGTCCCGATGAGTCAAAGCTATTACCTATTTATCCTAGAAGCTCCATAGTATACATTCTTGTGGGTAGTTGTTGAGTTTTGTTTAACTCTTGGGCGTTTGTCACGTTTTGATTAACTCATATGATATTAAAGACTTCCGTTGATTTAATTCATGTAATCACGAATTGTTACATTTAATCTATAAACTGTTGGAGGTGAATGTTGAACCTGGCGGGTTCAAGTATTATTATCGTGTTGTTTAGGTTCTTCCGATGTTGTTCATGACATCGGATACCGGTCACGTCTAGGGGGGGTTGGGGCGTGACAACTTCAGCAACAGAGACTTCTTTATCTTTCTCTCCTTCAGCAGCAGGGATCTCGACTTCAGCAGCTGAGACTTCTTTTTCATTCGCAACTTCAGCAGCAGACTCTTTCTCAACTTCAATAGCAAACATAGCAACAGGGAGATCTTGATTATTTTGCACATCGACATGTCGAGCAATTGGCTGATCAATATCAACCGCAACCTCACAAGCAGTTTCATTGAGAGTCTCCTTCTTCTTCTTCGCCTTCTCGCTCTTTCTAATTCTTCCCCCCCCCCCCCCCCCCGACCTCAACATAAGCAACAAGAACCACTACAAGAAATATGACTTTTAACGATCACTTCTTAACGAAGGGACATGAATCCGATCGTTATAAATATATTTATAGCGACAAACTTTTTTTCTGGTCATTAAAGCCAATTTTTAGCTTAACATTAACAAGGGGATAATATTCTGTCTTTAAAACACATAATAACCGGTCGTTGAAACGATAATCAATAAAAAATAGGCGCTACTTTTTCCCTCTTTTTCCTTTTCCCCCAACCCAGCCCCCCTCTCTCTCAAAAATAAAACATTATGCATCGATGAAAACACACGCACGGTTCCGAAGAATAAAATAACTCCAACATGGTCCACCAGCAACTGCTATCAAAAGTAAGTTCTAGGAGAAGCAAAACTGTTACAGTACGTTTATGGGAGAAGAAAAAATTGTTCGTCACCTCTGTCGGCATCAATTGTTCATTTTTGAGCTCCTTCTCAAGGTATGATTCGAAACTTTACCTTTTTATATGTTAATTTTGGTTCAAATTAATAGGATTATGATCACACTTGTAGATATATGGATGTTGGTGCTGCTTTGGTGGTGTTGGTGTTCAAGAATCTTATCGATTTCAATTATTCTAATTTAGGGTATTTTTAATTTGTGCTTTAGAAGAAAGAATTTGTGGCATGGTCGCTTTCAATGTGCAGTTTCCATATCCACTGCTTTCGATTTATGTTATTCTCTTTTTTTCTCCTTCTTCGTGGACTAACTTCTGTGTTCCTTTATGTTGAGTTTAAAGTTTATGTCTTTCTCTAATTAGTTTTTCAAAAATTTAGAACCCTAGAGGAATAAAGCACAAAAACAGTGATTCTGATGGTGGAACCTTAACTGTGATTTGCTTTTTGTTGGGTGCTATCATATAAAGGTATATCTATTGAGTTTTAGGTATTTGCTTGATGACGGAGTTTTAGCTTTTCACTGAATTATTATATTTTCAGTTTATAGTTTGTTGGAACAAATCATGTGATGGTTTGTTATGCTTTATTTAATTTTGCACAATCTCTTTTAGAGAATTGTTGTTCAGTTCTTATGGAAAAGGTGACATCTTTTAGGTTCTTTCTTCCGCCTAATGTGATTATTTCTTTGTCTTTGTTTTGTTTATGTGCAAATTAAAGTTAAATAGATAGCTTTATTCTATGTAATATTGGGGTTAAATATAAAATGTGCATTTTGTTTTTGCTCTATGAGCTATTTACATACCCAACAAGAAAAGCAATCAAGCAAATTATTTGTAGCATAGGAATGAGACATTTTAAGATTTTTGAACTTCTGGACTTGCTTTGTCTACCATTGAAGTGAATGACTTAATTTTTCGGTGTGACCCTGCATTGTTGGTACATATTCAGTGGAGTGCTAAGAGTCCGTATTCTTTAATAAAATGGTGCACTTTTAGGCACGAGCTAAGCTTTCGTCACATTTTTTAAGGAGACAACCTCAAGTGAGTTCTATCAGCAATAAAAGAATGCACAGTTTATTGATCATTTTGTCTGAAAAACATCTCTAAAACCAAATTTACTGTTAAATTTCTCCTTGCTGCTATTCAGAAAAATAGTTTATTGCGTCATTCCGAAATATAAGCATCTAGATTCTCAAAAATAGAGTTGTCTTTCTATTAATTCCCCTTTTTGCTCTTTTATCTGGCGCGAAAGAAATAAATCTTTCTACTTTATAGTTTTGGCCTCAGAGATTCGTAAGAGTAATCATGATAGCTAGGAAGAATTGAAGAGTAGATAAAATCGTGATATATAACTATAAAATTAATGACCCACTGCGTCCTCCATTGTGACCTTATAGACTACATTTAGCCTTACTGCATTACTGCACAAGAATTTATTTTTTGTCATTAGTCGGAACATGGAAATGATATTTTGGCATGTTCACTGTATTCTTAAGCTATGTTTCTTCAATTTCTTACTAAAAACGACTGCAGTAATCGTACGTAGATGATACTCTGGCATTGGCTAGTTTTTGGTTTCGTTGTTTCCTCTGATACATGGACTAGAAGCAAGTTTTTAGAAGTAATCCAAACAGCTAGAGATTACATTTAGTTTTGTTCCTTCGGCTTAAAGCTCTGCCACAGACTTATTTACCATTTTATACTTAATATGTATTTTTCTTCTCTCTGTTTTAAATGTATTCTATTTCTTCTTCTCTCTGTTTCAGTTTTTTGTCTTCAATGAAGCGAGCGCTTTGCTTCTTGCATCACACTTTAAGCGAAGCGGGTCCTTGTCTATGTTTTCTGATTCACGCTTTCAAAAGCACTGATCATATAAAGGTAAAAGGCTAGCATGTTGTACGAAAGGTTCAACCTCGTGATTATTTTGACGTGCAAGAAAAGGATGATGAGTTTGAGGAGTTAAATAATAAGAATATGATGCTTTATTCTGAATGTGTATCTATGAGTCTGGTAGTGCTTCTGACTATTTGTACAGATGGAATTTAATTAGTGTTAGATTGTTTCTCTGTATAGCGTGTTTGTGTTCCTGTATATTCTCTGTAATAGTCATTGTATAGTTCTTGAACTTGCTAAACTTCACCAAGTCTCTTTAATAGTCATTGTATGGTTCTTGGGTTAGCTTAAACATATTCGACTTCTTTTTGTATTAGGTTGACATGAATCCATCAAAATTTCATAAGCCTGAAACCATCAACTTCAAAGACTATTAAGCATGCATACATACCAGCTGGTGCCTTAGCAAGGGGACGAGGACAAAGCATAAGAGCTTTGGGCTCCATTAGATTAAGAGTCTGTTTGGATTGACTTATTTTAGGTGCTTTTAAGCCAAAATAGCTTTTAAGAATTTTTGTAGTGTTTGAGTAAAATAAAAAAGTGCTTTTAAGCACTTGTTTTTAAGCTAAAATAACTAAATTTAGCCAAAAGTCATAAGCTAGAATTCCTAACTTATGGATTTTGGCTTATAAGTCAAAAGTCATAAGCCCGTCAAACGGGCTCTAAGTGTTGATAGATAACTCCAATTGGCAAAAGTAAAATAATAAAGCAGTAGCTTTTTGTCGAATGAGCTAGTACAGAATAATAGCCTTGTGCCCTCTGGTTTTGATCCAATGGAAGATGATGTTCCCCTCGCTCAGGAAGCTGAAGTGATGCAAGACACTCAGAGAAGTGAAATAGGTATTTTATTTTCTTAAGTTGTATTTTTTTGTTAGTGGACGCGAAGCGATTTTTACGTTTGACATTATAAACTAAAATTTGCAGGTCCATATGAATATGAAAAGACAAAAAAATAGTGAGGAAAGAAGAGGTGTAAAAATGTTGCAGGACTCAAAGCTGGAGAGAAGTTGAGTTATTTTTTACCAGAATCGACTTGTTGGGAAGCATCACCGCTCATTTACGAGATAATTAGGTGTTAGTTCATGATTGTAATATGTGCCCATTGCAGGTACACTCTTGGGTGGATATCGAGGAAGAGTAGTTGGAATATATATGGGAAGCTGCAACTATAAGTTAAGCATTACTTTCTTGATTTATTTTTCAAGCTTGATGCCAGTCAACTAACTTGTATGTGTTCTTTTGCGCGCCATAACATTTATGCTCGATGTATTTATGAACACTCCGTTATTTTGAACTTTTTGGTTTTAACTTATTGGTTTTTCTGTTGGTTGTAAACAGTCCCTGCAAGACACAAATCTCAGTTTCATAAAATCTACTACAACTCTATTAGTCACACATAGAACTAGAATAGTTATCAAGTCCTTGCTATGAGTTTCAAGAATCAAGACCCTCTTCGTTTCCTTGAAATAATACCATAGATTTTGCAGGATTAATTTTTGGTGTCAATCCACTTAGCCTATTTAAATAAGGCTCTCTCAAAAGAAACCATATGGTTCATTTCTTTATAGTGTTGCCCTCCTATTTCAATATTATCTGCCAAACAAAAGTGACAAAATGATGTTGCGATGTTTTTAATTTTGAATTGTACTGTGCAAAATGAAAATAAGCAAGTAATCAGAGCTAACGGTTGAGCGGCTCTCATTGTTATTTAGAGAACTCACTTTATCGCTTAATTAGCATGGAAGCTAGGGGAAGCGAGTGGGGCCGCCCCAGAAGGATGAGGGTGACAAAGGGTAGCATGAAGCGACCGCTTCTGTTCAAGAGGCAGAAGCGACTGAAACATGCACTTCATTTATTTTCACAAAAAAAAAATAGACTTTAAAGAGAAAAAGATGCAACTTTTTTATTTAGTTCACTGCTCTTTGCCTTGGTCTGGGGTTTGCAAGTCACGACTGATTTATCTTCTTTGATGCTCTCTGCCTCCTCTCTCAACTTTATGAACATTAGGGTTCTATCGAGTTCGTAAAATAATAACAACTTTCATGGCAAAATAAAGCTCTAAATGCTCTGGAGGAGTTGCTAAATTAAAGAAAATACCTCGATGGACGGCAGGAACGTTACCAAGATTAGGGGAGAGGGAGAATTCTGATGGAATCTTCATTTTTATTTTTTTTAGCGGGAGTTGGAAGAAGTGAGAGAAGGGGCTTTTGTATATTTTAATGATAAGTGAAAGGGGACTTAAGTGTATAAATTGTAAATTCCAAACTTTTTAAAATTATGAAGTGACCCTCGGGCCACAACTCTTTACCCTAAAATGAAAAAATAAAGGAAAAAGAAAATGAGTGACCCTTTTGCAAATTAAACTAAGAGAGTGGCTTCTTTGCCAATTTTTTTGTAGTAAGTTATTATGTGAAAACCTCTATATCAATGAGACAATGACAGTGTCAAACTAAAAAGCTTCAACTTGTAGTTTATATTCGTTTTCTTCTTTACTAGTGTTAGTACCCGCGCGATGCGCGGTCAATTTTAAAAAAATGTTGATCATGTCAATTGTGATAAGGCATGTTTGAGAATAGTAAATGATATGTTTTTAACATAATATTAACTTTTATCTTAGTTTTCAATTATATCCAAGGAGTAACAATTTTGTGAAATTAAAGGATATGAATCATAGTCTTTTCTTTTTGTTAGCTGGATATGATAATATAGTCTATAGATACATGTGTAAAAGCAAAATTCTACATGCTAGTCGGAAAAATTATGCTATGTGGTAGTCAGGTAGAGTTTGCCACTAAGTTACTACTCTCTCCGTCTATTATCTTAGTAGAGTCGAGAGGTCTTTTTTTACCATAATATTTTTGAAAAACTTTCCAAATATTTTGAATTATTTACTATCATGATTATAGTGATGTTTATGTATTTTCTAAATATATAAACTTTATTTAAAAGAAAAATGAAGTTTCTATGTCCCAATTCACACCGGATATTAGTTAATTTGACCCTCTTACCATGTTGTTTACTATCATGATTTATAGTACTGTTTATGTATTTTCTAAATATATAAACTTTATTTAAAAGAAAAATGAAGTTTCTATGTCTCAATTCACACCGGACATTAGTTAATTTGATCCTCGTATCCTGAACTAAAAGATTTTTTTTTTTTTAGACGAAGGGAGTATTACATACCGAATTAATCATATCTTTTATAAGTAATTCCTACAATATCTCCACGCTGCTTTATTGATTAACACTGAAGAAACTATCGATATCGTGATTCTACTTTGAAAATCTTCTTGATTTCTTCCTCGGCAAGGAGGTCCACAATCCTGTTTTGCTCTCCATATTGTGCCTTATGATTGGATCCCCAGCCTCTGCATTCAAGAATGATAGATAGAGATAGAAGGTCAGAGTCTGTTGGTAAGCAGTCTAATTACCTCTGTGCAGTGCAGTCAGTCGCAATCCGAAAAGAAAGCTAGCTATATTATTTTCACGGCGATTTTCAACCCCTAGTAATACAGGTAGCTTGGATGTTCGTAGTGTAATTAGAAATGCCATTCATAAAATCAATAATTCGATCCCTATTACCGTTGTTAACCACGCCGCCAGATTTATAGTCATCATATAGAATGATTTTTTATTCCTTATTATTTTAGCACATGTTCTACGTACTGCTCAATAATTTATACAGTGGATTAAGATGTCACTTGACTTAATGTCTTTTCACTACTTTCTCTTTTGTATCAATCAAAAGACAGATGCAATATGATACGTATCATAAACTAAGTAATAATCTCAGACGTTAAGATTAAAAATTATAAAATAAAATATGACATCATTAATAAATTCAGAGTACCCGATATTTTGAAAATAAAAAGATTAAATTATAAAAGGGACATAAAAAAGTAACATTACCGATAAATTCAAACTATCAGTCTCCTGCCAAAAGAATAATGAACACTATCATAGTTTATAGAATTTAGAACAGCATTTTCTTTTTTAGTATCGCGAAAGGAGTATATTCAAGAAGGCTTACACTATACACACATGAATACATATGACACACACAAAGATAAAGATAAATATTTATTTCACACCTGATATTCATCGAATCAAGTAATTTGAGTTAAGATATTAAAAATTAATATGAGAATACATAATCACTTACCTAATTATACTTTTAGTAAAAGATTTTTAATAGTGGTTTTTGAAAACATAATTTATTTTTTACACAACCCTATAAAAAAGATAAAAAAAAATATAAAAATAAATCAGTTCCACGTTTGAAATTTTGTTTTTGGATTCAAAAGATTAGATAAGTATTGAGTTGATTTGGATCAAACCCCTTATAAGTTGCTTTGGATCATAAATATTGAGTTGATTTGGATCAAACCCCTTTAAGTTGCTTTGGATCACACGTAGTATATTCTAAATTTAAATGCAGATTGCTTGGAGATTTGATTTTCAATCCAAAATTTTAACTACACAGTTAAAACTTGGAATTTTTTTTTTTTAAATTCAATAGCTTGGATGTGAATTATTTTAAATTTCATATTACATCCGTCGCCGCACAATGAGATATCCAACAAACATTTTTAAAATAATAAATTATGAAAGATACAATCAGAAGTTTTTTCTTTGTAAGAGAGTAAGACATAATAACACTTATATTGATATAGCATTAAAAGAACATCTTTACTCATCTTTAATACATAAAAATTATGAAAGATACAATCATTATATCCGTCGCCGCACAATGAAATATCCAACAAACATTTTTAACATAATAAGTTGTGAAAGATACAATCAGATGTTTTTCCTTTACAAGATAGTGAGACATAATAACACTTATATTGATATAGCATTAACATCTTTACTCATCTTTAATACATAACATATATTAAGACAGAATTCTATATCTGAAACTAACAGATTGAGGAATTTATCATTTACTTTGAGTAGTTATTTCGAATAAGTTGTAGAGATTAGCTTTCATAGCTTTGGATTCACAATCCCGCTTGCCCAAATCCATGCCACAATCCTGCATGTCCAACTTCATGCATAAAATTACTCAAGTATTTCACATCTATATTTCACAGAGGCCATAATGAAGCAGCTTGCAACTGCACTGCTTGTGCAACCAGATTTTAGTGCTTTACACATGTTAGGGGTAGTTGGCGGTTTATAAGTATGTTTTTCCACTATAATAGGACATGCACCTTTAATTTGAATTGGCAGCTTTGTTATCTAAATAAAAAAACATGAGTTTGAAGATAAAATTATTTTCCCGTGAACCAAAATTGGCAGTTTTGTTATCCATGGCAGTTCTTTTTAATATCCTAATTATTTGTTTAGAAAAATATGCAAACGTGGCTTTTCCTATTAGTTGCTTAAAAATTGCATGTTTTGTGTATGGGACGTGCTAAGTTAGTTTTTCTTTTAAAAAAATTTCTCTCTGTCTTTCTTTTCAGTTCTTTTTTGTCTTTTTTTTTTTTTAAATAAGAATTTTTTGGTGATGACCTTTATCATCCTATCATGCTTTTGCTTCTTCTATTCTATATAGATAGATTTCCCTAAACTGAGTCCGCTTTTTAATTTTTACTCTTCTTGCTTTTTTTTTTTTTTTGGGTAACTGTCTGCTTCCATTAATCACCAAATCGTATCATTACCAAACCATAGCAACACCCAACGCAGCGTACTATCTCAAAGGGAACCGAAAGAAAAAAGGGGTGACCTATACAATAACTACACCAGCATGATCAAAAGACACAACTCTGGAGCATTTGCTTTACTCCAACAGGTGCTCTAACATTTGAAACATAAGCGACCTCTCTAGCAATACTATCACCATCCCAAAATCTCTCACTACTAAAAAACTACCAAAAATCGACGGACAAAAACCGACGCAAAACCGACGGACAACTGACTCCCTGCGTCGGTTTTTTACATTTTTTTAATTATTTTAATTAGAAAACCGACGGACGACGTCGGTTTTTTTGGCAGAATTTTGAAAATATATATCCGCAAAAAAAATCGACGTCGCACGTCTGTTTTATTAAAAAAATAATAATTAATATAAATCCGACGGACGATGTCGGTTTTATTTTTAAAATATTTTAAATAATATGCAATTCAATTTGTTTTTTTTTAAATAATAAACAATTTTTTTTAGGAAACTGACGGACAGGGTCGGTTTCCAATATTTTTTTTAAAAAAAAATTTGGGTCAAATCTAGTCAAACGTGCGGGAAAAACCGACGGACATGATCAGTTTTGTCCGTCGATTTTTCTTTAAAAACATGGTAGACGGGTTTTATACCCATTTCTTCTCCTCTTCCAAATTAAAACTCCCATTCCCCTCAAACCCTACCCGCCGCCCCCTCCCCTCCGCCCAGCCCCGCCTCCCATTTCCCCGCCGCCACCTGCGCAACCCATCCCCACCAACCCCAGACCCATTTTGAAGTTAATTAATTGAGGTTAGTTTCTCTTAAATTAAGGCTTTTAAAATTCTTTCAATTTTAGTTTTATTTATAGATTTTAGGCCTAATGCTAATCTATTTTGCTTTGGTAAACATCATTTGCAATGTTATTAATGTTGAATTTGTGAAAAAAATGTAAACTTTATTTGACTAGTTTACTTGTCATTTTTTTTTTTTTTTTTGGCTTGAGATTGTGCTATATTTCATGTTCTTTGTCAATGTATTTGTGTTAGCTTAGTTATCATTCTTTGTAATATTATTGATGTTGAATATGTGCAAAAATATGTACTTTAATTATTTGACTAGTTTTTTTTTTTTGTTAGATTTCCATAAGTTATTAGAATTGTTATTGATCATTCCAAATTAGAATTAGTTGAGATTGTGCTTTTTAAAGTTAGAATTGTCAAGTTATAGTATTTCTATAACCTCAATACTAAAATGTAGATTTTATTTCTCTATATTTACTTTTCAATTTTTAGAATTGGTTGAAATTGTGTTTTTCAACGTTAGAATTATTAAGTTATGTTAAAATTATTAAGTTATAATATTTCTATAACCTCAAAACTAAAATGTAGACTTTATTTGACTAGATTTACTTTTCAATTTTTAGAATTAAAGTTAGAATCCATAAGTTATTAAAGTTAGAATTGTTATTGAGAATTTAAAGTTAGAATTGGTTGGGATTGTGCTTTTCAAAATTATATTAAAGTTAGAATTTGTAAATTATTAAAGTTAGAATTGTTATTGAGAATTCAAAGTTAGAAGTGTTTGGGATTGTGCTTTTCAAAATTATATTAAAGTTAGAATTTGTAAATTATTAAAGTTAGAATTGTTATTGAGAATTCAAAGTTAGAAGTGTTTGGGATTGTGTTGTGTTAAGTTATATTTTAAGTTAGAATTCTTAAGTTATAATATATTTCTATAACCTCAATAATTTATAGGTATATTTTTGTAGATGGACCATATGTGGATGTATAATATGAATAATAGTAATCGTTTGCTTGAGAATAATACAATTCTATACTTGTTAAATTTTTAGCTACGATCAATATATCATTATTGAGTTATTAATTTTATGTATGCAGATGTCATCAGGTGATAGTGATGAAGGTAGAGGTAGAGGTAGAGGTAGAAGTAGAGCTAGAGGTACTAGTAAGAGAAAAGATAAGAGACCTATAGATCCTACAGCTACTGGTAGTTAGTCCATTCCGTCCGCTCCACATATGCAATCTACTCCGCCTCCTTTTTTTATGCCTGGCTCTTCTATACAGGCCCAGTCTGGTCAGTGGGTCTTTCAGTCGGCACCACCTCAGCCGACATCATTTACCTGTCCTACTTCTATACCTATACCTATGTATTTACCACCACGTGGCAGATCTCCTAGCACATCAGCCACTTTGTCTCCTTCTCCTTCTTCTTCTCCAAATGGTACACCTCTAAGTGTATCTAATTTGCGCCTTAGAGATAGCAGCTCTGAGCTTGAATCACTGCCATCCAACCAGTCTCAGACCCATCTTCGTCCTCCTGCACCTGCACCTCCATCTGCTCCTGCTCCTGCAACTGCACCGACTCCTATACAGGCACCGATATTTCATGGTTTACATCCGGGAGATAGGGATACGATGGGTCAAATTTTCATCGTGCCTGAGGGAGTGATACGCTCAAATTACACCTATTAATGGCGTAAAGCGGACGTTGTCAAATATAGTAACCCAAACAAGGTTGGGGTCGAATCCCACAGGGAATATGAAGAGAAAATGGTACTAATTGTATGCGATACTATTCTTTAAAGGCTTTAATCCTATTCCGGACAGTTTGAAATAATTGTGGAGTAATGTAATTGAATACTTTGACTTGAATTGTACTTAATGCGAGAGAGAGACCAAGGTTGTGTTTCCCATTTTGATTAGATATTATGCTTCAGGTTTCAATGTGATGTATTTCTAATGGTTGTTTTAAGAGTATGCACTTGATCTCTTAAGGACTTCCTAATGTTTCTCAACAGTTAGGTCGTATTTCCTCTTTATGATTTTTTCAAATATAAAAGAGTTGAAATCGAAGAGCGACCAACAATGCCAATTTAGACTTGTTTTTATCCCTAAGTCAGTCTATTAAACGAGGGTTTACGCCCCGAGTTATTGTTATTCAATCTTACCAATACTGACTCTCTTTCCCAAGAAAAGTTAGTATAACGGCTTAGGCTAATGCTTGCAATCATTACCCATCGCTAACGCACAAAGATAGAATAAATACCAACAACCATTATGCATATATCAATAGTAGAAACCCATTTGCATAATACCCATCATTGGATCCACAACCTTAGTATTAAAATTAGCTACTCATCATTTTGGTTGACAAAGAAAGCTTAAAAGTTAACATAATATACTTATGATGCTAATACAATACAGAATGGAAGTGATTGTTGCTTTAAATGCTCCAACCACTTCAAATATTCAGGACTTAAAGTTAATGCTCCCAAAGAAAAATCAGAATTATGAATTAAAACCCTACTTTAAGTATTTATAGGGCCAAAAATTACGCCAAGTGGCCTTCTTCAAGAATTTTCTTGAACACCTTGTGAAATTCCCATTTTGCCCCTAGCCTTCCACAATATTACCATAAGCCACTTTGCGAATTTTCCTTTTTACCCTTAACCTTTGTCAATATTTCCATACTAATAATGTTCATAAATAATATTCATAACCAACTTGTACATTAAAAAAAATTTGGAAGATAGTCATTCCCTTAACTTACCACGACTACCTTGAAATATCCGAACGTACAAAATACGGGATATAACATCCTCGCCCCCTTTAGAACATTCGTCCTCGAATGTTCAACTGATCTTATGGGGTGTCATAATACTTCGGGAGGGTCTCTTTTATAGTCGTTCTTCTCTTTATGCCCATTCCTTATCCCTCACCCTATTCTCCTTATACTCGAACTCCTGGGTCTTTACACGAGTCCTCATCCCACGTCATAGGTTTCCTTTTCTGGTACTTGAAAATATTGTGATCCCTTTTTGGCCTAATATAATATGGTCTCCCCCCCTTTAAGGGGCTCCTTATATGCCAACAGTTCTTTTATGAAGTCTTCGTTTATACCTTATTCCTCATCTCTCTTTCCAGCTCTATGCATAGCATATCGAAACTTCTTATCCCAAGTTTTCCTTTTTCTTTCTGTCTATGTCATCCCTTTGTCCACATTTCCATACCTTTCCATCCACTATTCGTCCTTTCACTTGCTTAGCTCACTTGCTCGTAATTCTTCTTAGCTACGCGTTTGTGCTACAGCTGGGCGTCTATATTTTTCGAGTGTCCTACTACTTTTGCCCTCAGCATAGAATCCTTACAGTTTGCACTCTCTTCATCCTCGTTCATCGAACCCTTAACTATATTTATGATGTTATGACCGGGCGGTCTCCCCCGCACGTTCCTTGCATTTCATTCCATTTCCTTCAAGATCAAATCTTTCAGACCTCGCCTGAATTCTCATTCCATACCATTAATTTCCAAATCAACAATGTCGACCCATTATCCTTATTCTTTCCTTGGTGCGTACTCGGGTTCCTACCATTACCTCGTTACAGTATTCTCTTTACTCCTATGGTTAGAGATTTCCAATTGCCCTACGCATAAATACTCTCCTCTTCCTTGAACCATCCCATTAGTATACTTTCCCTACTTACATCCTTAACCTTCCTTAGGTTCTTTCCTCCTCGAACACTTTTCTTCTCTTGCCATTTGTGGCATCGGCTCTGAAGTTCGTGAAATTTTGACTTTAAAGTC
This sequence comes from Lycium barbarum, assembly GCF_019175385.1. Lineage (NCBI taxonomy): Eukaryota > Viridiplantae > Streptophyta > Magnoliopsida > Solanales > Solanaceae > Lycium > Lycium barbarum. The sequence continues at coordinate 11,820,887 of NC_083338.1, forward strand.
GCAAGTCCGTTCTATTCTTGAGTCATTCTTTTGGAAAAAATTCCCCCTTCATGTCCGAGGCAACTACATTAATTCAGCTGCACATTTTATTCCTTTATATACCTTTCAAGGGCCAGAATCTTCTAACATCGTCACAAGGCTTGGTCATTCTTTCTCTTACTTCACATTCCTTGTCGTGGTCACTATTCCCTTATCCTTACTTGTTGGAATCGGTCCTCAAACTCCACACATTTCTCTTTGTTTCCTTTTACCACACTCTATCCCTTTTCACATGCCTACTTTGAAGTCTTACCTAAATCGTCTCGTGCTTTGCCTGTAGTTTCCTTCAGGGACTTCGCTCACTGAGGTTCCTTATCTTTCACCTCCTTCCGACACTTTGACCTCTTTGTTTTCCATGTACTCACTCTCTTCTTTTTCCAAATACCGCTGTTTTAAAATTTTCCCATCTCAACCTGTAGTGAAAGTGACATCAACTTACCTTGTAACGCTTGTACCATTTATTTATTATTATTTTTTTGTCACTTGAACTTCGGTACCCTTACTCGATCGAGACCTTCCATACTGTAACACCGGTTGCTAGAACTCATATGTCTACCGATGCAATCATATGTGGGATATCCTACGCATTCATATATATATATATATATATATATATATATATATATATATATATATATATATATATATATTATCAACTAGCCCACAGAATACTTCCAAACGCTATTCAAGCCTATCCAAATTTTCAGAGCTGTGACGCACTTTCTGTCTCTTCTCCAATCTAGCGTACCTTGTTTTACGCGACCCCTTAAGGTTTCCAGCCATTCCGTATACTCTAGTTTCCCTTAGGCCACTCTAGCTTCTCATTTGTCTCCTATGTCTGGATATATAGAATTTATTGCATACTTCCCAGGGGGTCACCCATCCTAAAATTGCTCCCCCCTCTGCACGCTTAACCTCGAAACTTCGACAGAATCTGGTACCTTAATGCTGATATAATCGCGTCCACTTCCTCACATGACGTCCATTACATAATCTGGAGCAAGTCGGAGTTTTACAGATTCCGAGACATTCTCGTAACACGTCCTTCCCTTTGCAATTACTATTTTACCCTTTTTCAATTCCCAATGTTCACCTCCCACCTGTGTGTATGACTACTTCCTATCTTGGGCTTCCAGATTCCCGATGGTAGTGATCGCACCTTCATCGCCATGCCAAATCCATAACCTTCCTGAAACAACGCATCTCACTTATTGCCTATTTACAGTATTTCCTCTCCACGCTTCTTCCTGTTAGGCGTATCCATTCTGGCAGAATCTCCTTTATCATTCCTACTATTCAAGATCTGTACGCAGCAAATATCGACAATGCCTCACAGAACATACGGCTATATGTCACATTCCAGCCATCCAGAGCTTCCAGTTCCAGGTAACAGAACAAAATATCAATACTTACCCCTGTGACTCTCCATATCGCCATTCACTTTCTTCCGTCGAATATAAGGCTTATATAAAGAATCTCATTTTCCTATGACTTGGCTCTATCGCACGATCTAAGACAGAAAGAAGGTCAACAATCCCTAGATGCCCCGCAGCCTCTTGTTTATAAATGTGGCCGACTTCACACAAATAAACAGGACTCTACTGGACACGACTTTGCAGACAACCCTTAGGACGACCGGCTCTGATACCACTTTGTCACACCCCGATCTTACTAGGGTGTGATGAGCACCCGGAGCCGAGCGAACCCGTTGACTCTTATTACCCACATAGTCTCTTTGAACTCTTAAATCAAATATAATGAAATACATAGTAAAGCTTTCAAAATCTTTCTTTTCATCGTACTCAAATCAAGTATAGACTGTAATCATACTGGAGCTGTAACATGATACTATAGGACACATCGGCTGATGGAGCTGCTTACAAACTGGCATTCTATGCCCACGACTCTGTCTGCAAAGTCTCTAACTTCGAACAAGACATCATAGCATAGTACTCTGACCCGGCAACACTCCAGAACAAATGGTGCTTGCCAACTCCGCTGGAACATCTTCTATAACAGCTTCTACTCATCTGGGTGTACCTGCGCGGCATGAAACGCAGCGTCCACAAGAAGGACGTCAGTACGAGCAATGTATTGAGTATGTAAGGCGTGAATAGTAACATAGTAAGGGATGTAATTATGAACCATACAGAATGGGAATATAAAACATATCATGAGATAAAAGAGTAACTTGTACATCTGAGTGCCTCTTAGGGCGGATGCCATGCATGCTTATCTTTCCTTTGAAAACATTTCTAGTCCATATGTAGAAAATAGAACATATCATAGCGCCGAACCACGTCGGCTCCCCCACATATGTCTCGCGTCCGGGATGAAAGTTACGCCAACTGACCAGGTGCCAATGCTTCTATAGCGCAAGATATCTCCCTTTTCCCCATCTTCCCCATATACATATATCATATAAGCAGCATGCAGGAGAGCCCAAAGAAAGTCAGGTATCCATCGGAGTGACGTAAGGTCGGTAACCTCCGATTACATTATGGAATAACCATGGCCGCTTTGTCTCACCTTGAAGGAACAATTATTATAAGATGAGACGAGCAACGAATAACAACATACATAAACCGACACCTGAAGGTTCAGAAACAAGTTTCAGGTCAATCCGATTTAGTATAAAAAAGTTATGAGCGTTTGAAGTACAGAACCTTTTACGAACATTTCAGAAGTCATTTTTGGAAAATCATTCTTATCATAGTCATCATAGAAATATTCTCATCTTTGACATCTTCATTGTCATCGTGAAACATGTCCATCGTTATAGTCATAAAAACTTACAAAATCATTAACCTCTGTTTTGATAGAGTACAGGCACTTTGGAAAAAAACATTTACGAGTTATCGGGAAGAGAATCATGCCTTGGAATCATAAACACCTAACTTTTGAAAACAAGGAAATATGGAAGCAATTATGAAATCATAACATCGGAATCATGCCTTGAAAGAAAGGGACGAGCCTTAACATACCTGCTCCACGTCCTATTAGCTACGCCTAAATGTCCAAGCTCGTTATCGCTAGTCTACATTCAAGAAGATTGACGCGATCATTAGATTCATCACCATATATTTGTCTTAATGCTTCAAATGAATTCAATTATAATCTGCCAAAATTTCGGCAGCATTTCCCCTGTAAATACACCATCCCCGAGAATCTAACTCGGCCCAAATCATCAATCAACAATCCGAGAATTCAACTCGGTCAAACTATCAACAACAATGCCATCAATCATACCAACAACATCAACAATCGATTCAATCAACATCCTACTTCACCTGAAACCTTCCAATTCCAACAAGAACAATAACAACTTATTTCTTTCTTTCAAATTCATGAATTCCACCAACATTTTACTTTAACAACTTCATTCATACAAATATAAGAATTCATGCTAGTGTCACATTAACTTCCACAACGACACCACAACGATTACAGTTTCATTTCAAGCCATTAAATCCTCATTTTACATCATGGAATCCACAACACAACAATCAAACTACTAAATAAAATCAATTCATTTGTTCTACACAATGCAACTATATTCGGCCACACCCCAACATACCAAATTCATGTTTTTCATCCATTTTCACACACTACGACATACACAACCATCCATAACATATGTAAAAGAGGATTGAACACATACCTTTCTCACTCAACTTCTTGGCTTGGCTAAGGTTTCCAACTTGCACAACCAATGCTTTGCTTGCTCCAACAATCACTCCATGTTAATTAGGGCCTTCAAATTAGTGGGAATACTAGAAGAAAATATTTTTTCTTGATCAATTTTCATGGCATCATTTGCCCTAGCCATGGCCGAATATGGCCCTTTTTTTTTCTTCAAGTTTTCTTGAATTTTCATGACAAGTATGTCTTTCTTGGTAAGCTCTCTCTCATATATATATATATATATAGCTCCTTCCAATAAAATGTAGACACATGCCCTCTTCTTGAAGCTTCTTAAATATAAAAAAAAGATGACTAATTGTTTTATTAGTCTTCACTTTTCCATATATATATATATACACATACTCCACGGCCAAGTGGCCTTCTTCAAGAATTTTCTTGAACACCTTGTGAAATTTCCATTTTGCCCCTAGCCTTCCACAATATTACCATAAGCCACTTTGCGAATTTTCCTTTTTACCCTTAACCTTTGTCAATATTTCCATACTAATAATGTTCATAAATAATATTTATAACCAACTTGTACATTAAAATAATTTTGGAAGATAGTCATTCCCTTAACTTACCACGACTACCTTGAAATATCCGAACGTACAAAATATGGGATATAACAATAATTCCTTTTTGCATCACCCAATTATCATCAACCCAATGACATGTAATAGCAAAAAAATTTAACTTGTTAAGACTAAGACCCAAATCGGCGGTAAGAGAAACATTACAATTTAAAGAATTAAATACATGGCGCAAATAAAATCTATATTTGTTATACAAATCTATAACATCCGCTCTACAAGTACTTTCAGGAATACCCTCAAATAACGGATTATAACAACTTTGAACATAAGTAACAAACCCCAAAGCCGAAGGAAAGGAAAATGGTAGAGCATCAAAAGCAACCATTTTAGCTATTTCTACACGCTCTTTTTTCTTGTCATACTTGAAATTTTTACCGGTTCGTGGGCCTATCGTCATTTGAATACCCCCAGATTTGAACCTGTTTGCTCTTCCCAAACATCCTTATGTCTACTTTTCATATGATTCGTTAGTGTACCCGTTCCACCATCCTTACTAGTTTGTTGCTTAAAAATAAATTCTTGTTTACATATATTGCATGTAGCTGTTTGTCTTTCCTTATTCTTAGTCATAGATCCCCATATTTTAGCGGTTGGCTTACGAGTTCTAGGCGGTTTGTTTTGTGTATGTGATTGTGCAGGACCTGTATCTCCTATGGGATTTTCGGGGGCTTGTGTTTCATCATCAATTTCATTAAAAGTGTTGGTATAATGTTGTTGCATTGCCTCATGATCTAAAAGTGGATTATTTCCACAAACATTAATACCTAAATTAGGTGTTTCATTCACAAATGTTTCCTCATTAAATCCACCCCTAACAATACCACTACTACCGGCACCACGTCTAAATCTCTTCGCCATTATTAAATAGAATTAATTTAAATCACACTCAAATAAATCACAAGAAAATAAATTGCAACAAATTAAATTGTGTAAATTAAATAGCGAAAAATAAAGATAGCGTTGGAACGAAGGTACCAAATTGCCGGACTAATTTCCAATAAAGTGAAGGCGGCTAGAATTGCAAATCCAGCAAAGCTACTTCGGATTGTTGCAAAATCACCAACTCCACCAACAATATTATAATTGCAAAATTAATAATTGAAACTAGAATAAGATTTTATAATATTTAATTGAGAGAAATTTAAAGTGGCTAATTGTTGCAAAGTAACTATAATTGAGAGATTGAGAAAAAAGAGAAGAGTGAATTGGTGTGGATTAAAATGAAAATGAAGAGGGATTTATATAGGGGTGGGGGATAGATTAAAGTGTTAAAAGAAAAAGTTTGGGTGGGTTGGGGGAGTTTGGAACCGTTTGCCAACGACCATTTTTGCAAATGGACCGTTGGCCAACGGTCCAGCCCATATACCCAACGGCTACATTTTAAAAAAAAAAAATTGACAGATTTAACCGGTTCCGATCCCAAAAAATCGAAACCGGACCGGTATATATTAAATGGTTAACCGGAACCGGTAAACCAATTTCACCGGTTTCGATTTTACCGGTCCGGTTACCGGTTGACAGGCTTAGGCACCACTGCCAAAAACATGAAAAAAAATTGAAGAAAAAACATTCCTCCATACCAAAAATGCCCCTAAAGGAAAACGAAAATATGGTAATACAACTTCAACTTCACATCATGTTGCATGTCATACATCTCAAATTCAAACTTTAAATAGGAGTAACAATTCAAGCTTTTGAAGATGAAGATTAGTTAGATCCATTTACTTAAAACAACAAACACAAAAAGGAAACAAGGGTAGTTGACAATAAGACTAGAGCTCTATTCATATCATTAATCACTTTTTTTTTGGCGTCTGCCAAATTTTCCAGCCAGGCTGCACCCACTGCACTCATTGAACCAATTGCAATCATCCTCGATGCACCCCCAAAACCAAATGCACCCAGTAAAGAACCCACTATACCCGCTATAGTAACCCCCGTCTCTAGGGTAAAAAAAGAAGACGACTCCTCTTCACCACCAACGCGAGGATCAGTTGTATTTTGTCCCTCGTGATGATCCTGCAATTAAGGGTGAAAAATTTAGCTCTTTAAAATATGATCCACTGCACTTGGCTTAAGTTTAGGTTGATCATATTGAAATGCTCAATCAAAATATATAAAAATGGATAGATACCTAGCTCAAATTGATCTATGAAAAAACTCTTGTTAAAATATGTTTAAATAAAACAATATTTTTGTTTAATATGTTAGATCGCCAATAATATTGAATTTATTTTTATTAAATGCTTAAAAAGTTAATAAAAAAACAAATAACAACAACAACATAGCTAGTGGAGTAAGTGAAAGGTAGTGCGTACGCACGCCGCCTTACCCCTAATCGGTGCACGAAGCTTCTGCTATGTGCAGGGTTTGAAAAAAGGTCTGACCACAAGGGTCTTTTGTACGTAGCATTACCTGAATTTCTGTAAGAAGTTATTTTCACGGCTCGAATCCATGACCTCTTGATCACGTAAATTTTAAAAAATTCATGTATTAAAAGCAAATACAATAATGAAAAACTCATGCTCAAAACAATGAAGAAGAATATAGTACCAACAACATATAATGAATTATTTTGGATATGTCATATTTTGACCTATTCAAATTCAACCCAATCTGTGCGTTTGACACACATATATACCTGCAAAAATTTGCGTTCCTGCATGGACACCATGGAACAAGCATCTTCAAAAGTGGGGAGAGGCCACCTTGATGATATTATTTTCTTGAGGATCTCGTATTCACTAGGCAAACCAGCAAGAAGTTGCAACACCATGTCCGAATCTGATATTGGACTGTCGATTGCTGCCGATTTCAATCTTTTCACATATGACTCAATGGTTTCATCATCCCCCTTTCTTCGTTGGAAAACTCATTGTTATGCTAGTCTCCCTCTCTCTCTTTTTTTTTTTTTTTTTTTTTTTAATTCAACTGCACCTCTAAGGTTGAAGACCATAAAATATAGAGAAAATGAACAAAATGGCCCTTGTGCTTTAAGAGTAGGGTCAAAGTATTATCCGAGTAGTTTTTGTCCTTTGAGTTTTATCAAAAGTGAGGAGTTATGGTTTTTGTTGGACATTTATCCAAACTTTGATTTTTAAGCTTAAACGACATTGAGAGAATTTTATTTTATTTTTACTAAAAACACCAGGAATTTCAATCGAAAACACATAAATTACAATATAAAAAACTACCCCATACATAAAAAGAAGTTGACAAAAAATAACAATAATTGCACTAAAATTAAGTTACATCAAACTCTTGAAATAAGGCACCAATTTGATAATTTTATCATAATTAACATTTGGCATTGTAGACAAAAGATATTCTGTAATCTCCTAATTAATAATAATAGCACTACAATACCATATACAGTATCTTATTTTGATAATATGGATGTATTTTACTATTCTTAGGGCTCGTTTGGTACAAAGTATAAGGATAAATAATTTTAAAATTATATTTGAGATGAGTTTATTTCAAATTTTTTTATTGCAATAAAATTACGGTATAACTAATTTCGAAATTAGTTATTCCGAAATTATAGTATTATTCTATCCCTGTGAGAAGATGGAATAATTAATTTCAGAATAAATTATCAGGAAATAACTTATTTCCAACCAAACGACCCCCTAATAAGAGTGAATCCACGAGCTTCCAGTTAGCCTGAAATGACGGAGGAGCCCTCGGATTTCTCTTTAACTACGTATCCTTATAATTGAGTATATCTTTACTCTTTACTGAATTGTGGGCCCAAAATTTCTGCTTATCCTAATAATTGAGTATCTCTTTCCTCTTTACTGAATTGTGGGCCCAAAATTTCACATGTAATTTTGAAGACTTTTTTTTTTTTTGTGCGGATTGCCATTCATTTAGGGTGGTCTTTAATTTTTATCCTTCAAATTAGCGATCTTTAAATTTTACTCTTTGATTAATATTTTGAGACAGAATTTTGCAAATCAAAAAAAGTTAAAAATCACCATTTTAAGGAATGACAATTAAAGACCACCCCAAGGGCCATCCCTTTTGAAGATACATAGTACAAAATCTGGGCCCACTTGAGTTCACACATTCCGTACAGAATGACAGGTGCAGGTCCAACTATGCTTTTGGTCACTTATGGTCTCCAATTTTTCTTATTCAACGTGTTTTCCCCATCTTTAACATTGGAGGTATTTTTTTTTTTTTGCTCATTTTTGTAAATGAAAAATGATCTTTCTTTTCTATTGCAAATTAAAATTGATCTAACTTTAGCATATGCATTTTTAAATCTTATAAATATAAATAGCAAAGTGTTTTTTTGGATGAATCAAAAGAAGCACATTCTTATAAATTAAAACGGTTCTTTATTTTCCATTATTATATATTAAATATGATCTAAATTTAGTATACCGCTGATCTCTAAATCATGCTGGACTTCACTTATAAATTTGAAAAAATTCGTAACTTCATCTTTCGAAAGGTTAAACTTTAAACCAATGATAAATTTTCACCAGGATATGGCTATATCACACGACATGTTAATTTAGTTCAAGGTGCTATTTTTGGGACACCAACTTTAAATATTTGTCTTAAGCTTAATTTCCACTGACAACATCATTGATTAAAATGATTTTTTTGTTTGAAAACTTTTAATTTTTTTTTGTTTTTTTATGTTAAATCCTTTCATAAATTTTGTTGAGAACTAACATGTTTTATTATTAGTGATTCTTTTTCTACTCCATAAATAGCTTAGTAACATTAGATTTCTTATTTAGGATTAACCAATTTCCTATTTAGGATTAACCAACAATATAGATTAAAAATGATATAAAACATAATTTCTATTTTTCTGTTTTACCCATAATATTAATTACTCATTTCAAACAATTTTTCAAGTCCAATAAAAATACGCAACAATTAATTTGAGTATCATGATAAATTATGCACTTCATTTATTATTTTTTAAGGGCGTGCGAAGTCTATGGTGGCCAAATAAAAGTGACCGGAGGGAGTACCTGTTTGGTTTTAGCCAACTTTTCACTCCAGTTTAAAAGAAAAAGGTAATTTTCCTCTTAAATTTTTAACATTAATTTGTGTGGCAATAAAATCTTGTTTCATTAAGGAAAGATAAAAAGTGTAAAGTTAATTTATTTTCAAATATAAATTATTCCCTTCATCTCAGTTTATGTCACTCATTTCTTTTTAATTTGTCTTTAAAAAGTGAAATTTTTCATGTTTAGTAGTAACAATTGACTTTCAAAGTTCAAACTTCTCATTTTATCTTTAAAAACATAATTTATAGCCACAAAATAATCTAAGATTTATTTTAAATCATGAGTTTCATAAAAAAAAAATTAATAAAATTATATGCTCATTCAATACCTTCACATAAATTGGGAAGGAGAGAATATTATTTTTTTTGTAATAGATTATAAGGAAATAGTATATATGCACTGTGAGTGAGTAAAATTTAAAATTAAATTACTTTTTAATATATAGTAATATAAAAAAGTATGCAACACATATTTTACTTTGGCTTGAGTCATAGATAGACCTCCAAACTTGTCCATATTTTTTACTTGGACCCCTCAACTGAACGGGGTACCATATGAACCCTTTAAGACAATTTTTATTGTGCCACTTGGACACAATATTAATATGCAGCCAAACACAAAAAGAGCGTGCAATTCACACGCCAAATCAACAAATAAAATCGTGACACGTGAATTTTAATTTAAACAAATAAAAAAAACTTTTTTATATATAAAAAAACAATTAAAACATTGTTTCTCTCTCTTCCCAAAAAAGCACCCCTCCCCCTCCCCACCCTCCTTCTCTTCCGCCATTTTTCGTCTTCTTTTCCCGCCCACCCAACCCTCCCTATTTCTCCTTTCTCCCTCCGAATCCACCATTACTGTCCACCATCTTTTCCTCTTCCCCAAAGCCACTATCTATTCAAATATGAATCCTTAAAAAATTTCCGGCCATCTCCATTTTTTCCGGCAGTATATTTATTTGTGCACTAACTCTTTTCATATTACTTTATATTGAAAGCTAATACATTGGAAAAGGCTAGAATTATTGATCCCGTGAAAGTAGTTAGAACAGCATTGGTGGATGCTGCCAGCGTCTCTTTGCTATTGACGACAACTGAGGCTGCCATTGTGGACCGTCAAGGGGAGATAAACCCACTTGCAAACCTCATGCCAAACATGGGTGATATGTACTGATATTGCAAACACAGATGAACTTGATGATCGTGTTGTGGCTGTGATGAAGCAGTCCTAAGACGGGTTACTCTAAGGGACACACTGTTGATTTATTCATTTAGGTAATGCAAGAAATTTATGGTCCCTTCATACAAGTTTTAGTCCTTTTTGAACCTTAAATGGTTACTTAGAAATTGATTAGGAAGTTATGTATTGACCACAAATATTGAAGAAGAAACGGTTAATAACCCATTGTGTATTTGAAAGTTTTTGTAAGGAATTACAGATAGCTCCATGTCTTAGAAAAAAAAATACATTGGAAAAGAAGAGAAAACAAAGCTTGTTGACACTTTACATTCAATGCTTATGCTCTCACTTGAGGTGAAGGAGAAATAGTGAGAGGTGGAGGAGAAATTGTTTATCCCGAATTTGGTAAATCAATTGAATTTGTATGCGGGTATAGGATATGTGTTTGAATTTCGATATATTTGATGGATACAAGATTCGTATGGTTAAGATGTGAAGAAAACGATGATGCTTAGAGGACCACTGTGGATTTATACATCTACTAACATATAAGTATTATTTGTTTGAACAAGTAATAGAGATGAACACAATGATTCCGGACCAAAATCTAATATTGAGAGAGAGATTTGTATATATCTTCTAGTACAAAAATATTGTTGATCCCGGGGAGCCAGCCCCTACAAAGGAGAGTGATGTGCTCTATTTATAGTGTGACCTTCATGGGTCTCATATGATGTGAGCTAATAAAATAATATCAACAAGGACAGCTCTGCACGGATTTGGTGGGATTAGACTGACGGCGCCGTCTGACACACGCATGGTGGGTAGTTGACCAGGACAGGATGTTACTGGCGCGTGACCCGCGTGCAACAGCCACCCGGACCAACGGCCACCCGGACCAACGGCCACCCGGACCAACGGCTACTCGGACCAACGGCTACACGGACCAACGGCCACGAATGCTCGGGTCACCGGGCTTGGTCGTTCCAATGACGAAGAAGGCAGATCAGTCGGCCCCCTCGCTCCACCGGTTTGCCTCTCGTCCGGTTTTTACCGTATACAGATAACCCCACACTTCCCGGATCTCCGATCTATCGGAGTAACGGGGAGTGGATAACTTCCTAAACCGGTGGCCCTGTCAGCTCGTCGTTACCTTCTTATTTCTTTGTTTTGAATGTTTGCCATTATTTTGGTCATGATCGTTGGTCCGTTTTAGGACAGATCGACTTATAGTCGTTAATTCACCGTGCCCGTGGGACTTATCCGATGCTTCATAAGTTCAGATGCCTCTGAATTACGATAGGCATTTTCTTCAGGGTCGGTATTTTTTCAACCTTGGCAAAGTTTTTGATGTAGCAGTCCCCGTTTTGGGGGAATTTGCCGAGCTTTGGCTTGGGTCATTGTGACCTTGTCGCCTTTGTCGAATTTCGGGCACAATCCTCGATATAGAGTATGTGAGTGGGGCAGTGCCGGAATACGGCGGTTACCATCGGGGCGAAGTCCTTTTAACAGAAAGACACCCAAGATTTTGTTATACCAGCTTTTGCGTTTGCAAAATGTTTGTACATATGAGAATTTTAATTCCTTCTGCCTTGTTGTAGTAAATGAAAAATGGGACACGATTCATTATGATCGTTTGGTCCTTACATCGGAGGTTGTGGCCGGTGGCCGGGCCTTAGTTTTGCCGTATCAAATGTTGAATGGGACACGATTCATTATGATCGTTTGGTCCTTACATCGGAGGTTGTGGCCGGTAGTCGGGCCTTAGTTTTGCCGTAGCAAATGTTGAATGGGACACGATTCGTTATGATCGTTTGGTCCTTACGTCGAAGGCTATGGCCGGTGGCCGGGCCTTTGTTTTGCCGTAGTAAATGCTGAATGGGACACGATTCGTTATGATCGTTTGGTCCGGTCTTGACTTGTTGAGCCCCTCCGTTTTCCACTAACCGGGGTAAACCTCGATGTGGGTATAAGTCCCCTAGTATTTATCCGAGCTGCGAGGTCGGGTGAGTGCTATCAAGCCCCCACTTCGGAGGGTGTGACCTCGAGTTTCCGGGTGCTGGTCCCTTATCTTTGTTGAGTAACACGTTGTACTCGTTGCCTCATTAAAAACCTAGTCGGAAAACCCATTTTGGGACAAAATCGTACTAAGGAAAAGAGTGCAACACGTGTTTTCAGACCTAGATTCTAACTTTATCCGGTACTTGACTTCCTGTAAAAAAAGAAAGAGGTCAATAGAAAAACACGAGGAGTCCATACCTTAGTCCGACCTGAAGCTTGGTTTCTCTGGATGAGAATATGGCCGGTACCTCTCCCTCGACGATCTGGCCTCCGGTTCGTAATTCTTCCTTGGTCTCTCCAGACTTTTGTTCATATTTACGGGCCCCGGGGGAAGCTCGAGTTGGTCATCCTCCACCCGAATCTTCGACTCGTACCGGTTATGGACATCTGCCCATGTCACGGCCTCGTATTCCACCAAGCTTTCCTTTAATTTAAACGAAGCCGTCGAGCTCCGAACATTGAGCCCCTTTGTGAAAGCTTGTGCAGCCCATTCCTCCGGAACCGGGGGAAGCTCCATTCGTTCCCTTTGGAACCGGCTGACAAATTCACGCAGTAACTCATCGTTTCTTTGGGAAATACGGAAAATATCCGCCTTCCGAGCCTGCACCTTTTTGGCTCCGGCGTGTGCTTTTATGAAGGCATCGGCGAGCGTTTCGAAAGAAGTGATTGAATGCTCGGGCAGATGATCGTACCAAGTCAATGCTCCTTTTGCCAGAGTTTCCCCGAATTTTTTCAGCAACACGGATTCGATTTCATCCTCTTCCATATCATTGCCTTTTATTGCACAGGTGTATGAGGTCACGTGTTCGCAAGGGTCCGTTGTGCCGTCATATTTTTGGATATCCGACATTTTGAACCTCTTCGGGATCAATTTCGGGGCCGCACTCGGAGGAAAAGGCTTTTGAATGTACCTTTTCGAGTTTGGCCCTTTTAGCAAAGGTGGAGCCCCCGGTATTTGATCCACCCGGGAGTTATACGTCTCGACCCTCTTTTCGGTCGAGTCTACACGTTTTGCCAAAGTTTCGAGCATCTTTAGAACCTCGGTGGAGGAACCGGCTCCGGAACCGTTACTCTCGACCATCCGTGGCTCGTTTCTTCCGATTTCGACAACACCCTTCGTCTTCCCCAGGGTTGCTTCATCTCCTCTGTTTTGCAACCGGGCTATTGCGATTCCCTGTTCAGCAATCGCCGCTCTCTGTTCCTGCAACATTTCAAAAATTAAACGCAAGTCAATATTATCATTCGGGGTATCCGGTTCTTTCCGGACTTGTGTCCCGGACAAAGTAATCGAATTGTTAGTATTTAAAGGGTCAGTGGGGTTTGGCAATCCTCGCGGCCCGCTGCCTTCATTTTCGGCCACGATCTCGTTGTTGCTGACGTGACTAGATTGCCCACTGTTAGCCATTTGGTCCGTTTCTTCCGAGACGGACAGCAGATGTTTCCGATTTTGATGGGTAAGATAGAGATCAAGATCAAAGACCACTATTATCCTAGCCCCACGGTGGGCACCAAACTGTTTACCCCGAATTTGGTAAATCAATTGAATTTGTACGCGGGTATAGGATATGTGTTTGAATCTCGATATATTTGATGGATACAAGATTCGTATGGTTAAGATGTGAAGAAAACGATGATGCTTAGAGGACCACTGTGGATTTATACATCTACTAACATATAAGTATTATTTGTTTGAACAAGTAATAGAGATGAACACAATGATTCCGGACCAAAATCTAATATTGAGAGAGAGATTTGTATATATCTTCTAGTACAAAAATGTTGTTGATCCCGGGGAGCCAGCCCCTACAAAGGAGAGGGATGTGCTCTATTTATAGTGTGACCTCCATGGGTCTCATATGATGTGAGCTAATAAAATAATATCAACAAGGACAGCTCTGCACAGATTTGGTGGGATTAGACTGACGGCGCCGTCTGACACACGCATGGTGGGTAGTTGACCAGGACAGGATGTTACTGGCGCATGACCCGCGTGCAACGGCCACCCGGACCAACGGCTACTCGGACCAACGGCCACCCGGACCAACGGCTACTCGGACCAACGGCTACACGGACCAACGGCCACGAATGCTCGGGTCACCGGGCTTGGTCGTTCCAATGACGAAGAAGGCAGATCAGTCGGCCCCCTCGCTCCACCGGTTTGCCTCGCGTCCGGTTTTTACCGTATACAGAAATGGTGTTGTCGGTGGAGTAACCGATTTTGGAGAAGATGAAGGAGAGAGAGAAAAAAATATTTTTTTTCCTTTTCTGTTGACACTTATTATTTGAGACCCACATCAATAGCATTTTAAATGGTTCTCACGCTCCTTAAAAAAAGTGGGCAACACGCACAGTGACAGGTATCTATATGGCACAATAAAGATTGTCTTGAACGGTTCATATGGTACGCCGCTCAATTGAGGGATTCAAGTGAAAAATATGAACAAATTTGAAAGTCTATCTATGACTTAAAGCCTTTTACTTTTCATGCATACTTACGAAAAAGAGAGTCAAGAAACATAGAGAACATCTAACTTTTGCTGTGGCCAAAATTTTCTTTGCTTGTGAATGTGTCTTTGTTATCTTTTCTAAACTTTGAGACACTATCATTATTTTGGGGAGATTTGATTTTGATTCCCTGAATTATAATATTCTTTCTCTTTTTTAACTACATAATGCTGAGATAATTATTCAAATCACCTATTGGACCAAGAGTAAAGAAAGATTTAAAAACATATAATGTCTTTTAAGCAAAATTACTTATTTGGTACCGTGAAGTTACATTTTTAGTTGTCGAGCTAAAATTACTTGATCGGTGGAAGCCATCTCAGTGTTGGGCATAGAGTAGTTGGAGGAACTTTCACCTTTTTCCTTTGGAACATCCATAGTTTGTTTTAACTCTCTCACTGGCTAGTGTACTTCTAATCTGAGTAGGTTTGGACCGTCTTAAGGCTGAAGACCATATGAGTCGTTCTAAATGAAAACTTCTTTTTTTGTTTCCCATTCATTGTTCAATATCTGCGTTAGAACCTGAAAATTCTTGTTCGCACATTGCGGTACCCATTTCGACGGCACTCCCTTTGCTAAATTTCATAAAAACAGAAGCATAAATGACCCAAAATTATAATTGATGATATTTTTAATCATTAAAACAAAGTACAAAAATATTTTTTACCCTTTTTCCTATTTATTTTAGACCATAAGTTTCAATTTTTTTTCCAAAAAAAAAAAAAAAAAAAACCTTGTGCTCAATCACTAAAACTTTGAAATACCAAAACTATTCATCGCATATTTAACAGACTATTTAGAATCTACTCTCATGTTTGAGGGATCATTTTTAGAATTTTTGACCGAAATAATTCATTATATAAGTCAATTAACAAAATAATACATTTTTTTGAAACTTTACAGAACTAGTATAAACGTATTTCTCAGTAACGTATTAGATATTATTTTATTCAAAAAATTCAACGGACAAAAACTAACAGCTGACGGAGCAAACAGATATATAAAACGTTAGTATCATTAACGTTTTTATAATTCGTTACTGTCAGTAACGTTTTTATAATTCGTTACTGTGAGTTACGTATTAAGGCTAATACGTTACTAACAGTAACGACTTATACGTGGCTTTATTATGTCTTCACTTTTTGATATCACCCAATACTTTTAACTTGGAGTATAAATTTATATATAAAATTTTTAAAATTGCATTAATAAGCATGAACCAATTTTTAAAAGTACAATGGGTTTAATATATAAGAACTTTAAATATTGAACCAACAAAATTTATATCCTTAATCTAGCGGACCTTCTAGCTTACTGTATGATATTTTGCTCTTATTCCCAGCTCTATCATATATGATCAGGTGATACTACTAGAAAGTAGAATTTTGAGGGTCTCTTCGTAAAAACAATTATCAGAATCGTACTCGTGGTAATTGTTTCCGATGGACTTTCAACAAAAACGTCATCTGGTATTCTGATAATTTTAGTCATATGAAGTATTTACATATTTGAGAAATCAAACTAATCGCCGTTATCGTACAAAGAACAACACGGATCTTGAATTTTTTATGAAAAGGATCCTTGTTTTAAAAGGAATAGGTGACTAGGTCATGTCCCAAAAGTTAATTGGATGAATTTTTACTAGCTTATAAGGTAAATAAATGTAGAAGGAAGACCTACCTCATTTAATTACTCATTTTTCATATGTGGATAATTATATCAATTATCTTACGAAAATATACGAGATTAAAACTTAATGCTCCAGATATTTTTCGTGTCATATATAAGAATCTAAGTTTAAATTAGGGAGATTATATTAATTGGTGCTGTTAAGTCTAAGTATGGTAGGCCGACAACAACATATGTATGAATTCAATAATATAATTCATACTTGATTATCGCAGATGCATTAGGAAACACTTATTAGTGATATCAATAAGTGAAGACATAATAAAGTCACGTATAAGTCGTTACTGTTAGTAACGTATTAGCCTTAATACGTAACTCACAGTAACGAATTATAAAATCGTTACCGACAGTTTTATATATCCGTCAGTCGTTAGTTTTTGTCCGTTAAAATTTTTTAATAAATAAATATCTAATACGTTACTGAAAAATACGTTTATACTAGTTCGGTAAAGTTTTAAAAAAAAAATATTTTCATTAATCAATTTAAATAATGGATTATTTTGGTAAAAGAAATCTCATTTTTATCATTTTCTCAACTTTTTACTGAGCGAATCAAGTATCCCAAAAATAAAATAAAAATTGAAGTCTTCAAATCTTCAACACCATAGTCAATCACATATGATCACAAGAACACCATGTGCTAATAAAAACAGTCCAGACTTTGTTACATAAAACGAAAATTATAAAAATAAAAAAAATCACAACGTGAGAATTAGTGAAAACAAAACTTTTATAGATTACCATCTTCTAAGTTCCACTTAGATCGAAGCGTTGATGAATTACCTCCTACCAGAATTGCGAAAACCGCGGGTAGAAGGGCGTGTCCTATTCCTAGTAGTAGTGAATAGGGAATTTCCCCTTCCTCCAAACATATTCCAAAGGTCCCATGCAGTTGAAGCCACATAACTCCCCTTGTTAAGCATATCAAGGAACTTATCAAATGTCTCTTTATTAAAATAATTTCCCTCCTCACTACTACTAGGATTTGTCGTTTCTTGCTCTTGCAATAATGTTTCGTACATGTAAAGCCTAGCACAAGCTTTCGAAAAATGAGGGAGAGGAAACTGAGATGAGATTGTGTCTTGGTAAGGCGAATATTGACAAGGCAAACCGGCTAGAAGTTGCAAAACCAAATCTTGATCTGATACAGGATTGTTGATTTCTGCTAGAGCATCGGCTATGGATTGCAAACTTTTCACGTAAGATTCAATGGTCTCGTGATCCTCCTTTCTGGTACCGTGAAGTTGCATTTTCAGTCGTTGAGCTACAAACTTTTCATCTTCAGCAAAATTTGTTTCATCTTTCTTTGATGGAAAACTCATTGTTGGTCTCTAGTGTTTGTTTCTCCTCTCTCTGGCTGCTATACTTTGTTGTTGGTTCACGTTTACATTGTAATGTTGAAGACCTTATAAGATTCCATTTGGTACTGTAGACAAAACTACATGTTCATTTGTAATTGGACAACTAAAAACAATCTACCCCTTCATTCACTTTTATTTGTCCAATATTCTAAAAAAGCATTTTCCTTTTAGCATATCAATAGAAAATAATTTTTATTTTTCTGTTTTACCCATAATATTAATTAGTCATTTCAAATAATTTTTCAAGTCCAATAAAAATATGCAAAGGTATCATGACAAATTATACATTTTATTTATTATTTCTGAAGGGACATGCGAAGTCTATAGTGGCCAAATAAAAGTGAACGGGAGGTGGCACCTGTTTGGTTTTAGCAAATTTTTCACTCTAGTTTAAAAGAAAGAGGTAATTTTCCTCGTAAATTTTTAACATTAATTTCTGTGGCAATAAAATCTTTTTTCACTAAGGTACTATAAAAAGTGTAAAGTTAATTTATTTTCAAATATAAATTATTCCCTTCATCCAGTTTATGTCACTTTTATTTGGCCATTATAGACTTCGCACGTCCTTAAAAAATAATAAATAAAGTGCATAATTTATCATGATACCCTTATTAATTGTTGCATATTTTTATTGGACTTGAAAAATTATTTAAAATGAGTAATTAATACTATGGGTAAAATGGAAAAATAGAAATTATTTTCTCTTGATTTGCTAAAAGTGAAAATGTATTTTTAGAAGATTGGACAAGTAAAAGTGAAGGAGGAAGTAGATTGTTTTTAGTTGTCGAATTACAAATGAACATTAAGTTTTGTCTACAGTACCAAATGGAATCTTAAGGAGCCGTTTGGACATAATTTGAAATCATAAGATGAAATCATGGTGATTTGAGGTTGAAGTTTTATTTGGACTTGCAATTTGAATTTCTTAAGTTGTATTTTTCTTATAGACATAAAAACCCCACAAGTTATGAAAACAATTAAAATTTTCTCAATTCTTATACAATCTTACCTAATGAGCAAGTTATAGTTCCTAACAAAATTAATACGCTACTAGAAGGCCGTTCTAAAAACTACAACATCAACTGATCAAACTTTAATTCAATAAAATGAAAAATTGAACATGAATTGTAGTCTAACTAATCTTTAATATAATCGTCTCATATGGTTAGTAAGAGTAAATTTGTTATAAATATACTACCAACTTGTAGATATTTTAATAGTTGATATAAATAGTTGGTAAACATGATTGGTAAATATATCTACCAACTTATGGATTTATTTTTACAAAATATAAATTTATGAGTTAACTTTTACATTTAAAAAATTTGAAATCATGATTTGGAATTATAAATCATGCCTTTTTGTATGATTTGAAATTTCATCTCATTAGATGAAATCGCATATCCAAATGCCTACATGTAATTTCAGTTTCAAATAAATTTTACTTAAATGACATTATATGTTTTTTAATTCGACAACTAAAAACAATCTACTTCCTCCTTCACTTTTACTTGTCCAATATTCTAAAAATACATTTTCACTTTTAGCAAATTAAGAGAAAACAATTTCTATTTTTCTATTTTACTCATAGTATTAATTACTCATTTCAAATAATTTTTCAAGTCCAATAAAAATATGCAACAATTAATAAGGGTATCATGGTAAATTATGCACTTCATTTGTTATTTCTTAAGAGACGTGTAAAGTCTATAGTTGACAAGTAAAAGTGAACGGAGGGAGTACCTGTTTGGTTTTAGCCATTTTTTCACTCTAGTTTAAAAGAAAAAGGTAATTTTCCTCGTAAATTTTTTACATTAATTTGTGAGGAAATAAAATCTTGTTTCATTAAGGTAAGATAAAAAGTGTAAAGTTAATTTATTTTCAAATATAAATTATTCCCTTCATTCCAATTTATGTCACTCTTTTCTTTTTAATTTGTCTTAAAAAAAGTGATATTTTCATGTTTAGTAGTAACAATTGACCTTCAAAGTTCAAACTTCTCATTTTATCTTTAAAAACATAATTTATAGCCACTAAATAATCTAAAATTTATTTTAAACCATGAGTTTCATAAAAAAAATTAATAAAATTATGTGCTCAGTTAATACCTTCACATAAATTGGGAAGGAGAGAGTATTATTTCTTTGTAATAGATTATAAGGAAATAGTAATATATACACTGTGAGAGAGTAAAATTAAAATTAAATTACTTTTTAATATATAGTATTAAAAAAAGTATGCAACACATATTTTACTTTTCAATTAAAATAGTAC
Organism: Lycium barbarum; assembly: GCF_019175385.1. NCBI lineage: Eukaryota > Viridiplantae > Streptophyta > Magnoliopsida > Solanales > Solanaceae > Lycium > Lycium barbarum. The sequence continues at coordinate 11,841,314 of NC_083338.1, forward strand.
GATGAGATGACAATTCATTGGACTAAGAGCTAATTTGGTTGGTGGATGAAAAGTCGACAGGGATGCTTTCTTACGAAAAAGAGAGTCAAGAAACGTAGAGAACATCTAACTTTTACTGGGTCATTTGCTTGTCCTTCAAAGGCACGTCATTTGCTTGTCCTTCAAAGGCACTGGCCTTTAATTTTTGCCACTTAAATTATTATTTTTTAATTTTTATCCTTCGCGTAATATTTTAAGGTTTTGAATTTGAATTTTAATTCAATAAAAAAAAATTATAAGGCAGAGATTTATAGTAAAATTAGGCCTATTCAAGCAGGGATTTTGCCTTAAAACAAACTTTTACCTAAAATTAGACCTTACGGCAAATCTCTGCGTGAACAGGTCTAACTTTGCTCGAATAGGCCTAATTTTGCAATAAACTTTTACCTTGTGATTTTTTTTTAATATTTGCTGAGCGAGAATTCGAACCTAAAACTCTTGAGTTTTTAGGCGAAAGACAAAAATTAAAGATTTCAAATTTGAGGGGCAAAAATTAAATACCAGTGCCTTTCAAGGGCATTCCGCACAAAAAAAAAATGACTTTTGCTGTGGCCAAAATTTTCTTTGCTTGTATATGTGACTTTGTTATCTGTTCTAAACTTTGAGACACTATCATTGTTTTGGGGGGATTTGATTTTGACTCCCTGAAGGCCTGAATTATAATTTTCTTTTTCTTTTTTTAACTACATAATGCTGAGATAATTATTCAAATCATCCATTGGACCAACAGTAAAAAAAGATCTTAAAAAGTATAATATCATTTAAGCAAAATTTATTTGAAACTTAAATTACATGTAGGCGTTTGGACATGAGATTTCATCTTATGAGATGAAATCTCAAATCATCCAAAAAGGCATAATTTGGGATTTCAAATCATGATTTTAAATTTTTTAAATGTAAAAGTTTACCCATAAATTTATATTTTGTAAAAATAAATCTATAAGTCGGTAAATATATTTACCAATCATATGAGAGGATTATATTAAAGAGTAGTTACACTACAACTCATGTTCAATTTTGGTTCTGGATGAGTGAAGTCTCTAGCATACTTTTTTGGTTTGGTTCACTTTATATTTACTAACCATATGAGAGGATTATAATCCATTAAAAAGTAGTTACACTATAACTCATGTTCAGGATAAGTTAAGTATCTAGTATACTTTTTTGGTTTGGTTTACTTTACCCTGTAAGGTTGAAATCCTTAAGATTCCGTTGATACTAGAGTCCGACACTTTTGTAACCTAAAAAAAAAAAAAAAATTGGAATCAAACTAACCCATTAAAAAAAAAATCAAACTAGGCTTCACGCACAGATTCTGTGCGTGAAACCCTTCCCTAAAAACCCCAACCCACCGCATGCACTCTCTCCTCTTTCATTTCCTCCATCTTCACCCTTTCAACACACTTTTGCACTTCCAAAAACATGTCTCAAAGTTTTGAAACTTCAATGTTTGCTATACAACTCGATATTTGCGAATGCAGTTATTACTGTAAACTAAAAACATCAAAGACCCAAGATAATCCGGGTCGTCGTTTTTAGCGTTGTAAAGTGCCCGAAGTAAGTGTTTTTACATTTTTTAGTAATTTTTTTCTTCACGTTATCCATATATTTTACTTTAAAAAACTGATTTTCTTATAATGTTTATAGGATATAGGCGGTTGCAAATACTTTCGGTGGGAAGATAGCATTCACGTGGATAAAACGGTGGCGGCGAAGTTTAAAAATCTATTTTTGGATAGAGATACCGTGACTTCACGGTATCTCTAGAGATACCGCTAAGTTGGACTCGGAATTTAAGCTTGTGGAAGCTGAAGAAAAAATTGAAGGTTTGGAGGTGTTGCTCACCGATTCCGAAAAAAAAAATGAAATTTTCTGAAGGCTAAACTTAGAGAGGCTCAACACGAGCAAATAACTTTGAAAGAAAAACTTAAATTGTGAAAGATTATTTGTGCTATGTTGTTGTTATTCATTATTTACATGTATTTTGTTTATTAAGTTTAATATTTCTATGGATTCTGTTTTTTACAAGTTGTACCTTTTCCCCTATAATGTAATCTGCACCTTTTATGTACTAATTTATTTGTGTTTTTTTTGTGAAATTGTCAATTAATAATAGACTTTAACAATAAACATTGAAGAATTAAAAACATGCCAAACTAATTCAAATTTATGACTTCATCATAAAATAAAAATACAAATTAACAGCCTTAGTCGGAAACTTAAATGACCCATAATCTAAGACAGTGAGCCCTAAATAGACTCTAATCGTCATCAGAATAGAAGTCCTTGATATCTTCCTCAGAACGATATTAGCGGTCTCTTAACACACATCTTTTTTCAGGAGATGTTAGTTCTCTACCGGTTGATGATGCTTGTTCTTCAGCCAACTTTAGCATGTAAAATCTACAACGTCTTGCCAGCATTCTGTTGTTTTCTTTTCTAATCCTTTGTACGGCCATCTCGCAAGTTGCTGGACCTACTCGAGGTATGGTTAGTGAGTACCTTGTTGGGATTGGAGCGTTGAGATTTTTCAAGTCTCGAACAAGACGTTCTGATTCGGCAATCCATTGTGACCATTCTAGGCGTAAACGCAATAATATTCTCGCGGATCTGAATATTTCACACTGCAGAAATCATCATTACGCTCTACAAGAAAGTGCGGATTTAGCTCGTCTAGTTTGAAATCACTGGTATCACTCGAAAAACTGCTATGATTTGAACTCTTATCATCACTGCTATTTGGTTCTTTTGGAAGAAGTAAAGACCAAACTGAGTTTCTACTACTCGACATTGCATATGGCGTAATCTAATAAAAAAAAGAAAGGGCTATTTATATAGTTGCAAACCCCCAAGTACCTTCGGGAGGGGGGGAGGGGGGAGGGTCTTTATGACCCTACCTACTTACCTTATTATAAGAAAAATATTAATCTTCATCGGACATTTCACAGTTCGAATCCCACTTGGATCTAAATCTTGTGCTACCATATTCTACCCTATGGTAACGTATTTGCATCCGATTGTTCTCTTTGCGAAAACGATTAAGACCAAAATTAAACTCTTGTGGAGTTCCGCGAGGCATTGACTTAGCACTTTTTTTGGGCGTTTAAGCCTTATTGAAGCTAACTTTTGCTCCAGTGCTTCAGCCTCCCTAACACGCCAATTTCACTCCTCTCTCGTTGCTTTATTATATTCTTGATTGAATCTTTTGTTAGGGTTATTTGAGTAATGAAAATCATCATCATCTAGTTCTCATGTCCTACCCATTGCTTTAAATATTTTTGCTGGGGTAAAACATGTAATAGAATCAAGATTTTCAAATTGGTTGTAGAATGTCATGATAACTCATTTTAAAGTGAATACTAGTTGTTTGTCAATCATGTTATATATATTCATGCATGTTTTGACCGTTTATTTGAATTAAATTTATATTACGCAATGTTCTTGTGTGCAATGGGACATGATTTGACAATGCATGCCAATTTCAGCTTTTTTATGATACCTAAAGGACCGATTTGACAATACAATGCTGCATTTTTGACCGTTTATTTGAATTAAATTCATATTACGCAATGTTCTTGTGCGCAATAGGACATGATTTGACAACACATCATGCATGCCAATTTCAGCTTTTTTATGACACCTAAAGGACCGATTTGACAACACAACGCTGTATTTTTGACCGTCCATTTGAATTAAATTCATATTACGCAATGTTCTTGTGCGCAATAGGACATGATTTGACAACACATCATGCATGTAATTTTTTTTTTATGACACCTAAAGGGTCGATTTGACAACACAATGTTGCATTTTTGACCGTTTATTTGAATTAAATTCATATTACGCAATGTTCTTGTGCGCAATAGGACATGATTTGACAACATATCATGCATGCCAATTTCAGCTTTTTTATGACACCTACAGGACCAATTTGACAACACAATGCTGCATTTTTTACCGTCCATTTGAATTAAATTCATATTACGCAATGTTCTTGTGCGCAATAGGGGTGAATATGAATCTATTTAAGAAGAATGTTAGACGAGGTAAAACCTCATCCATTTCATAAGTTTAAGTCTCTTAAGTCATTCAAAAAAACCTATCTTAAGTTCCTACAAAAAATGGCTCAAGATATTCCACCAGTTAAGGTTTCAATACATTGGGATGGTATTATCCTTTATGGCAATAGTACAGTTCGTTACAATAAAAGACCAAACGTTCATGTTAAATGTCCAGTTGAAATGTCTTATGAATCACTAGTCACTTACATATGTGAAAAAATAAAGGTTAGTAGAGATGAGTATGAAATCTCTATAACAGGCAGATATCCACAATCAATTTCCAATGGTATAGTGCTTTATGGTAGGTATTATATCAATGATGATGATTCTTTAAGGGATTATTTGAATGCGCAGGAAGAATTAAAACATTTAGTCGCCCTTAATGTTCTGGAGATGTATGTTGAAAAGATACCCAGAGAAGTTCCGCAAGAGCAGCCCAGTCAAGCTAACACGTATGGAGATTTTATGTGGTATTTTGAGTGGCCAGGTGCCGCTGGAAAATCTTACCCAACAATTAAATCAAACTTGGTAAATATGCATTCTTATATTATTATTTTGTGCAGTAGTACGTGTTTATTGTATATATTAGTAAATAACCATTTCTAAATCTTTATAGGGGTTATAGACCTGATACAAGTAATACTGAGTAGTCATCTTAATTTAGTGGAGCAAGTCATTATTATCAGAACTCTCAGTCCAGTGGAGCTGATTATTACAATAATTCTCAGTTCAGTGGAGCTGATTATTATAACAATTCCCAGTTCGGTGCAGCTGATTATTATCAAAACTCGCTAGTGGTACCACCTGTGGATGAAAGGCAGTCCTCTCAGTTTGGCAGAGTTGATATATTACTTTTCAAGGCAAACTTTTCAAGGTAATTTTCCTCGTAAATTTTTTACATTAATTTGTGAGGAAATAAAATCTTGTTTCATTAAGGTAAGATAAAAAGTGTAAAGTTAATTTATTTTCAAATATAAATTATTCCCTTCATCCTAGTTTATGTCACTTTTTCCTTTTTAGTTTGTCCTAAAAAAGTGATATTTTTTCATATTTAATAGTAACAATTTGCCTTCAAAGTTCAAACTTCTCATTTTACCTTTAGAAACTAATTTATAATCGCAAAAAAATCTAAGATTTATTAGACCATGAGTTTCAAAAAAATAAAAATAAAATAAAACTATGTGCTAAGTCAATACATTCACATAAATTGGGAAGGAGAGAATATTACTTTTTTGTAATAGATTATAAGGAAATAGCAATATATAAACTGTGAGAGAGTAAAATTTAAAATTAAATTACGTTTTAGTATATATTAAAAAATATGCAACACATATTTTACTTTTCAATTAAAATAGTACGATGAGATGACAATTCATTGCACTAAGAGCTAATTTGGTTGGTGGATGGAAAGTCGACAGGGATGCTTTCTTACGAAAAAGAGAGTCAAGAAAATATAGAGAACATCTAACTTTTACTGGGCCATTTGCTTGTCCTTCAAAGGCACTGGCCTTTAATTTTTGCCACTTAAATTATTATATTTTAATTTTTATCCTTCGCGTAATATTTTAAGGTTTTGAATTTTAATTTTAATTCAATAAAAAAATTACAAGGTAGAGATTTATAGTAAAATTAGGCCTATTCAGGCAGGAGTTTTGCCTTAAAGTAAACTTTTACCCAAAATTAGGTCTTACGGCAAACCTTTGCCTGAACGGGTCTAACTTTGCTCGAATATGCCTAATTTTGTAATAAACTTTTACCTTGTGAATTTTTTTAATATTTGCTGAGCGGGAATTCGGACCCAAAACTCCTGAGTTTTTAGGCGAAAAGCAAAAATTAAAGATTTTAAATTTGAGGGGCAAAAATTAAATATCAGTGCCTTTCAAGGGCATTCCGCCCAAAAAAATGACTTTTGCTGTGGCCAAAATTTTCTTTGCTTGTGAATGTGACTTTGTTATCTATTCTAAACTTTGAGACACTATCACTGTTTTGGGGGGATTTGATTTTGATTCCCTGAAGGCCTGAATTATAGTTTTCTTTTTCTTTTTTAACTACATAATGCTGAGATAATTATTCAAATCATCCATTGGACCAACAGTAAAAAAAGATATTAAAAAGTATAATGTCATTTAAGCAAAATTTATGTGAAACTGAAATTACATGTAGGCATTTGGACATGAGATTTCATCTTATGAGATGAAATCTCAAATCATCCAAAAAGGCATAATTTGGGATTTTAAATTTTTTAAATGTAAAAGTTGACCTATAAATTTATATTTTATAAAAATAAATCTATAAGTCGATAAATATATTTACCAACCATATGAGAGGATTATATTAAAGAGTAATTACACTACAACTCATTTTCAATTTTGGTTCTGGATGAGTGAAGTCTCTAGTATACTTTTTTGGTTTGGTTCACTTTATATTTACCAACCATATGAGAGGATTATAATCCATTAAAGAGTAGTTACTCTATAACTCATGCTCAGGATGAATTAAGTATCTAGTATACTTTTTTGGTTTGGTTCACTTTACCCCGTAAGGTTGAAATCCTTAAGATTCCGTTGATACTGGAGTTCGGCACTTTTGTAACCTAAAAAATAAAAAAATTGCGAACCAAACTAACCCATTAAAAAAAAAAAAAAAAACTAGGCTTCACGCACAGATTCTGTGCGTGAAACCCTTCCCTAAAAACCCCAACCCACCGCATGCACTCTTTCCTCCATCTTCACCCTTTCAACACACTTTTGCACTTCCAAAAACATGTCTCAAAGTTTTGAAACTTCAATGTTTGTTATACAACCCGATATTTGCGAATGCAGTTATTATTGTAAACTAAAAACATCAAAGACCCAAGATAATCCGGGTCGTCGTTTTTGGCATTCTAAAGTGCCCGAAGTAAGTGTTTTTACATTTTTTAGTGATTTTTTTCTTCACGTTATCCATATAAAAAATTTGATTTTCTTATAATGTTATAGGATATAGGCGGTTGCAAATACTTTCGGTGGGAAGATAACATTCACGTGGATAAAACGGTGGCGGCGAAGTTTACAAATCTAATTTTGGATAGAGATACCGTGACTTCACGTATCTCTAGAGATACCGCTAAGTTGGACTCGGAATTTAAGCTTGTGGAAGCTGAAGAAAAAATTGAAGGTTTGGAGGTGTTGCTCACCGATTCCGAAAAAAAAATGAAATTTTCTGAAGGCTAAACTTAGAGAGGCTCAACACGAGCAAATAACTTTGAAAGAAAAACTTAAATTGTGAAAGATTATTTGTGCTATGTTGTTGTTATTCATTATTTACATGTATTTTGTTTATTAAGTTTAATATTTCTATGGATTCTGTTTTTTACAAGTTGTACCTTTTCCCCTATAATGTAATCCGCACCCTTTATGTACTAATTTATTTGTGTTTTTTTGTGAAATTGTCAATTAATAATAGACTTTAACAATAATCATTGAAGAATTAAAAACATGCCAAACTAATTCAAATTTATGACTTCATCATAAAATAAAAATACAAATTAACAGCCTTAGTCGAAAACTTAAATGACTCATAATCTAAGACAGTGAGCCCTAAATAGACTCTAATCGTCATCAGAATAGAAGTCCTTGATATCTTCCTCAGAACGATATTAGCGGTCTCTTAACACACATCTATTTTCAGGAAATGTTAGTTCTCTACCGGTTGATGATGCTTGTTCTTCAGCCAACTTTAGCATGTAAAATCTACAACGTCTTGCCAGCATTATGTTGTTTTCTTTTCTAATCCTTTGTACGGCTGTCTCGCAAGTTACTGGACCTACTCGAGGCATGGTTAGTGAGTACCTTGTTGGGACTGGAGCGTTGAGATTTTTCAAGTCACGTTCTGATTCGGCAATCCGATGTGACCATTCTCGGCATAAACCGCAATAATATTCTCGCGGATCTGAATATTTCACAGTGCAAAAATTATCATTACGCTCTACAAGAAGGTGCGGAGTTAGCTCGTCTAGTTTGAAATCACTGGTTCACTCGAAAAACTGCTATGATTTGAACTCTCATCATCACTGCTATTTGGTTCTTTTGGAAGGAGTAAAGACCAAGTTGAGTTTCTACTACTCGACATTGAATATGGTGTAGTCTAATAACAAAAGAAAGGGCTACTTATATAGTTGCAAACCCCCAAGTACCCTCGGGGGGAGGGTGGAGTCTTTATGACCCTACCTACTTACCTTATTATAAGAAAAATATTAATCTTCATTGGACATTTCACAGTCTGAATCCCACTTGGATCTAAATCTTGTGATACCATATTCTACCCTATGGTAACCTATTTGCATCCGATTGTTCTCTTCGCGAAAACGATTAAGAGCAAAATTAAACTCTTGTGGAGTTCCGCGAGGCATTGACATAACACGTTTTTTTGGGCGTTTAAGCCTTATTGAAGCTAACTTTTGCTCCAGTGCTTCAGCCTCCCTCACACGCCAATTTCACTCCTCTCTCATTGTTTTATTGTATTCTTGATTGAATCTTTTGTTAGGATTATTTGAGTAATGAGAATTATCATCATCTAGTTTCCATGTCCTACCCATTGCTTCAAATATTTTTGCTCGGGTAAAACATGTAATAGAATCAAGATTTTCAAATTGGTTGTAGAATGTCATGATAACTCGTTTTAAAGTGAATACTAGTTGTTTGTCAATCATGTTATATATAGTCATGCATTTTTTGACCGTTTATTTGAATTAAATTCATATTACGCAATGTTCTTGTGCGCAATGGGACATGATTTGACAACACATTATCCATGCCAATTTCAGCTTTTTTATGACACCTAAATGACCGATTTGATAACACAATGCTGCATTTTTGACCGTTTATTTGAATTAAATTCATCTTACGCAATGTTTTTGTGTGCAATAGGACATGACTTGACAACACATAATGATGCCAATTTCAGCTTTTTTTATGACACCTAAAGGACCGATTTGACAACACAATGCTGCATTTTTGACCGTCCATTTGAATTAAATTCATATTACGCAATGTTATTATGTGCAATAGGACATGATTTGACAACACATCATGCATGCCAATTTCAATTTTTTGATGACACCTAAAGGACCGACTTGACAACACAATGCTACATTTTTTATCGTTTATTTGAATTAAATTCATATTACGCAATGTTCTTGTGCGCAATAGGACATGATTTGACAACATATCATGCATGCCAATTTCAGCTTTTTTATGACACCTACAGGACCAATTTGACAACACAATGCTGCATTTTTTACCGTCCATTTGAATTAAATTCATATTACGCAATGTTCTTGTGCGCAATAGGGGTGAATATGAATCTATTTAAGAAGAATGTTAGACGAGGTAAAACCTCATCCATTTCATAAGTTTAAGTCTCTTAAGTCATTCAAAAAAACCTATCTTAAGTTCCTACAAAAAATGGCTCAAGATATTCCACCAGTTAAGATTTCAATACATTGGGATGGTATTATCCTTTATGGCAATAGTACAGTTCGTTACAATAAAAGACCAAACGTTCATGTTAAATGTCCAGTTGAAATGTCTTATGAATCACTAGTCACTTACATATGTGAAAAAATAAAGGTTAGTACAGATGAGTATGAAATCTCTATAACAGGCAGATATCCACAATCAATTTCCAATGGTATAGTGCTTTATGGTAGGTATTATATCAATGATGATGATTTTTTAAGGGATTATTTGAATGCGCAGGAAGAATTAAAACATTTAGTCGCCCTTAATGTTCTGGAGATGTATGTTGAAAAGATACCCAGAGAAGTTCCGCAAGAGCAGCCCAGTCAAGCTAACACGTATGGAGATTTTATGTGGTATTTTGAGTGGCCAGGTGCCGCTGGAAAATCATACCCAACAATTAAATCAAACTTGGTAAATATGCATTCTTATATTATTATTTTGTGCAGTAGCACGTGTTTATTGTATGTATTGGTAAATAACCATTTTTAAATCTTTGTAGGGGTTATAGCCTGATACAAGTAATATTGGGCAGTCATCTCAATTTAGTGGAGCAAGTCATTATTATCAGAGCTCTCAGTCCAGTGGAGCTAATTATTACAATAATTCTCAGTTCAGCGGAGCTGATTATTATAATAATTTCCAGTTCGGTGCAGCTGATTATTATCAAAACTCGTCAATGGTACTGGTACCATCTATGAATGAAAGGCAGTCCTCTCAGTTTGGTGGAGTTGATCACTCTCCACACCATGCTCTTAATCAATATGTGTAGGTTCATCACCTAGATGCTAAATAATTAATATATATATATATATATATATATATATATATATATATATATATATATATATATATATATATATATGAATTTGGAATTTAACATATGCAATCTATCGTGTAGAAGGAGGGCTTTCTTAGATGGTGCTGATTGTCTAAGTTATGTGGACACATCAGAGAGTGATGGCGATGAACCAGCTAATAATGCAGAGGTAACCGATGATGAAGATAGTGATGGGGATGAAGAAGATATGCATTTTACTCCCTAAAACCAACTCACCACCACATACCACCTCCGATGGCGGAAAACCCAATTCCTGATAGCCCAATGCAGTGGTATTCTGACTATATTCCATATCTTGACAGTCTACAAGGTTGTGAGGATGCATTTATCTTCACAAGAGATGATTATCAAAGTCACCAAAAAACGTGGATTCAACCAAAAAATTCCATGACTGATGAATGCGTCATTGCAAAGGGAATGCAGTTCACATCAAAAAAGATATTGCAACGGGCTGTCACAATGTATTGTGTAAAGGATATGAGGGAGTTTAAGATTGATGACTCAAACAGATCGGTATGGAGGCTGATTTGTAAGCGACATACTTAAGGTTGTCGGTGGTTGCTTCGGGAAATTGCTAAGCCGGATGGTCTGTGGGAAATCACAAAATTCCACCCGAAGTACACTTGTGATATGGGACAAAGTTGAGCAGATCATTTTAATCTAGATATAAACATGATTGCTCATGTATTACTTAAACACATTGAGGAAACTCCAATGTGACTTATCTGACCGTTTACATTATATATCTTATAGCAATTAAAATATCATTGCTAAATGTTGTTTGTTTAAACTTATGCAGGATGCCTATCAAAACTTGTGTTGGCATGGTCCACTCAAAATATGATAAAATCATAAGCAAGAGAAAGGGATTTCTCGTGCATAGACTTGCTTTTGAAACGATCTTTGAAACTTGGGAATCCTCTTTTCAGGCGTTGCCGGGGTATATGGCGGCTCTACAACATGCTAATCCTGGTACTGTTGTACAGTGACGGCTTTTAGAGGGCAGAATTTTCGACTTCGACTTTTGGGCATTCAAACCAAGTATTGATGGTTTTGCTCACTGCAGGAATGTGATATCGATAGATGGGACGCATGTATAAGGCCGATGTGACATTAAGCTCCTAATTGCAGTAGGTATGGATGCCAATGGGTCAATATTACCTCTTGCTTTCGCAATTGCCGCCAACGAGAGCAACGATACATGGGAGATGTTCTTGACTCATCTACAAACTCATGTTATTAAGGGTCGTCAGGGCATATGTGTCCTATCAGATCGTCATAAAGGTATATTGCACGATATGCGTACTCTGGAAGGGTGGTAGCCTTCACACGCTTACCATCGATATTGCTTAAGGCACTTAAAGGCTAATTTGCAAACAAAGTTTGCAAATGGCACTGTAAATAAATTGATATGGGGGCTGCGATGCAGCATCAACTAAGAAAATGGGCTGCAAAAATGGAGCTGCTAAAGGAACTGAGTGAAAAGGCATATGTTTGGTTGATGAAATTAGAAGTTGAAAAATGGACGCTTTATGTTGATGGAGGAAGGAGATGGGGCATGCTCACAACGAACAACTCAAAGTCTTTCAATGACTCCTCAAATCTACTCGAGGACTACCTGTCACCGTAATGGTAAGACTAACTTTCAGGCAAGTCGTGGAGCGATTTGCGGATAGGACAAGGCAGGCAAGAGCTATATTAGCCGACGAGAGAACATGGATGCCAAAGCCCTATAAAAAGATGGAGCTCCATAGAAGAAAGGCAGAGGGTCACCAAATGACTGAGTATGCCGTCGTTCAACGAGTGTATCAAGTTAGAACGGGTTATTGCGATGGCAAAAGAGGAAAGAAACATATCGTTACTGAGTGTACACAATCATGCACTTCTGGTAAGTGGCAAACGTACCACATGTCTTGTTCTCATGCAGTCAAGTGCTTTGAGAGAATGGCCATAAATGTAACTGATTATGTGGCGAAGGAATATAAGGTTGTAAAATACCTTAAAGCATACTCGGGCCAATTCCGTCCCCTTGGTAATCAAGCTTATTGGCCAGCCGCACCGTTCTCTATGATTGCGAACAAGAACCATATCCGTAAATTGGAAAAAAATAAGCTAACCCGTTATCACAATCAAATGGATATTAGCGAAAAGACTTACTCTTGCAAGTGCTCGACATGTAAGCAATTTGGGCATGATAAGCGTTCATGTGGGCAAAACTCCCGTGGTGGCAGCACATCTGGAAGTAGAAGAGTGTCTAGAACTTGATTTTTTTTTTAAGTCTATTATAATTTAATGATGTATTTCGTTGCTAATGGAATGAAATATTTTTCAATTATTATGAACCTCTCGTCTTGAACCAAAAAAGTACTTTCATAGCTTTGGGAGTAAAACAAAAGAGATTAATCAAAACCCTATAAAATATGACACTTAAACCTAAATATAACAAGTTTTCAAACGTACTTAAGAGCACTAAACAACACCTAAAACGACAATCCAAATGTATATGTATACTTGATGTAATTAGCCGATATTATTGTACACTAAAAAAAATATTAAGTTCTATATAAAATATTTATATTCCGGTGTTTTGAAACGTGACTAATCTTCGGTCAAAGTACACAAAAAACCTTAATTTTGAGTTTGATTTCCAGAGAATAAAGGTTGGGCTGGAGGGTTTAGAGACGGGTTTCACGCACAGATTCTGTGCGTGAAAGGGCCAAAATGCAAATGTACACTTTGGCCCTTTCACGCACAGAATCTGTGCACAGAATCTGTGCATTACTCTTTATTTCTCCTTAAAAAAGTAATAAAGTTGAGATAGTTTTAGATAACTATTACTTCCTCCGTCCCAAAAAGATTGTCATAGTTACGAAGTATTTGGAAAGTCAAAGAATATTTTCTTTGACCATAATTTTTTCAAATATTTTTGAAATATTTGGAATTGTTAACTATTGTGACTTATAGTAGTACTTTTTATGTTGTTTTTAAATATTTATTTATTTTTTCAAAAAAATTAAAGATTTTATGGCCGAATTACACCGAACATCAGTAAGTTTGCGCCCCCCCCCCCCCCCCCCCCCTCCCGTCGTAATCCGAAACATGACAATCTTTTTTAGACGGAGAAAATATATAAATCATCTATTGAACCAAGAGATTTTTTTTTTTTTTTAAATATCAATGATATCTAAGCGAAATTTATTTTAAACCAAATTTACTCTGCAATGAAATTATATTTCAACTGGACCGTTTGAGTTTGATTTTCTTTGCATTAACTCATACTAATCAATGGTTGTACTTTCAATAGCATTGAAACAACAACTCAAATCAACTAACAAGTCAAGTAGATTACTTTTACAGTTATCAAAAACCTACTCTTATGAATTCGCGACTTTTATAGCACAAAAAAAAAAGTTGAACCAAACTAGCACAAAAAAAAAACATTACTAGGTTTCACGCACTAAATTAGTGCGTGAAAGGACCAAATTGCAAAAATACAACTTGGGCCTTTCACGCACGAATTTCGTGCATGAAGGAGGCCTTTTTTTTGTGTTACCTTTCAAATCATGTTTTTTTCCATACTTTGGGCAAAGATTAGTCATGTTTCAAAATCCCAAAATATCAATATTTTATGTAAAACTTAATATCTTTTTTTGCGTACAATAATGTCGGCTCATTACATCAAGTCCACCTAAACGTTTGGATCGTCGTTTTAGGGGTTCTAAAGTGCCCCAAAGTAAGTATTGAAACTTGTCATATTTATAGGGTTCTTGTCATATTTATAGAGTTTTGATTTAAGTGTTTTATTATATTTGAATGTACAAATATAAATATTTGATTTAATAATAATTCATCCAATACGAGAGGTTTATAATAATTAAAAAATAATTCATTCCATTTTTGCAGCCCATTTTCGTTGTTAATGCTCCATCGTAGCCCCCCACATCAATTTATTTAGAGTGCCATAGTGAAACTTTGATTGCAAATTTTCCTTTAAGTGCCTTAAACAATAGCGATGGTAAACAAAGGGAGGCTGCCACCCCGGTAAATTATCCATATTGTGCAATATGCCTTTATAACGATCAGACAGCACGCATATGCCGGTACGATCCTTAATAACATGAGTTTTCAAATGGGTCAAAAAGATCCCCCATGTGTCGTTGCTCTTGTTAGCGGCAATTGCGAAAGCAAGAGGAAATATTGACCCATTGGTATTCATTCCTCTTGCAATTAGGAGCTTGATGTCGTAGGCACCATATACATGTGTAGCATCTATGGATATCACTGGTCGGCAGTGAGAAAAACCATCAATGCATGGTTTGAATGTCCAAAATACGAAGTTAAAGATTTTACCCTCTATAATAAGCCACTCTACAACAGTACCATGGTTAAAATGTTGTAAAGCTGCCATATACCTTTGCAGCGATTGAAAAGAAGTATGCCAATTTTCAAAGACCATCTCAAAAGCGCGTCTACGCCCGAGAAATCCCTTTCTGTTGCTTATAGTTTTCCTATATACGGTTTGAACGTTTCGAATACAATCTTTGATGGGGAACCTGCACAAGTTAAAACAAACAACATTTAGTAATGATCTTTCAATTGATATAAGACATATAATGTACTAGGTAGGATAAGTTACCTTGGCATTTCGACAATGTCTTTAAATAACACTTGAGCAATCATGTTTGTATCTAAATTAGAATGATCTGCTCGATTTTCTTCCATATCACAAGTGTGTCTTTCGCGGAATTTTGTGATAGCCAACATACCATCAGGCTTAACAATTCCCCGAAGCAACCACTCACAGCCTTGATACCGTCGTCTACAAACTAGCCTTCATATCTTTGTGTTTGACTGATCAACCTTAAACTCCTTCATGTCCTTAAAACAATAAATTTTGACAGCCCGTTGCAACGCCTTTTTGGATGCAAACAACATTCCCTTTGCAAGGTAGCATCGATCTTTGTTGAGATCCTTTAGTTCAATCCAGGTTTTTAGGTGACTATCATCATCTTCTCTTGTGAAGACAAATGCATCATCACGACCCTGCAGGCTGTCAAGATAAGGGATATTGTTAGAATGCCACTGAATTAGGCTTTCAGAAGTTGGGTTTTCAGCCATCGGTGGTGGTACGTGATGGTGCATTGGTCCTTGTTGGTTTTGGCTTTGAGGAATATTGTTGGTCATACCAACTTGAACATCATCATCATCTTCATCATCGGTTACCTCTGTATTATTAGCTGTTTCATCGTCATCACTTAATGATGACTCATAATAATTAGGAAAATCTTCATTATCAAGTGCATTCATCCTCCTACACGAAAAGCAACATATTTTAAATACCAACATCATATATATATATATATATATATATATATATATAAAATATCAAGGTAATGAACTTACTGTTGTTCATAAGCACTGTCATGGTGTGGAGAACGATCAACTCCTCCGAACCGAAAGGATTAACCAACATTCATATTTGGTAACGCTGGCGAGTTTTGAGAATAGTTCCTATAAAGATTTGAAAACTAGTTATTTACCAATTCATACAACAAACACGTGCTACTACACATAATAATATGAAAAATTCATATTTACCAATTTTCATTGTAAGCTCGGTTAAATTGCTAGCTTAGATTTTCCAGCGGCACTTGACCACTCAAAATGTTTCCATAAGAACTAAAGTCCCTATAAGTGTTACCATGAATAGGCTAGATTTGAGGGACTTCTTCTCGAGGTATGTTTTCAACATACATTTCAAGAACATTAATGAATACTAAATCACGATATTCTTCCGGCGATCCCAAATAATCACTTAGATTCATCATCGTTGATATTGTGCATGCCATAACGCACTACACCGTTTGATATTGTTTGTGGATATCTGCCAGTTAGTGAGATTCCAAACTCAGTGGGTGTAGTTTTCATTCTTTTGTGCATGTAACTGACTAGTGTTTCATAATTTAAAGTTGTCAAAAATTTAACATGGAATTTTGGTTTGATACTCTAACGAATGAAGTAATTGTCCTCGATGATATCTCCATCCCAAAATAGTGAAACCTTAACAGTTGAAGCATTTTGAGAAATTTTTTCTATGAAGTTTGATTTTTTTTTTTTTGAATGACTTGTAAGACTTAGACTTATGAAGTTGATGAGTTTTTCACTCGTCAAGCCTTCAAGTTAAATAAATTTCTGAAATTGTCATGCGTGGTGTGTTGTCAAATCAACACTTACATTGCGCATTAAAATGGTGCGCAATACAAGTCATATTAAAACGGTCAAATAATGCAGCAATGTATTGTCAAATCAAGCCTTTATGTGTCATAGATTTCTGAAATTAGCATGCGTGCTGTGTTTTCAAATCAACACTTACATTGTGCATTAAAATGGTGCGCAATACAAGTCGTATTAAAGCGGTCAAATAATGCAGCAATGTATTGACGCACAGTTTTTGTGCGTGAAAGGTTAAGGTTAAGTTTTTCACTTTCACGCACAGTTTTTGTGCGTGAAAGGTTAACTTTTTCATTACACGTCAAAGTTTAAGTTTTTCACTTTCACGCATAGATTTTGTGCGTGAAAGAGTGTACTTTTGTTTTATTCTCCCCTTCCCCCTTACACTTTTATTTCATTTGTAACTAATATTGGTTTATTTTTATTTTTTTTAACCTATTAAAATCACGATTTTTTCCATACGTCGCACGAGTTATTATTAAGATAACTAATTATCATTAAAAAAATAATAACATAAAATATACACTTTATTTACAACATTCACAATCTCAGGTCCCACAAGTGGGAGCCTTTAGAGTTCGGCTAGGCCTAAGGCTAACCCCACCACCACCACCATCATCTCCATCCCCCTTCATCCTCTTAATCTGTACACGCTCTATGGCATGATCATCCTTGCTTCCCTTCCTTCCCTTCTTTTGACTCGGACCCCGGTTCATAACATGCTTTCTATGGGAAATGACGGTGGGCGGTGGGGCCGGTTCATAACATGGCTCCTCGTCAATCTCATCAGGAGATGGGTCCACAGGCGCAGAGGAATGGACCTGAAATAACATATAAATAATTTAATTTAGATTTATTCTAAAATGAACCTGAAATATACAAATAATTAATAAAAAGCAAACCTGTGTGTCGACGGCCTCCTTAGATGCCTGGTGAGAGGGGTCTTGAGCTAGCTCCTCAACGGTCTCTTGAGTGGGCCCCGGTGCAGGAGATGGGTCCACAGGCGCAGAGGAATGAACCTGAAATAACATATAAACAATTTAATTTAGATTTATTCTAAAATGAACCTGAAATAATTAAATAATTATTAAATTATTTTATTTTATTGTAAAAATGAAACATGTGTGTCGACGGCCTCCTGAGATGCCTGGTGAGAGGGCTCCTAAGCGGCTCCCGGAGCAGGAGATGCAGATGGTGCCGTATCAAACACGAAGTCCTCGAACATGGAGTCGTCGAAGTGCAGATGCAGGCCACCCTGTAGATCACGAACCGGCCGCTCGCCCTGTGGATCACGAACTGGTGGATGTGGAAATGAAGGCCAGGGCACATAATCTGAAAAAGGGTCCGGCGTATGCAGAGGTGTCTGTGAAGTCGACGGTCGGGAATGAGAAGTCGATAGGATATTTGTATTCGCCGGCCTGTAAGAACTCGGCGGGATCTCTGAAGTCGACGGAGCCTCACCACCTCTGCCAGCCCTACCACCTCTACGACGGCTACCAGCTCCTCAGTGACCACGACCACCTGCTGCCCCAGGTGGGGCACCGGGAACACGTTCATGGAGATGCTCAAAGTCATGTGCCTGTCTCATACCAGTCTCGGCAAGCTCAATCATCCGTGTTGCATACTCCGCCGTCTCCGGGGCCTCCGTATGGGCAGTGCTCTCATAGCTCATCGTCTGAACGGTCCGTAGCTACATATGTTTGCAAATATTAACAATTGAATAAATTTGTAAAGTAGTACATAAGACGATGGTTTAAGTTTAAGCCTAATAAAACTTACCAGTGCCTCGTACGCTCCTACGAGAGCTATATATCCCAGGCTATCTGGACGACGCCTAGAGGGGTTGCCAATAATGATGCGAGTGATCCCCATGTACCACTCCATGTACACATGGATCGGAGTGTCATGTCCGACCACCGCTAGGCTCGTCATCCTCACATCCCAACTCTGGACCTGCTGCTGCATATGGAGTCGCCATGCATCATCGACGCCCGCACGTCGTCCCCCGCATAGTGGTCATGCTCCCAAACTGTAGCCGCGGGTATATTCTGTATATACCCAAACTGCCGTAACACGCGGTCGGGCGCGTGATACTCAACGATATCCATATATATTAATGGACACCGCGACATCCACATGTGCTGACCAGCCCTACAAAACGCTGGCAGCTCATCCAAATATGATCATACGGCGTCCATATAAAAGCCTGTAAAAAGAATTGAACTAGTTAACAATAAAAGACTAAAATAGTAGTTATGTGGTATAGATGCGCACGTCGGTCAACATCAGCCTGAGGCGTGTCCTCTCCAATCGGATGCTGCATGTCTGTGAGACGCAAGCGAGCGTAAAGGGCCGACAACAAAAGCAAACTCTGGCTGGAAATATGACCATCCAGAGCCACGAAATCGGTGAGCCTAGTCAACTCATCCCGGTAAGGCGGGAGGATAGGAGGCTCCTCAATATACAATGGGCATCCATCAACTTGTAGCCCATAAATGACCTCCACATCCTGAAGGGTAATGGTAGCCTCACTGGTGCGGAGATGAAATGTGTACGTCTCCGGTCGCCACCTCTCAATCAATGCCGTCACTAGCGACCTATCGTGCTGTACCCGACCAACTTCGATGCACCGGTAGATACCGCCCCGATGTAGTATATCCAGGACACGAGGATGTGGGGGGCGAGCAGCTAAGATCTACCATGCTAAGTCCCCTAACCGGGTACGGATCTGAGACTTAGGCTGCAGGTCGGATGTCCATATATGTTGCGACCTATGCTCGGGCTGAAGATACAGTAACTCTCGGTCGAAGGGCCCCGGATCAAGAGGGTGGTGATCCATTTGTTTTACGCATTTTAAATCAATCATTAACAAGTAGTATTAGTTATGTATCTTTTATCAAAAAATTTATTAAGGATTGTGGTGACCCATCTGTTTTACGTATTTTAAATCAATCATTAACAAGTAATATTAGTTATGTAATCTTTTATCGAAAATTTTATTAAGGATTGTGGTGACTCATCTGTTTTACGTATTTTAAATAAATCATTAACAAGTAATATTAGTTATGTAATCTTTTATCTAAAATTATATTAAGGGTTTTCAATCCTAAGCTACGGGTTATGAATCCTAAACTAAGGGTTTTCAATCCTAAAATATAAAAGAGTAAAAATTAATAGGTCAAATAATTAATAATTAGTTAGCATACAATTAGTATAAATAATTAATAAATAAACAATTAACTAACTAATCAAAAAAATAACAAGTTATTATCATATATTTAATAAATAAACAATTAAGTATCTAATCAAAAAATTAATAAATTATTATCGTATATTTAACAAATAAAAAATTAATTAATTAATGAAACAATTAAGAAATTATTAACAAATAAACAATTTTCTTAATAAAAACTAAATAAATAATTAGCCAGTCTAACAATTGAAATAGCTAGTCTAACAATTAATAAATACATAAGTCGCTAATCGAACAATTAACAAATACTAAATAAACAAGCAATAAATAATTAACTAATTAACAATAGATAAACAAATTAAAAAAAAAATTAAAGGGGACAGTCGTAGGTGCGGACTGCCCAAAAACGCACAAAAAAAAAAAGCGCAATCCACCACAGATCCCTCCCACCATACCTAAGGTGATAATATATTTAGCAATGTAATAAAAAATTCATAGTAAAATACCTAGAATGAAGGTGTTTTTGAGTTTTCAAAATGAGCTCCGCGCCGCTCTATTCCAAAATCTAACCTTAGAAACTTGTTCTTACACTTCAATATACTAAGAATATTAACTTTTCGATTAAAAAACAACACGAAAACAACGTTTTGGGGGGGGGGGGGGGGGGTTGGGGACCACTGAAAGGGGGCGTTAATGGCGGGTTCTGTGGTGGGAAAGTGAAAGGGTCGGGTCTGTGGTGGGGAAGGATGGGGGAGACTTTTTGTTGGCTCCTTCACGCATGAAATTCGTGCGTGAAAGGCCCAAGTTGTATTTTTGCAGTTTGGTCCTTTCACGGACTAATTTAGTGCGTGAAACCTAGTAATGTTTTTTTTTTTTTTTGTGCTAGTTTAGTTCAATTTTTTTTTTGTGCTACAAAAGTCGCGGATTCCGCCATATACTTTGGTCTTTTTCAAGAACATTGAAACGTCAATTCAAATGGAATAGCAAATTAAGGAGTATTTCCAATTACAGTTTCCAAGAACCGACTCTTATTAGAGTTCAATCTCAAAAGACTTTTAATTTAGGTAGCAGTTCAAGCTTTGATTATAGAAACCGAAGATCCAATTACTTAAACGACGACAAAACTCATCTATCCATTATACCATTCTCTTAATTACACTTGCATTGAAGCTTTTGATTAATGTAATTACATGCAAGTTCACAAAAGGGGCCGGCTAAACGACAAACTAGGAAAAGCTGATGAGGAAACCTAATTAAAAACGAAATCTATAATTGGGCACTCAAAGAAGGAGAAAATGGCGGGACACCCCTGACGAAAACATGAAAAAAAATTGAAGAAAAAACATACCTCCATACCAAAAATGCCCCGAAAGGAAAATGAAAATATAGTAATACAACTTCAACTTCACATCATGTTGCATATCATACATCTCAAAGACAAACTTTAAATGGGACTAACAATTCAAGGTTTTGAAGAAGATCAGTTAGACCCAATTGTTACTTAATTAAACAACAAATACAAACACAATAAGACTAGCTCTATTCATATTCGTAATTTTTTTTGCGACTGCCAAACTTTCCAGCTAGCCACTACACCCACTGCAAACACTGCACAACCTACAATATCCTTGATGCACCCACTGCACCAACTGCACCAGCTACAGTAGGTAATGCACCCAGTGCAGTAACTGCAGTAACTACAGTACTCACTGCACCCACTACAGTAACCACCTTCTCTAGGGTAGTAAAAGCAGAAGACTCCTCTTCACCAACAACACGAGGATCAGTTGTATTTTGCTCCTCGTGATGATCCTGTAATTAAGGGTGACAAAATTAGCTCTTTAAAATATGATCCACCACACTCAGCTTAAGTTCAGGTTGATCATATTGAAATGCTCAATCAAAATATTTGAAAAATGAACAGTTACCTTAGCTCAAATTGATCTATGAAAAACTCTTGTTAAGATATGTTTAAATAAACAATATTTTTGTTAAATATGTTAGATCGCCAATAATATTGAATTCATTTTTATTTAATGCTTAAAAAGTAAATTAAAAAAAAATTAACAACAACAACATAGCTAGTGGAGTAAGTGAAAGATAGTGCATACACACACTGCCTTACCCCTAACTTGTGAGACTCTTTACGATAGATCTTAGATTTAATTAAAAACTAAAGTAAAAAAAAAAATGGAACAGCCCAATGCACTAAGATTTAATTATGGGTGGGATCGGCGAAAGGCCAGATCATACGGATTTTTTGTAGGTAATCTTATCTTGTATTTTTGCAAGAAGTTATTTTCACGGCTTAAACCCGTGACCTCCTGGTCACACGAATTTTAAAAATTCATGTATTAAAAGCAAATGCAATAATGAAAAACTCATACTGAAAATAATGAAGAAGAATATAGTAGCAACAACATATAATGAATTATTTTGGATATGTCATAGTTTGACCCGTTCAAATTCAACCCAATATGTGTGTTTGACACACATATATACCTGCAAAAATTTGCGTTCCTGCATGGACACCATGGAACAAGCATCTTCAAAAGTGAGGAGAGGGCGCCTTGTTGATATTAATTTCTTGACGGGCGAATATTCACTTGTCAAACCAGCAAGAAGTTGCCACACCATGTCTGATTCTGTGATCGGAATGTCGACTTCTTCTAGATAATATGGATGTATTTTACTACTCTTAGGTCTCCTTTGGTACGAAGGATAAAGATAAATAATCTCAAAATTATATTTAAAATGAGTTTATTTCAAATTTAATTGTAATAAAATTATGATATAACTAATTTTTGGATTAATTATCCTGAAATTATAGTATTATTTTATTCTTATAAAAAGATAGAATAACTAATTTCAGAATAAGTTATCCTGAAATAATTTATTTCCAACAAAACGATCCCTTAATAAGAGTGAATCCAGGAGCTCCCCCTTAGCCTGAAATGACGGAGAATCCCTCGGATTTCTCTTTAACTACGTATCCTTATAATTGAGTAAATCTTTACTCTTTACTGAATTGTGGGCCCAAAATTTCACATGTAATTTTGAAGACTTTTTTTTGTGCGGATTGCCCTTCATTTGGGTTGGTCTTTAATTTTTATAATTTAAATTGATAGTCTTTAAATTTTACTTTTTGCTTAATATTTTGAAGTTGTAGATTCAAATCTTAGCTCCGTTAAAAAAATAAAAAAATTCACAAGGTAAAATATCTCAAGATAAAATTTATAAAATTCTGTCTCAAGGTAAAATTTTATAAATTTGTCCATTCAAGATGGAATTTTACAAATCAGAAAAAGTTAAAAACTAAAGACCACCCCAAGGGCAATTCTACATATTGCCCTTTCGAAAACACATCATTTTTTTGCACGGATTGCCCTTCTTTTAGGGTGGTCTTTAAATTTTGCCCCTCATATTTGTGTTCTTTAAGTTTTGCCCTTCGCTTGGATACCTGAGGTTCTGGGTTCGAACCCCCGCTCAAGCATAAAATAAAAAACTAATTTCGCAAGGTAGGGCTGGAGGGAGTGTATACCGGATCCGACATACAATCCTTAAGAAAAAATTAAAGTTATGCCGGAGGGGGTAAACTTTGCCTTGAGACATATATATATATTTTACTTTTCAAGGCAAACTTTTAATTATGCCTTAAGGAAAAGTTCCGCCTTATGGGGCATACTTTTAGTTGCATACTTTTAGTTATGCCTTAACTAAAAGTGTGCCCCATAAAATATAACTAAAAGTTCTGTCTTATGAGGCATACTTTTGGTTATGTCTTAATTAAAAGTCTGCCCCATAAGACATAGTTCCTTAAGGAAAAGTTTTGCCCCACAAGGCATAACTAAATTATGCCTTGAGGAAAAATTATGCCCCCTCCGGCATAACTTTAGTTTTTTCTTAAGGACTTTATGCCGGATCAGGCATATAATCGTTAAGGAAAAACTAAAGTTATGCCGGAGGAAAAGTTCAAGGCAAACTTTTAATTATGCCTTAAGGAAAAGTTCCGCCTTATGGGCATACTTTTAGTTATGTCTTAACTAAAAGTGTGCCCCATAAAATATAACTAAAAGTATGCCCCAAAAGGCGAAACTTTTCCTTAAGGCATAACTAAAAGTTTGCCTTAAGGAAAAGTTCTACCTTATTAGGCATACTTTTGGTTATGCCTTAATTAAAAGTCTTCCCCACAAGGCATAGTTCCTTAAGGAAAAGTTTTGCCCCATAAGACATAACTAAACTATGCCTTGAGGAAAAGTTATGCCCCCTCCGATATAACTTTAGTTTTTCCTTAAGGATTTTATGTCGGATCCGGCGTATACTCCATCCAGCCTTGCCTTGCGAAATTATTTTTTTATTTTATGCCTGAGCGGGGGTTCGTACCCAGAACCTCAAGTATCTAAGCCAAGGACAAAATTTAAAGACGACAAATATGAAGGGCAAAATTTAATATGAGAGGCAAAATATAAAGACCACCCCAAAAGAAAGGCAATTCTGCGAATTGCCCAAAACACATAGTACAAAATCTGGGCCCACTTGAGTTCACACATTCCGTACAGAATGGCAGGTGCAGGTCCAACTATAATGGTTGACTAAGCGTTGCTATTTATGATATTTTTTAAGACAATCTGGTAGGTACATTCTTTTTATTATTAACCAAATATTTCACACTAAGTTTGATTGTATAATTTACAATTTTTGTGATTCATCCTTACAAAAATTGTTGGGCCTGTGCCTAGCATGGTCTATCACTAGACAAAATGAGGGATTGATCATTGAACAATAACATTTTACTATATATTCCACTTTTTGAATTAAAGTAGTAGATAAAAGATAAGAAATTATTATTCGTGGCCCGCTTGCAGCACTAAGCATGAAATTTATTGGTGGGTGAAAAGAAAATATATTTTATGATACTTTAATTGATTCCTCATTAGTACTTTTTCTTTTTGGATAATGTTCTCCTAATTATTCCTCTCATTACTGAAGGGTGAAGAATACTCTTGCCTCTCCTTAACACGGGTGTGAATGATTCGGCTCAATCAGTTATTTTAAAAAATTTATACCATCATATGTACTAATTTTTCAGTTGATTTATTGCAAATAATTAATGCTTAATACATGTATAGCCTCTTAAATTTATTAGTAATCTCTAAACCTCAATTTATATGATATAATTTGAGAAGTGATTTTTTTAAAAATTTATGATCTAAAACAATAGACATTCATTTCATTAAGGGTAAAAGAGAAGTTTTAAGTTGAACTAAATATAGAAATATATAATTCTTGTTTACTAAAAAAAAAATATATTACATAAATTGAGACTGACGGAGCAATAAATTTCATTTATACACTTAAATTACTATTTATTCCAATTAAATACCTAAACATATGATAAATTGCTTCTATGAAACACTTTATGTTAAAATTTTGAAACAAAATTTGTGTGTTCTATTAGAACCGTATTCATATATATATCCTCCATTATACGTTGGAGGAAAGACCAATTACGAGTCAAGACCAAAAGCAAGACTTTTTCCTCCTATGTGGGTAACATCATATAGCTAACATATAGGGGAGACAGAGTTGCTCAATTTCCGACTATAACCTACTTCTCTAAAAATCATTAAAGGGCTGTTTGGTTCGAGGATTAAGTAGGTTATTCCGATATACAATTTTCAACTAATGTTATCATTACTATATATAAGAGACAACTAAGGGATTTTTGTAGTTCTCACAAAAGTTTCTCATAAATTATAAAAAAATTCAATTAATTATTTCTACATCCTGATCTTATTTTTTAAAGTCAGATTTACTTTTTTGTACTAATAGTCAACTTTTCAAAAGCTGTCGAACATCCTACCGTATTTTTCTTTTTTTTAATTTAATTTTCTATCCGGCATTCGCATTGGAGCCTGATTAATCTGCAGTCGTTTCGCGTAGGGCCTATTCGTGGGAAACGCCTCCTACTACGAATTTTTTCATATCCATGCTCAAACCCCAACCATGGAGCTTTGTAGTTCTCACAAAAGTTTCCTATAAAATGTACTTTTCAATTAATTACTTCTGAGTCCTGATCTTATTTTTTGAAGTCAAATTTATTTTTTTGTACTAATGGTCAACTTTTCAAAAGCTGTCGAACATCCTACCGTATTTTTCTTTTTTTTCAATTTTTTCCTTTTTTTTTAATTTCCCATTCGGTAGCCACATTAGAACCCGATTAATCTGCAGTCGTTTCGCGTAGGGCCTATTCGTGGGAAACGCCTCCTACTACGAATTTTTTCATACCCATGCTCAAACCCCAACCAAGGAGCTTTGTAGTTCTCACAAAAGTTTCCTATAAAATGTACTTTTCAATTAATTACTTCTGAGTCCTGATCTTATTTTTTGAAGTCAAATTTATTTTTTTGTACTAATGGTCAACTTTTCAAAAGCTGTCGAACATCCTACCGTATTTTTCTTTTTTTTAATTTAATTTTCTATCCGGCATTCGCATTGGAGCCTGATTAATCTGCATTTGCGTCGCTTAGGACCTATCCGGGGGAAGCGCTCCCTACTACGAATTTTTTCACACCCAGGCTCAAACCCGAGACCCCTGGTTAAGGGAGGAACAACCCCATCCGCTGCATTTTATTTTTTCTGTAACTTTCTTCTATTGATCTTATTTATTAACCTAAAAATAATCATTTCTTTTACTTATATACTTATGCTTTAATGAGCTCATATGTGTTTAAAATATTTTTACTAAAATGATTTTCACATAGTTTTAAAAATTATTAAATGATGTCATATAGTGTTGAAAATGAAGACAGTGTTATATCGGATTATCTTTGAAATGTCTTGTTTAGTTACTAAGATTATTCTTTAAACACAAAATAAATTTAAAGCAGGGCAGAGTTAGAGTGTCAGCTATAGGTTTAGCCAGATTCAGTAGCATTTTGGTTTAAATTTTTATATTTATCTTAAAAGTTCATTAAATATGTATAGATTATTAACTTAAAACTAAAAACTTCAAAAATTAGGATTCAGAACTCTTAAACTTTAAATTTGACTTCGCATATGATTTGAGTAAATAAGTTCATCAAAATAAAAGTTAAAATATTAAAAGAATGAAATGAAAGCTTTGTATTTAGATATTTAAAATATACTTATATGAAATTTAATTATTACTAAAATAAATTATATTTCTTTAAATGAAATATCTACTTTTATATCTTAAGTTTGGATCCAAACTTAATACCGGCCTCATGAAACTACTCTTATGTATAAATTTTATGCCACAATTATGCACTATCCTAAGATAACTTTGGTTTGGACCAAACATCCCCTCCATGTGTAATCGATTTCAATCGATTTCAATGACATTAATTATTTTCGTTCCTCCCTATTTAATTTCCTGTGCTGGTTAAGGATTCACAATTCACTATTTTTGCATCAAATTCTTTATTTATATTTAAAAAGTTAGTACTTACTACATAAAAAATAGTTTATCTAGAACCCAGTAAATAAAAATTATCATCCAAAACTCATAAACTGAAAATTCTGACTCCACTTCCGTCCTGCAATATAATTCAAAGAAATCACAATAGATCCCTTACCGGAAGCTTTACAATATTTTTACCAGTACAATCTTTGATTATATAAAACTTGAAATCAGGAAACCAACGATCCAATACTTAGAACACAGTAACAAGAAGGAAAACATAGTAGATACGTAGTACTAAAATTTGATCAAATTATAACTACCTTCGACTAGAGTTACGAGAATTGTTGTTGATATTGGAAGGGCCTCCACCTCTCTTATTATAGTTTCCTCTTTCTCCACCACGTCCTCTTCCTCCACCACGTCCTCTTCCTCTTCCTCTTCCTCCACCAAGTCCCGTATTTGTTGTTGATTTTTTAGACCATCCAAACGCATTACAAAGGGTGCTTCCTATTGATACTATAGTTGTCACTGCATTTTCTACATAATGCAGCGTCTCCAGAATACTCTTGCTGGAATTTGAGTTATTATTTTCTGCAAAGCACTCGAATTACTCCCTCCATTTTAATTTATGTCTGATTTTTTTGACTTAGACACGAAATTTTAAAAAGTAAAAATAAAATAAAATTGAATCTTAAATAAAGGGCAATATGATGTACTAAACTCTCGCTATGTGCGGGATATAAAAAAGAGCCGGATCATAAGGCCACAAGGGTCTATTGTATGCAGCTTTTCTCGGCATTTCTGCAAGAAGCAAGAAGTTGTTGCCGCAGCTAAAACCCGTGATTTTTTAATCACATGATAATAAATTTATCATGTAAAATGTATTAAAATGCTCTGTAATCTTGTGATAAATGGTTGCCATAAAGGAAAGAGAGTTTTTTTTTTTTTTAAATGGAATAAAAAAAAGGTAAGATAAATAAATTGAAACAGTGGAGTACCAGATCGATCTGAACTAAGAGGAGGCCTAGTTGATGATTGCCCTGACAAGGATTTCTCGTATTCGTATAGCATGGAACAAGACTGAGAAAAATTTGGGAGAGGACACTGAGATGAGATCTTATTTTTGAGGAGCAAGTATTGAGAAGGTAAACCAGCGAGAAGTTGCAAAACCAAATCTTGATCTGATATTGGACTGTTGATTGCTGCTAGAGAATCGGCTGTGCATTTTAATTTCTTTACATAGGATTCGATGGTTTCATGATCTTCCTTTTTGATACTGTGAAGGTGCATTTTCAGTTGAGCTTGCTTGACCTGATCTTGAGCTAAAATAGTTTCATCTTTTGAATCCGTTTCTGTCTTGGGCATAGAGATGGAGGAACCATCACCTTTCTCCTTTGGAATACTCATAGTTGGTTTTCAGCAAGTGAACTCTCTCTCTCTCTCTGGTTAGTGTACTAATCTGAATAGGTTTGGACGAGAATCTAAGGCTGAAGACCATATGAGTCTACAGAATAATATTTTTCCGCGAATAATTTTTTTCTACGGAAAAGGTTCAAATTTACCCCGTGCTATTAGAAAAGGGTTAATTATACTCCTCGTTATATTTTAGATCAAAATATACCCTGTCATTATATTATTGGTTTAAATATATACCCCTCATCCGTTAAGTTTGTCCAAGGTAGTGCACTGACATTTGATGAGGTGAATGTCACATGGTATGCCAACGCAGCGGCCTTAAACTCATTTTACCCCTCCCTTCTATTTGTTTTTCAACCATTAAAATTTCATTACTCTTCACCGCTATTGCTACAGTTACCGCCACCCTAATTTATTTGTCTAACTTGAAAGATGAAACTTTATCATAACCGGCAAGCCTTTTGAAGTGTTCTTCAGCAATCTCTTAGAATCGTACTCCTTGATCTTCTTCCGGGCCATTTTCTTTTCTTTTTTCACCACAACAGAAACCAAAATAATTAACAAAGACTCCAAATTTATCTCGTGATAGAGGAAAAAAATGCAAGAAAATTGTAATCTTAACGTTAAATAGAACCCAAGAGCTGATTCAAAGAATCTTTGCATTGTATGGAAGATTTCCAAGTTATAACACCGGCTGAAATCTTGGGACTCAATTTTTGACAAACTTAAAAGGCTAAAATAACTCAAATAAAATTTAAGGGACTATTTTAGATTTATTACCAAAAATAAGGGAACATGTTTATCATTTTCCATAAAATAACATTGGGCATCGTAGACAAAAGATAATTGAAAATAGCACTAGAATACTACCTACAGTATTTTATTGTGGTAGCAATATGGATTTACTCCCTCCGTTTCATAATAAGTGTCACATTAGCCAAAAGAATTTATCGCATAATAAGTATTATCTTGGAAAATCAAGACACAAATTGACTAGTCTTTTTGCAATTATCTTTAGACAAAAAGTGACAAGTTAAAGTAACATCTAAATAATAATTGGAAAAGCCATATATAAACTTGATATTGTTGGATTCCTAATGTCAAAAGGTTTACTACTTGTGGATGCTCTAATCAAGAGAAAAAAATAACTTATTTTTATTATATAGGGGTAATTTGATAAACTTTACATTATATTATTGATTTTTTAATATGCGTACTTTTGGTTAAGATGATACTCCCTCTATTTCAATTTATGTGAATCTATTTCCTTTTTAGTCCGTGCCAAAATGAATGACCTCTTTCCTAATTTGGAAACAAATTCACTTTATTAAATGATTTACAGCCACACAAATATTGAGTCCGGAACCAAAGTGACTCAAAAAAACATTTTGAATCAAAATACCCCAACAAAAAAAAAGTTACATAACTACCTTTAGCGCAGTAAAATACTGCGCTATAAGAGTCCACCATTTTCCAAAAATAGCTTCTTATTAAATTTTCACTCTTTTTTACGTAGTCTAGCCGTATATTAACCATGCTTTGAGACTCCGGAACTTCAATATTTTATATAGAACCCTACTTATATTTGTACAATTAATAAGGTAGGCTCAATACATCAAGAATACGCAAAAGTTTGGATTGTCGTTTTAGTGGTTTGAAAGTGCTCGAATTCCTTTTTTGTTTGAAGACTTGTAGTCATTAGCTTTACGTTATTTATCTTTTAGGGTTTCGTGTTATTTTTAAATTAATGCTTAACTTTATTTCGAATGCGTCACTTTTTTTTTATTATCAATTTAGGATGTGAAACTATAAATAATAATAAATACTAAGATAATATTTATAAATATGCAAAAAATATATAATATTTACGATAAACTGTACAACACTAATGTATATACACTATCGTGGATGGGTCCCACATGTGGTATGCCTGAGCCTATCCTTAGGCTTAAGGCTCATACCATCCCCACCGCCCTCGCCATCATCTCCATCGCCCCTTTTTCCTCTTAATAACCAAGCGCTCCAAGTCATGATCATCTCCTCTTCCCCTGGCCCGTGCGCCCTTGACTAGAATGTGCTTCTTCTTGGGATCTGGTCCCGCTAGCACGGGCAGAACCTCATGCTCACCTGGGTCTGGAAACTCGACCTCTTCCTCGTCGGGAGCGGCTACCGCAGGCGCCGAAGGATGAACCTGAAAAGTATATAATAATTAGTACAATTTCTTATTTATATTGAATACATTAACGTTTGTTGAATAATCAAACCCGTGTGTCAACGGGCTCCTGAGTAGGCTCCTGAGATGGGTCTGTAGGCTCCTGAGATAGGTCTGGTGGTGAATATGAGTTAGTCTCCTGGACGAGATGCTGTTCGAAGTCCAAATAAAAGTTATAAAAATTAAATAAACATTTACCTTATATTGAATAAAATTAATTTTAAATAAAAATCTTACCTGCGCCTCGGTAGTCTCATGAGAAGACACCCCTGCCTTGGCAGGCTGATGAGAATCTCTTGAATGGGTCGCTCCTGTGGACGCACTGACATCGAATCCTAAAATATGAAAAAAAGGAAATAATAAGTAACGTACATATTTAAAATAAGTACTTTAAATAATCAAATATGTATATTAAATATTGACCTTATATTGAATAAAACTAATTTTAATAAAAAGCTTACCTGTGGCTCGACAGTCACATGGGAAAACACCGTTGGCTCGACAGGCCCATGAGAAAACGCCTGAGTGAGTGGCTCTGGTGGACCCGCTGGCGCCGAATCCTAAAATATAAAATATTACTAAATAATAAGTAACATATATATTTAAAATAAGTAATTTAAATGAACAAATAAGTATTTTAAATACTAACCGGGATCAAAAACTCATCGAAGTCAAGAATCCTAGCTCCCTCTAAATTCCTCACAGGCCGCTCATCAGCTAATGAAGCGCGTAACGCCGCCCAATCGACGTTATTACGCTCCTCCATGTATGCATTCTGGCTCAGCTGTGATGAAGACCCAGGTATCTCAGCAAGTAGGAGCGCCGGCGTAAATTTAGGTGAGTCCCGAGGTGAGCTGCCACCGGCCTGGAACAGCTGCGGATGGGCTAGACCGAGAACGTCCTCTGGAATGGGATCAACCTCATCTGCCATATCTACCAGATGGTGTCCTCCACCACCAGGTCCTCTAGCAGCAACACTGCGTCCTCTATGCGCACGATGTCCTCTGGCAGCACGGCGTCCTCTTGCAGCACGGCCTCCTCCTCCTGGCGCTGGCTGATACTCAGCCTTCGGAACAGGCTCCTCCATGCGCCTAATCTCTCCTGCCTACCGGATACCATCCTCGAATATCCGTACCATCTCCGACGCAAGCCCGAGGTAAGGCGTATGCTCTAACCCCAAGATGCGTAATCATTGTACGGCCATCAGTTGCATTTGTGTTCAACAGTTAAAAAAAAGTTATTTTTTAAAACGTAACAATTAATGCAATTAAATAAATCTAAATATGATAAACTTACCAATGCCTCGTACTGCCCCGCGAGTGCTGAGGATCCTACATCCCTAGCAGGACGCAAAGCTGGGTTGCCGATCAATCGACGTGTGATCTGATGATACCAGCGTATGTAATCCTCAATAGGAGTCAAATGGACGACCACCGCTAAAGTGCCTACCCTGTTCTCCCAGCGGTGGAGCTGGACAGCCATGAAAGCCAGAAAATCATCATCAACGACAGCCCCATCGTCCCGCTGGTAGTGTCAGAGCTGATGACAGACGTCAAGGGGTATACTCTGTGTATGCCCAAACTGTCGTAAGACACACTCGGGCATGTGGTCCTCTACGATGTCCAGGTGTATCAATGGACACCGCGACCTCTAACCCCCCTGACCTGCCCTGCAAAAGGGCGGCAAACCATCTAATATAGCAGCTTACGACGTCCATACAAATAGTTGCATGACATATAAATACAAATCAGTGATCGCCAAGTAGAAAAGACGTTTAATTAAATTAATAATGTAAAGTTAAATAATTTTACCGCATCGTCCGTCATGTGATCAAGCTTGTCCCGGAATTGAAGAATACTGTGGTACGTATCCACATCCCGGTCAAAACCCGCTGTCCACCTCCTCGCATAAGTCATGTCAATCTCGAGGTGATGCCTAGGTACGGGCCGAAAAGGCAGCATCCTCTCCCACGCCTGTAACTATAAGCGATATTAGAAAATACAATTTTTTAGTCGTCGTTTCAAGAGGTTTGTTTACATTAAAGGAACGCACACTCAAATATTACCTGGAGAAGAACAAAAAATCCACACACATCTCTGACAGCACCAATAGACGCTCAGCACAGGCATTTGTAAAGATACGCCAAAACAGCATCGCCCCGGCTGTAGTCTCCTAAGCAGTCCAGATGCTCCAAGAAAACCAAATAACGTAAACTAACAAAGGCACCCGATGAGTTCGGGAACAAGATGCCCCCGAATATAATAAGCAGGCACAAACGGGAATGACGATCAACATCATCGTGCTGGGTGCCGTCCACAACCGGATCCAGACCCTCCAAATAAGTGCGGAGTGCACTAAGCTAAACCCGACTCTATCCGAATATCTGGGCCGCGGCATCAGGCACGAAGTGAGTGAGCCTAGCCAACTCTTTCACCCACGTCTGACCAGGAGGAGGCTCGTACCGAGTGTATAGTGGCTCTCCATCTACCCGCAATCCAAAGAGGACCTCCATATCCTGAAGTGTAATCGTGGCCTCACCAGTGCGAAGATGGAAAGTATGTGTCTCCGGCCTCCACCGCTCAACCATGGCCGTAATGAGCGCCCAGTCATGATGTACCCGACCAACGGACACGCAACGATAGATGCCGCTCCGAAACAATATCTCTAAGACGCGAGGATGTGGGGGGCGCTCGCGTAAAAGAGTCCGTGCCTACGAGAATGGAGCCTAGTCGATATCCCTATAGTACCAGCCCATAATAACTCTGACCTATGATTGCCATGCAAAGACAATACTGATTTATCAGCGGGCCCAGGGGGAACATTCGGATCCATGAAAGAGTCCGGTCTGTACAAATTAAATTAGTCATTATTCTTGAAATGAAAGATAAATTATATTAACTAATTAATAATTTGTAGGGAATATGTGAATTCTGTAGTATTATATCTTGTGAATAATTAACACGGGATAAACAATTTCACAAATAAATAAAATAACAATGGCATAATTAACATAATAGCAGATTACTATATTTTGGGGGTATGTAGTCTCTATGTACGTGTGCTGCACGAATATTTCTTGTCGATAATATCTACTTATTATCTTGAATACAATATTTATTTTGAATGTATAAATCTTTAATAGATAGTCTTTTCCAAAAATTATTTTCACTCTCTAACCAAATATTGGAATAAAAAATAATTATTTTCAACATAACTTTCGTTATATTAAATGTGCAGTAAATTTAATATGTGATAGTAAGGACACATGTGTGATGGCAAAGACTTTTAAGTTAATTAGTTTTGAATTATGTGATGGCAAAGACTTTTAAGTTAATTAGTTTGGGAATCGAAATTCAGCAGTAATATTTGTTTAGAACTCTATTTTGAATATGTGATATATTTTTAGTTGACCAAATAGCCAACACAACTACGATAAAATTAGACTAAAAGAGTATATTCGTCGACGACATATTTTCCTACAAACTTTACATTTTTATCGTTAACTTATTTATTTATGAAAAGAAGAACTTTAACTATTCTTTTTTAGATAATCTTTTTTTATTTAACATATATATTCATGCTTTTAAAATAATATAGATTAACAATTCATAATCATTTACAACTTGTTTGGATGGTTGTTACCTATTGTATTATATTGTGTTATTAGTTTAAATACAATGTTTGCTTTGATTGTTACTTTAATTTTATTGAATCGTATCGTTAAATCCATTGTTATGTAACGATGAAAGGTCCTATTTTATGTAACGACTGTACAGTACAACACAATACGATACATTATGAAACAATACATAACAATCATCCAAAAAAAGAGTTAACAAAATAATAATTCATTACCAATCAACTTCTTTCAATTCATAAACAATATTTAACAACTAATTAATTCATAATCAATATTTAACAAATAATCAATTAACAAAATAATAATTCCTTTACAATTAACAATTAACAATTCATAAACAATTAACAAATTAACAACTCATAAACATATAACAAATTAACAATTCATAAACATTTAACAAATTAACAATTCATAAACATTTAACAAATAATGAATTAAACAAAAAAAAAAAAAAAACGGAACAGTGGCAAAAGCCACTGCCCAATCCGATCAAGAACAAAAAAAACATTGATTTTTTTTTGGCAAAATAACAAGGATTAAATGTTAAGCATGCTTAGAATATAATGTATATAACAAAATAATAACACAAGTTCATAATAGAAAACCTTAATCGAAGATTTTTTGTATAGTTATTTTAATCGAGTTGTAAGCCGCTTTTTCCCAAAATTCGAGCTTAGAATCTTGCTCCTTAACTTGAATATACCGAGAATCTAAACTTTCCTGAAGAAATTTAATAGAAAATGATATTTTTTTGATGTGGGGACCACCTTCAAATCGCCTCCAATGACGTTTTTTAATTTTGTTTTTGCCACTGGAGGGACCCGATACTGCGCTATAGGTGAGAGAAACTTTGGCTTAGCGCAGTATAATAGTGCGCTAAAGCACTTAACAGCTCCGTCAGGGTTAAGTGTTTTAGCGCAATATTTTAATGCGCTAAAGGTAGTTATGTAACCTTTTTTTTGTTGGAGTATTTTGGTTTAAAAAAATTTTTTTGGGTTCATTTTGGTTCCGGAATCACAAATATTCAAGACTTATTTTGAATCACAAATTTTAAAAATTTTCATTCTTTTTTAAATATCGTGCCCAATCAAATAAATTTACATAAATTGAAACGGAGGGAGTATATTATGAGCCGAAGGCAGTATATAATACGGACAAAATGAGGGATTGGACAGCAACATTTTGCTATATCATCTATTTTTCGGTTAAAGTAATGCGATGAGAGATAACAAAGTATTATTCATGACTGGCGTGCAGCACTAAGGACTAAATTTATTGGTGGATAAAATTAGACTGGAATATAGACTTGGGGCAAAGTGAGTCAAGATATCTAGTATAGTGAATATCAACTTTGCGCTGCCTGAAAAGTTCCTCGCACTATGCTTTCTCGATTCCAGTTCACGTGACACATTTTCTCATTTGATCTGCGGTGAGAAGAATACACCACCACCACGATAACAATAACATAGTGAAATTTTACAAAATGAAGTTTGGAAAGATAGAGTATATGTAGATTTTATCTCTATCTTGTAAGGCAGAGAAGCTGTTTTCAATAGACTCTCGACATAAAGACAAATAGTGCAAAGTAATATGGAAAAGAGATAGCGAGCCCAAATAAACCATGGCAAAACACTATACAAGCATGAATAAATTAAAGCAATCTAAAAAAAAAGAGCAATAACTACCAAATTAAACGATAAACCAAGTACAAGCAACAATTAGCAAAAATCGAAAGGCAAGAGACTACAAGAGTAAGGCGACTCCTAGTATGAAAGGCTAAGCGGGACAACACTCAACGACCTACTAATCTTCTACCCTAATCTGTGTCCTCCATAAACTCCTATCTAAGGTCATACCCTCGATAAGCTGAAATGGAAGAATATGACATGTTTTAAAATTTATATATATTATTATTATTATTATTATTATTTTTATTTTTAATGAGATATTTTTACATATTTAAAATCATAAATTTCAAAAGTTTATAGTCATACAAATAATATTATAACATGTTGAAGATTACAAGTTTTAAATTTTTTATTTTTTCTTAAATTCCTTATAGATCCAAACTATTTCGGATAAATTGTAATAGAGAGAGCAATAATCCTCACTCCATTTTTATGTGTCTTAATTTAATCAGACACAATAATTAAAAAAATACATTGAAATTTAGATTTTTAGATTTATGTGTCTTACAAAATGTATGACATATCAAAGTAATTTTTAAATTTTTGTGATTTTAAATATGTCATATTATTTCTTTAATTTAGTTTCATTAAGTATATTTTTTTCTTAAAATCTTTTTCGTCGATCTACCTTTCACATTTGAAAAAAAAAAAAAAATCTACGGTAACGACAAAGTCTTTTGAAATGAAAGAAAAAAAAGCGGATCTTGCAGATGACAATGATAAGATTAATTCATGGCGGGACCCAACAGCTTTACACATTGGCTCCGTACAATTTCCTAAAGCAAAGGAAATTGCTGCAATAATATTCACTTTCTGCTTTTTCGCATTCTTCTTTGCATTACTCTTTCCGTTTTAAAACTAATATTTGTATCCGCGCGATGCGCGCCCGGTATCAAATGAAACTAATCATAGAAATTATCATCTTATCATTTGATATAATAAAAAAAAATATTCATTGACATATATAAATTAATAATTTTTGCAATATTTAATTTTATTTTTTCTTATTTAAACACATTATTATATTAATTTAACAAAATCTAAATCCTGTGATGATTAACCTTGTTCATCATACAATGCTATTTAGTTATTGATCTATAGCATTTAAAAAATTATATAATTATAAAATAAAATGTTTATTTAACAGAACTCTTAGTTAAGTATTTACTTCTAAATATGATTTAGAAAGCAAAAGAACTTAGAAGTGCTATCTTTTAGAGTTATCCACATGAGAAATTATTTATATTTTTAAATTTTTTAATTGGATACTTGAATTTCTTTATATTCAATATTTTAAATTTTGGTTCTATTTATTAAGTCTTCCACTACACAGTCTTCATAAGATATTTTTTTATTATAATATAATTTAAAATATTTTTTATTTCAGACGCTAATAAATCTTATACTATGAAGGTAAACGTTTTGAGTGGAGTATGAGTAATAACTCATTTCCGCTCTCTTAGATTTTTACTTTTTACCCATTTTCTCTATAAATGACATCGTCTAATTCAGTTATGCTAATAATTGATGAAGTAGTGATTGTTATAAAATCTACCGTTATTTTAATTTAATAAATAATATTTTAAGTATTCCGTAAAATTAGTATTTAATTTTCTTTCTCTTTTATCTCAAATTCAAATGTATATCTTTTTTATATTTTTACCCTGATTTTTTTTATTGTTTCATCATTTTGTTCAAAATTCATAGCTATTGCATTATTCATTATGCGGTATTATATTACACTGACATATGATTTTATTAGCTTATCATTTTTTTGGTCTTAAAAAAGCAAAAAATGAAAAAAAGAAATAAGTTATTTAACTTTTGAAAGTGCAAATCATCTTAACCTAACTTTATATAGATATACATAAATATGTATATATTATTATTAGCTTATCATAGGATTTAATATCCTTGCCTATATTCTGCTTTTTAATATATTATCGATAAAGGCAATTTTTATTTTTATTTTATAACTAACACTTCGTATTAATCACCATTGAAATAGTTACAAATCCATAGCAAGGCCATCAAAGCACCAACAAAAGATCAGAAAACCTCCTATCATAACTTCTCACCTAGAACATAAATCTTTGCATTTGGATTCTTATACCTGATGAGGCTGGAACATTATAAATGTAAGCTATTTCTTTTGTATACAATCCCAATGTCAATCCTTCTTTTACCAAAAACAATTGATGGGTCATTGCAAACACTGCTCCCAATTTGCAGCTCTTACATAACACAAAAGAAACCATAAAAGAGTAGAATAATGGTACATAATTTAAAAAGATATTTATCATCAATTTAATTTACCAGGCAATCACAAAAGAAGCCTAATTTACAGCTTTTACACTGCTCCCAAACACTGTCATCTAATTAGGGAAACCACAAAAAAGTGAATAGGACAATTATAAAGAAGTAAAAAGGATATTTATCTTCAATTTAAATTAATAAATATTTTATATTTTAAGAAAAATTAAATGCAGATAAGTAGGATAATGGTGAGTTGTAAATGGAAGGTGATCTCAGGGGCTATACAACTACTTTAAATATTTGTGTAGTTGTACTCTGAGAAAAAAAGTGTTAATATGTGGAGACCGGATGAATTTTGATATTTAATACACTTGGTCTGGCTCATGATAGAAATCTGAAATTTCATACCCATTTTTTTTATTAGGCCTAAAATTAACTCTCATTTTAAAAAGATATTTATCATTTTTTAAATTAATAAAAAAATTATTTTTCAACGCAAATTCAAGTTGTTGATAAGTACGATAATGATAATGGCATAAAAAGTACTTATCTTCAATTTAAATTCATAAAGAATTTATTTTTAACTTAATTCAAATCGCAGATAAGTAAAATAATGATGAAAAGAAATATATACTCTCGTATTCTTGGGTTAGTTACATCTCTACACTAAGGTTTTGAATTTTGATTTCTTTTTGTGTGTTTATCTCCTCTATTTTTGAATAAAGTGAATAATTAAATTATTTATAACATTATTTATATGGCTTTGTCCTTATTGTCAAGTGATTTTTTGAATTTTCTTTTTACTATATAAAGTAAAGTATTTCTTTACTTTTTAAAATACAACTGACCAGTATTGATGCAGACCTCACAAAATCTAGTTAAGTAAAGACACTCCTTTATTTAGATGACTTTGTAATAAAACTGTCAAGTGATTTTTAAATTTTTCTTTTTTATTTTATAAAGTAAAGTAGTTCTTTAAATTTGAAGAGAACAACTTTAAATTTAAAGTAAAGACACTCCTTAGAGTTGTATTTTCAAAAAAGTTAAGACTTCAAAATAAATTCAAAAATAATTATCTTTTAGAAGCTTTCATTAAAGCAACCAACTTTAATCACTTCTAAGAAAGACACAGATTGTCCTTACTAAGTTATGTATATATACAACTCGTAATTCTCTACAATTCGTGTTGAAAGACACTTCTGCGCAACTTGAGATTATCATCGCCTCGAAATTTCGTTAGATTTTATCAATTATGTCAGGACTCTTTAATTTCTTACTGCCACAAATGTCTATTTCAACACTGGCAACCTACAAATAAATATAAACACAAATGATCATATCCCTTGAAATGAAAAATTAAGTGAAAAAATAATAATTTAGACGATAAAATTCTTGTTACCTGCTCAGCTTCCTCTTTTTATTCAAGACTCTGGAACATTCGAAAGCAGTGAGTGATGATGCTATCAAATATTATTGGTTTATCAAATTGCTACTGATTGTGGATAAATGTCTGCAAACTCCTCTCATAAAACTTTATTACATATCCACGAAGATCTTGTACTGCAAGACTTCCATTGTTAGTTATTTTGTCTAGTGGTCATCGAATAGTGAAGAAGGCGTTCTTGAGCTATCTTAAGATGTAATCTTCATGTTATAATATCAAACATATTTAAGCTAAAACATAATTTCAATGGTTCATTTTATGCTTATTACCATTTCGATGGACTTTCACCTTGCTTGTGTTCTTGTACAGATCTATAACTATCTAATTAATAATAAAAAAAAAATCACACCACAATCAAATATTTACATCTAAACTGTGAAAAAAATGAAGAAACATAAGTGCAATTGTTACAAAATATAAAAGCAACATCAACCCAAAAATAGAAGCACATAAAGGGGTAAAGCACGAACAAATTAAGGGACAAAAGAGGAGAGTTAAGCTCAAATAACTCACCCAAACAACCACATAATGAGCCAATGGAATCCATCCAACAATGAGAAAATAAAATGAAATTAGGGAGAATAATTTTAGCGAAGGAGGATATGTAAAGCCACTTACATCCCAACTACATATGTTGGTCAAGGAAAGTGATTAAAGCTTCCAATATCAAAGAAAACCACGGAGATAAATCATATACAATGAGTTGTAAACCTTTATGCCATTTATATATGTGTCCGCAATAGTGGAACCGTAGATTCAAATATAAGAGTTTTATCTCAACTCAAATATATCTTTTAATTCAAATTTTCTATCCTAAGAAATTGGAAGCAATTATCTTTCAATTTAAATTCCAAAATATTTATTCTTCAATGTTATATAAATACTTGATCTACTATTTTATATATATTTTTCTTTTACAGAATCAATTTTTTTTTTTAATATTCAAACCATTTATAGATAAATAAACTCGATTGGATAGGCTTATAATAGGACTGTATCACTTATAAGTAAATTAAATTTGATGGCTTTCAATTTATATTTTAAAAGTTCAATAAAATTTCAGGTTTATTGAATAAAAGAACGTAATAGAATTTTTTGAGATAACAACAACAACAACAACAAGCCCAGTATAATCCCACTATGTGGGGTCTGGGGAGGGTAGAGTGTACGCAGACCTAACCCCCACCTTGAAAGGTAGGGCGGCTGTTTCCGAAAGACCCTCGACTCAAGAGAGGAGACAAAGAGAGGAAAAAACAAAAGGTTAGATATGATCAAGCGTATCGAAAATAATATGAAAGATAGTTTCACCTCCGCACCGGGGCATTTTCATCTCTCTGCATCACATGCCCAAACCATCTCAGCCTCGCTTCCCGCATCTTGTCTTCCACTGAGGCTATTCCAACCTTGTCTCGGATGACTTCATTCCTAATCCTATCACTCCTAGTGTGCCCACACATCCATCGCAGCATTCTCATTTCCGCCACTTTCATCTTCTGAACATGAGATTTCTTGACTGGCCAACACTCCGCCCCATACAACATAGCTGGTCTAACCACCACTTTGTAGAACTTGCCTTTAAGTTTCGGTGGCACCTTCTTGTTGTTATATCCCGTATTTTATACGTTCGGATATTCCAAGGTAGTCGTGGCAAAGTTAAGGGAATGACCATCTTCCAAATGTATTTCAATGTACAAGTTGGTTATAAATATTATTTATGAACATCGGTAGTATGGAAATGTTGAGAAAGGTTAAGGGTGGAAAGGGAAATTCACAAAAGGGGTCATGGAAACAATGTGGAA
Source organism: Lycium barbarum (assembly GCF_019175385.1). NCBI lineage: Eukaryota > Viridiplantae > Streptophyta > Magnoliopsida > Solanales > Solanaceae > Lycium > Lycium barbarum. The sequence continues at coordinate 11,883,058 of NC_083338.1, forward strand.
GGCTAGGGGCGAAATGGTAATATTAAGGAAAGTCGAGGGGCAAAACAGAAATTTCACAAAAGGAGTTCATGAAGGTTCCAAAAAGGGCATATTGGCCATGTGATGGAAATATATGGGCCAAAGTGTACATGGCAAGACTAGGAGTCATCTTTTGTTTTTAAGGAAATTTCAAGAAAAAAAAAGAAAAATCTAGAGAAAAAAAGAAGGAAGGAGGGGCATGTGCCCCTCACATGCTTGTAAAGCCTATATATATATGAGAGAGTTGGTCATATTAATTGAAGAAATGGAACAAAAAAAAGAAGAAGAAAAGCAAGAAGGAGAAGCATTCGGCCACCATGGCCAAAAATTAAGGCCATGGAAGTTGATGAAGAAAAATTATTTTATCTTGGTATTCCCACTAATTTGAAGGCCCTAATTAACATAGGATGGTTGTTGGAGGAAGCAAGCCATTTATTGGTGCAATTCACAACCCTAGCCAAATTGAAGAACTAGAAGGAGAAGGTAAGGTTTAACCCTCTTTCATATGTTGTAGATGATCTATGCATGTTGTTGAGTGTTGTAGTATGAAGAAACTCATGAAATTCATGAAATATGCATATGTATGGTGTTGGCCGGATGGAGTGGTTATTTGTGGAAAAATGATGAATTAATTTTATTTAGTAGTTTGATTGTTGCGTTGTGAATTCCATGCTATGAAATGAATGAAAACCATGAAATCTTACATGTTGGTGTGGAACCGTGTGGGGTGTGTTGTGGCCGTGAGTGTGTAGTGTGTATGGCCGTGTATAATTGTTGTTATTGTGTGGATTCTATGTTGCTAATAAAAGCTTAATGATCTTAATGAAGTTGTAGTAGATGGTGACTTGTTTTAGAAGCTTATGTAAATTGAATGTAATGTTCTTGCATGCATGGAAGGTAATGTTGTTAGTGTGGTGTTGTTAATATGATGTTGTTAGTGTGTAGTTCATGAATTTGGAAAGAAAGGAAATATGTTGTTGTTGTTTTTATTGGAGTTGGAAGGTGTTGGATGGAGTAATATGTTGATTGCATCGTTTTGAAAGTTATGTGAATTGAATTGAATTGAATCGAATGTTGAAGTGTTGCTAGAATAATTGTTGGTATTGTTGTTGATAGTTTGGCCGGGTTGAATTCCCGGATTGTTGTTGATTAAAATTTGGCCGAGTTAGAATATCGGGGATGGTGTATTTGCAGGGGAGGTGCTGCCGAAATTTCGGCAGACCATAAGTGAATGTACTTGAAAGGCTAAGACAAGTATATGTCGATGAACCTAACGATAGTGTCAATCTTCTTGCATGTAGACTAACAAGTTGGACGAATAAGTGTAGCTAGTAAGGTGCGGCAGAGGTATGTTAAGGCTCGTCCCTCTTCTTTCAAGGCATGATCCGATGTTATGATTTCATAAGTATTTTCATAATTCCCTTGTTTCCAAAAGTTAGACGTTTATGACTCTAAGGTGATACGCCCAAATTACACCTTTAATATCAGGAGTAAGCGGTCGTTGTCAAATATAGAACCCAACAAGGTTGGGGTCGAATCCCACAGAGAATACGATGAAGAAGAATACTTAATAAGTGTAACACCCGACTGTTAGTCTATATTTTCAGGGGAAGGGTAATATAATAAAAGTTTGATTGTAGTTTGTTCATTAAAAACTGAGAATGGTTATAGAATGTAAACAATTGGTAAATGGGGCTAAGGTTGTGGTTCAAATGGAGAGTAATACGATTGGGTATCAATTCAACTTATTTATATGCCTAGGTGCGTTAAGCCAAGGGTTACGTGATTCTTGCCAAAAGTTTTCCAACCAAATCAGCAATTTTCATCCTAGGCTTTTCCAAGCCCTAGAATGTTTCCTTTAACAGAACTCCCATGTAGCCTCAACTAGCTTTCCTATTCCTAGCTCAAGCTATTAGATGGATTTAATGACCCAAATTGTTGCTATTAACTCTTTTCCTAACCTCTACTTTCTTTTCCAAGCAAAGTAATGGTATTAAGGCACAAGTAATGTTGTACACCATCACAAGACATTAATGCTTGAAGAGCTAATAGAAAACACCACTAGCATATAAATGTAGTATGAATATGAAACCCAATCACATAACTAACACATTTGATCCCACAACCTTAGTTGGAGGATTAGCTACTAATATTCATTAAAGATAAAACAATCAAGTACAATGTATGCATAAATCTTACAGAGGTGTTGGATGGAGAAGATAACAAAAGCCAAAAGAATCTCTTAAATACTTCACCAACCAACAATAAATGAACTCCACCAGAGTTTATGCTAAAAACTGCAGAATAATTAATCCAAAACCCTAGACAATCTATTTATAGCATGTCCAAAACGGGAACAATTTCCAGACAAAAATGCCCCTATGCACTAGATGCGTCTCGCACATGGTGTCGCAAGTGCAACATGCGAGTCGCATGTTGCACCAAACCATCGCATGTGTGACAATCTTAATCGTCTGTTGAGCAGCATATGCGACATCATATGCGAGTCGCATGTGCAACATGCGACTCGCATATGGTGTCGCATGTGGTGTCACACATGGTTTCTTCTTTCGCCTCTTTCTGTCAGCAGATGCTGCATCACATGCGATTCGCAGGTAGCACATGCGACTCGCATGTGATGCCATTGTTCAGTTCAGCTGACTTTTTGGTTCGTTTTCCTTCATTTTGCTTCAAGTTACTTCCGGCACATGTTATTCTGCAAATTGTCACAAAAACACGAGAAACGACATCAAAAGTACTTGGGGATGTGCAAAAGACTAAGTAGTTGGTGTCGAATATCGCGTAATTTCACGACTCATCATAAGGCATGATTCTTTTCTTGATAAACTGTAAACGTTTTTCTAAAAAGTCTATACTTTTTCAAAACAAAGGTTTATGATTTTATACGCTTTTATGACTATAATGACGGACACGTTTTCATAATGACAACGATGATGTCAAAGAAGAGAATATGTTTATGATGATTATGGCGATTATTTCTTAAAGGTTCCAAATGTATGTGAATCGATGCCTTATGAGATGATAATTTTATTTTATGTTCTCCTAACGCTATTCTTCATTGATAGTCTCACCTTATGATAATTGTTCCTTCAAGGTGAGACACGACGATCCTGATTATTCCATAATGTAATCGGAGGTTACCGACCTTATGTCACTCCGACGGATACACGACTTTCTTGGGCTCTCATGCATGCTGTATAGATGATATATGTTTATATGTATATGTATATGTATATGGGGAAGTACGGGGAACAAGGGCAGAGCGTTATATACGCGTAGCCACCTGATCAGTTGGATTATGATATCGTCCCGGACGCGGGGCATATGTGGTTAAATGGATCGGCTGCCGACGCCTCGGCAATATGATAAGAACTATTTCTATATTATATGATATATGTATATGTATATGTATATGGGGAAGATGGGAACAAGGGCAGAGCGTTATATACGCGTAGCCACCTGATCAGTTGGTATGACATGATATCGTCCCGGACGCGGGATGCCCGGCCGTGGCACATATGTGGTTAGATGGATCGGAGCCGACGCCTCGGCAACATGATATGTTCTATTTTCTATATATATATGAAAAAGAAATGTTTTCAAAGAAAGTAAAGTATGATATGTATATGGATCGGGCTGCACGTTCCGCAGCATTAAGCATGCATGGCATTCGCCCTCAGAGGCACTCACATGTACAGGTTACTCTCTTATCTTATGATATGTTCTATATTTCCATGATATGTTCTATATTTCCATGCAGTTAATATACATACGCTCATCTCTTACTATGTTACTATTCATGCCTTACATACTTAGTACATTACTCGTACTGACCCCTCTTCTAAGGGGGCTGCGTTTTATGCCGCGCAGGTACACATAGGCGAGCAGAAGCTAGTATAGAAGAGGTTCCAGCGAAGTTGGCAGACTCCACTTGCTCCTGGAAGTGCTGCCGAGTCAGAGCTTGTATACTAGGATTTCTGGATTGACGCTAGAGACTTTGCAGACAGAGTCGTGGGTATAGAATGTCGGTTCTGTTAGCGGCTCCATCAGCCGATGTGTCAGTTTGTATTATGATATAAGTTTTACACAGTTATAGATTTTATTTAATTTGAAAGCAACAAAAAGAATATTTCAGTAAGCTTTATTATGTATACTCGATTTAGAGGTTCAAAAAAAATGTGTATGAAATAAGAGTCAGCTGGTTCGCTCGGCTCCGGATATGGGGTCGGGTGCCCATCACACCCTGGTAAAGTCGGGGTGTGACACTTGTCACACAACACTCCGGAGGCAAGCCTCCATTTCATCCATCCTGCACCAATACGATGTGTGACGTCATCATCAATCTCCCCATTTCCTTGTATAATAGACCCAAGATACTTGAAACTATCTTTCTTCTGTATGACCTGGGTGCCAAGCTTCACTTCCACGTCAGCCTCATGTACTATATCACTGAACTTGCACTCCAAGTACTCTGTCTTGGTCCTACTTAACTTGAACCCTTTAGACTCCAGAGTTTGTCTCCAAACCTCCAGTTTAGCGTTAACCCCGCTGCGAGACTCGTCAATCAGGACTATGTCATCCGCAAATAACATACACCATGGCACCTCACCTTGAATTTTCCGCGTCAATCCATCGATCACCAAGGAGAATAAAAATGGGCTAAGAGCTGATCCCTGATGCAGCCCCATCACCACTGGGAAGTGCTCTGAGTCTCCTCCCAAAGTCCTTACCCTGGTCTTGGCCTCATCATAAATGTCCTTGATCGCCCTAATGTACGCCACAGGTACACCTCTAGCCTCCAAGCATCTCCATAGAACCTCTCTCGGCACTTTGTCGTATGCCTTTTCTAGGTCGATGAATACCATGTGCAAGTCCTTCTTCCTCTCCCTATATTGCTCCACCAGTCTCTGTACAAGATGAATAACTTCTATAGTTGAGCGCCCCGGCATGAATCCGAACTGGTTCTCTGAGATAGACACGCCTCTCCTCACCCTCATCTCCACCACCCTTTCCCACACTTTCATAGTGTGGCTTAGCAGCTTGATCCCTCTGTAGTTGTTGCAACTTTGAATGTCACCCTTGTTCTTGTACAATGGAATCATTGTACTGTATCGCCATTCTTCGGGCATCTTAGTCGTCTTAAAGATGACATTAAAGAGTCGCGTCAACCATTCTAAACCTGCCTTGCCTGCAGTCTTTCAAAATTCCCCTGGAATCTCATCGGGCCCGGTCGCTCTTCCCCTACTCATCCTACGAACAACACCTTTAACTTCTTCAACCTTTATATTCCTACAATATCCAAAATCACGACACCTTTCGGAGTACTCCAAATCTCCCAACACAATATCTCTGTTCCCTTCATCGTTCAAGAGTTTGTGGAAGTATGACTGCCATCTCCGTCTAATGAGGGCGTCCTCCACGAGTACCCTACCATCCTCGTCCTTAATGCACTTCACCTGATCCAAGTCACGCGCCTTCCTCTCCCTTGCCTTGGCTAGTCTGTACAACTTCTTATCCCCGCCTTTGTCCTCTAGTTCTGCATACAGGCGTTCAAAAGCTGTTGTCTTTGCAGCCGTAATCGCTAACTTTGCCTCCCTCCTCGCCATCTTGTACAATTCCCTATTCGTTCGCCTATCTTTATCATCCTTGCTGTCTACCAACTTCGCATACGCCACCTTTTTTGCTTCCACCTTCTCTTGAACTCCTCCATTCCACCACCAGTCCCCTCGGTGCCGACCACGGCTACCTTTCGAGACCCCCAGCACCTCTCTAGCTACTTCCCTAATGCAACTGGCCGTCCTATCCCACATATTGGCCATCCTATAACACAAGATGCAAATTTGGATAGTATGTGATTTGAATTTTAATCTTTATTTTCTAATATATCATCTAATAGATAAATAACCGTTATTTAAAAAATAGGTTTAAAAGAGTTTAAAAATAAGATAACAAATATGGTTGAATTTTGGGCTTATCTATAAAGAGTCCATCTTGATAAGAATCCCGGATTAACTTTAAAAGATTTAACCCCAATTCAAATTCAGCACTAATCTCCACAACTTAGCCATTTCTCCTATTTTTTTTATTTTTTTTTAAAGTGGCTTATCCTTTAAAATTATCTATAGGAGTCCATCTCGGTAACAATCCGGATTAACTTTAAAAGATTTAACAACAATTCAAATTCATCACTAATCTCCACAACTTAGTCGTTTCTCTGAGTCTTTTTTTTTTTGTTGCAAATTTTAAAGAGATAAAATTGATCTAAGTTGATTTTTATTTTTTTTAAAAAATGGCTTATCCTTTAAATTACGGAAAAAAGTTAAATTCAAATTCAATATTTCCTTATCTCAATTCAGATGATTTTATCTTCCAATTCAAATTCAAAAAGTCCGACTTCTTTAAATTAAATGTAGATTGTTAATATATAACTTGTCTTTTCCAAATATATTTGAATTTGAATAAGCCTGTTATTGTGATATTGATAAGGATAACGTTTAAGGCTTGCTAACAGTTTGGACTTTATTCTCATAAATTATTTTTCTATTTTGGATTGTTACAAAAAAATGTTAAAAAAAAACTTTGTCCGAATTCTCATTAACTTTGTCTTAAAATTGCCAAGTGGCTTGTTATTAGCTTGCCACTTGGCTTAACCACATTGCTTGTACCTCTCCTATTTTATATACTAGTATTCATACCCGCGCGATGCGCGGCGAATGTCAAAAGAACTAATCATGAACAATTTTTTCATACCAAAGAAAAACAAATAGATTTTCCATATGTAAAACTATAATTGTTAAGTCTTCAACCCAATCAATCACCTACCGGATGTCTTTAATCAATATCTCTAATGGTTTCATATTAAAGTTATGGCTAAAGATTTCCACTTATATTAGAGAAAACAGATGCACTGTTTGAAATCTTTTTTTATTAATTGAACTTATTAGACAAATTTTGCTGATTCAATATATCTTTGATACTTTTTTCGAGAAACTTAATGGATCAAATCTATAGTGTATTAGTAATCCTATTTTATTTATAATGTAGGGATCTAGTAGCTCAGTTGGTTGGATACCTCAACTTTTACCTTATTGGTGAGGGTTCAAATCCACATGTTGTAATTCCCTCCTCCATTTCCCCTTCCGCTACCTCTTATGTAATTTAAAAGAAGAAAAAAAATCTTATTTATAATATTACATCAAATCACATCTATTCAATATTTGAACTATTTTTCTAGTGAAGTCATTTATAATAACAGTAACAATATACCCAGTGTAATTCCACAAGCATAAGTATTGAATTTCTACTAAGGTCTCCTTTTATACGTCAATTTCCTGATAGTCTTACACATGATAAATAAGATAAGGGTCGTTAAAGTGATAAAGAACATGTTACGAAAAGAGGAAGCTTTAAAATCAAAGTTTTATAATAACTTTTTTCACAAATATTATTTCCAATATTTACCAAAAAGCATATAACTTCCCATCATCACATTATTCCATTCTCTCCTTGGAAATTTTAAATATTGTTACTTCTTTCGCTATAGAAAATAATAGAAAACATTATATATAACTCAATTAAATACAAGAAAGTAATTCGAAACACTCACCTATAGAACTTGGCAGCAGCGACCACTTTTTTTTTTTTTTAATCCATGGCTACTTCAATATGCGTCCCCAACTATACTTGAAACTGTAATAAGAAAATCATCGCCGCAACATTACTTCCCCGATAAATTCAAATACTAAACTCTTATCCTTTGGTAATTTTACGATGAAAGTTTTGACTACTTTTTTTTTTCCCTCTTGTTTGTCTCTTGTCTATGAGCCTGTTTGGCTGGGCTTAAAAAAAACAGCTTATAAGCTAAAAAAAAATAAAAATTGGGGTAGCCTAACTTATTTTTTTGGCTTATAAGTTGTTTTCAGCTTATAAGCTGTTTTAGATAAGCTAAGTCAAACGGGCCCAATTATTTTTTTGGGCTTATTTTAAACACAAAATGACTTTAAGCTGACCAGCCAAACACTAAAATAAGCTGAAAACAGCTTATAAGCAACTTATAAGTCAATCCAAACGGGCTCTATCAATGATGCTTTTATTCATATATCTGGTATATAGTGTCGTGCCACTTTTTATTAGCTTGCTTGTTAACTTAATGTTCTCTTTTTGATATATAATATAGGTAAATTTTATACTCCCTGAAACTTTATTTATTTGTACGTTTTCTTCCATTACTCAAAATTCTCTTATTTGAATTTATCATTTATAATAATTTTGAGTATTATTTTTACTGAATTTTACCCTTTAAATTAATCAAAGTATATTCACATTACTCCATTCACCTATTTGATATATTATTTTTCCTACTATGACATTTTAATCAATATTTTTCCTCTAGTGTTTTACCTCTAATTCGGATAAGCAGAACTTTTTTTTCCCTAGGTATAATTGTGATATCGAATTTGAGAAATATATTATTTCTAATGAAGAAATTAAAATGAAAAGGAGAGAGTTTACAAATAGATCAATAATAACTTAAAAGAAGAAACTAATTCTGAACGTACCTTCCTCGAGAACACAAATAATAAGGTGGATGATATTATTCAAATATTGATATATTTTCCGAAGTTTTTTCGCATAATTACCACAATAATCCCTCTTGTGTAGGAAATAAATGAAGAGAGATCTTTAAAAAAGTATGCTTAAAAAATATAAGAATGCCCATTCATAAAATCTGACCAACCAATAAAACATATACCTTAAATTTCTGAGAAATTTGTTTAGATATCCTGATCTCGCAATTCTATTCCAATACCAGATTCATAAGTAGCATAACTTCTCTCAATGGGTCATCTTTCTTCTTTGGACCTTTTAGTCTTATTGTTTAAAAACTTGAAAATTTCTCTTTGTCCAGATAGAATGATATAAAATTTTAGAACAACCTTAGCAGTCATGATCGACAATAAGAGTGAAAAAACAAATGAAGTAAATGCTTTGTTAAAAACTGGAAAAAAAAAACTTTGTTAAAAGAAAATACTCTACAAAAAATCTCTTGACATTATAGATGTAATTAGAAGCCAACTGAAATTCTTCTCAAGCATAACTATGCTTTAAAGAAATGAAAGAATTTGGATCATAAAAAAGAAACCCTCATTAAATAGAGGAACACGGAAAAAAAAAAGTAAAATCTACGAACTATAGACTAAAGAAATCTCACCTTTCCACGATCATCCACACTGAGTCCCATTAGTGGAGTTTCATCCTTTTTTGAAGCTTTTAATTGCTGCAACTATTCAGCCATGAGAAATAAGATTAGTAGGTCACTGCTAAATCAGAAATAATACCATATTAAAAAGAACTTTTTTAACAGGTTACTTTTGATTAATAACTTATTCAGTATGCGAGATTAAATAAATAATAATATGATCACAAAATATGAGTAAGATCTATTTGCTGAAAGCCTCAAACAAAGTGTGCGGGAGCCCAAATTGTTAGAATGTCGTAAGTAAAAGAAAATGACTAACGAAAATAAACTCATTCTAAATTATGATGACCTAAAAAGCTTCATTTGTCGAGTAGTATGTCATTTTGGTTACCCTCTCTTTTTATTGGTTAACAAAAGGCACTCCTTATTATAGGTGATGAAGTTATGAGATGTTTTCAGGATAAGAATAGAGAATTTAAAAGTAGATATTTAGCTTTAATTCAAGTTCAAGTTAACAACATGATTCAAATTTTAAAAATATTTGTGCAGGAGATACTATTTGGATTACCTCAAATTTGAAATTGTTTGGCTCTATCTATGTCTCTACAGTTAAATTTTAGATTTAAATGACTTTCTCTATATCTTTGTTGTTAGATTTTAAATTTGAATATTAACATTTATGTAAAAGATTTACGGATAGAATCAAATTCTGTTGGGTTTTGGGTTTAGCTATATCTCTAAGCAAATGTTTTGATTTTGAACTTTTCTTTTTATGTTCCTCTTTTTCTGCTATTTAATAAAGTAAATATTAAATTAATTAATTGTTATTACACATTCTAGTAAATATAATCCTAAAATTACCAAATGTGCAGCTTTAATCCATATATAGGTCCACACTTATGGTTCCCAACAAAAAATGTTAGCTTATTTTAAAATCTAAATGCAGAAAGGCTCGGAGCTTCATTTTTACAATTCAAAAATCCATACGATTAAAATTTGAAAATTTGTTTTTGAACCCAAAATATTAGATAATTATTGAGTAGATTTGAATCAGACTCCTTATAAATTGCTTTGGATCACGCGAAGTTAATTTTACATTTAAATGCAAATAACTTGGGGATTTAGTTTTCAATAAAAAAATTAACTACACGGTTAAAACTTGGAATGTTGTTTTCCAAAAGCCTGGATAAGGTCAAGTTTATTTGGATCAAGCTCCTCATAAGAGTTTCTCACACGGAACATATTTTAAATAGATTCTAGATCGAAGTTTTGTTTTCAATTTAAATTAAAAGTTACTCATAGCAGGTTAAATAATGATATTTCTCATGTATACGTGTTCCATTTTTTGAAAAAAAAAATAATAATTATAAGCATCGAAGATATTATTATTATTATTATTATTATTATTATTATTATATTATTATATTATTATTATTATTGTTGTTGTATTTGATTGGCCGTTGCATTTTCATGAGTGTGTAGTGGATATCACACTTTAGATTAAAGATTTCACTTATTAAGTTATTTTATAATTTTGATTTAAAAATTTTAAATTTGAATGTGTTATGTTTCAGTTTTTAAATGATATCTTTCAATTTAAATTCGAAAAGTTTATCTATCAATTTTAATATTTATCATTGAAATTAGTTTTGTCCTAATTCTTTTTAACTTTGTCTTAAAATTGCCAAGTGACTTGTTATTAGCTTGCCACTTGGCTTAACCACGTTGCTTGTACCTCTCCTATTTTATATATATAGATATAGATATAGATTTGTTGAAATTATTAAAAATAGTTGCTTCAAATTATTTATTATTTTACGAATTCAAGACACAATGAGTTATTTTTATCTTTTATTTTTAGTAGAGTTTTATCATTAATAGAGATGACACATAAATAAAATAAATATTTAATGGACTGAGATTATAACTTAGACATAAATAAAGATAAAGTTAATCAAATACTCCTCTTAATTAATAGTTTTTAAGAACTTGTAAAATAAAATAAAGGAACGATAAATAATTTGAGACGGAGGAAGTAGTATATAAAATTCACCATCTTTTTTGTTTTTCCACCCATCCCCCCTCGTCCCCCTCCCCCTTGCCCCCTCCTGTCGCCCATGGGACCCCCCTTCCCCCCCCCCCCCCCCAAAAAAAAAAAACCCTTACCCTCTCCCTAATTTTTTACTTCATATTTAATTTTACTTTTATAAAAATGAAAAGTTTGCATGGTTAAATTTGGTGTGGGGTGGGTGGTGGGTTGTAGTTGGGGATTGGGGCGGGGTTGAGCGGTGTTGAGGGATCGTGAGTGGCGGTGGGGTGGATAAGAAAAAAATTCCCTTTTTTATAAAAGTAAAATAAAATATATGAAATAGAAAATTTGGGAGAGGGTGGGCGGGATAGAGCGGTGGTGTGGGGTTGGGATGAGTGGTGGTATAGGGTAGGGTGGGTGAAGATGAAGTGCGTTTGAGGGTGGTGGTTGGGTGGGGATGGGTTGGTGGGTCGTAGTTGTGGGGTGGATGTGATATATATATATATATATATATATATATATATATATATATATATTATGGGGTGGTGGGGTTGAGGTAGCGTGGGTGTGGGGGTTGGTGTGGTAAGGGGTGGTGGGGTTGGGGGGCTTGCGTGATATTTTTCGAAAAATGTTTTCTACCAACCACCCGAAACATGAGAAAATAAGTAAGAAATTCAATTATTTTCCACTACCCTACCGAACATAAGAAAATAAGTAGAAATTCACTTATTTTTCAAGAACACATTTTCGAGGAAACATTTTCCGTAGAAAATATTTTCCTCCATACCAAACACACCCTTAGAGTGAAAAACAAATTCTTATCTAAAATATACATAGTCCCAACCGTAGGGACTTAGTAGCTCAGTTGATTGACTACCTGAACTTTCATCTTATTAGTGAGGGTTCGAATCCCATGTCATAATTCCCTTTCCCATTTTTCCTTTCTCTATGCCCTATGTAATAAAAATAAATTTGTAAAAAAAAAAAAATACATAGTCCCAACCAAAAGTCAGCATCGTCAAGTATTTGAAACCTATCGTCATAGGTTGTCTCCGCTACAAACTTTTTTGAGGATCTTGCTCTTGTATTGTCACCATCTGAACCTTTTAAAAATACGTCAGAAATTATTATACATTGAAATAAAATACGTGAAGAAAAAGAGAGAGGGCGGGTACAATGTGGGAAGGGAATAAGTTTGAAAGAGTACGTAATTATATATTAAAATGCTTATCTAATAAATAAATAGTTATAGTAAAAGATGAAAAGTTGACTAAGGCCTCATTTGTTTTTATTAAGATTAAGACGTCTGAATCTGAATGCACATTTGAATGATTAGGATGTTGTCTCTAGGTCTGAACACAAAATGATTAAGACGGTTTGTTTTTCAATATCTGAATGTGCATAATGTATTTATTTAAACATAATAAATATATAATTCAAATTAAAAAGTAACTAAATAGTAGAAAATAAATACAAATTTAATAAAATAAAATATTATTTGATTAAAAAAATGAAACATTTATAATCACTAGTAATGATGGAGATGTTTTGTAGTCGTGGTGGGTGGTGGATGGTGAGTGGGGGTGGAGGGGTGAGTGGGTGGTTGGGGTGAGGGGTGGGAGGTAGTAGGGTTGGAGTTGGTGGGGAGTGCGGGTGGGGTAGGTAGTAGGGTTCGTGGGGAATGGGCACTACAACATTGTGTATCTCTAGCTACAAAATACATTGTAGCTAATTATAAAAATTTCCGTGGCTAAACACTTTAGCCACAACTTTTTGTTCCGTAGCATCCGTAGCAAAATGTAGCGTAGCTAAAAGTTAGCTACAAACTTTACATGGTCCGTGGCTAAGGACTAGTACTTATTGCTACGATTTTTTTGTGTTATAGCTATAATAATAAAAAACCTTTTGCCACAAAAAATATAATTATAGCAATTGATTTTGTTCTTTTGCCACGACAAGTAAAATTTGTAGCTATCTTCATATTGTAGCCACGATGTATTGTATTGTAGCAAAATATTTAATTTGTTTGCCACGCAAACTTAAATTTGTGGCTATTTTTGTAGTCTAATCTTGTGGCAAAAGTACTCATATTTAGCTACGAATAAAAAATTCATAGCTATGATTTGAAGTATTTGTCACAGACATTTTTATATTATAGCTAAAACTCTATACTTTTAGTCATGAAATATATAGAATTATAGCTAAATTGTTTCTTCATTTGCAACGGAAAGTGAAAATTTATAGGGAAATTATATATAATTAGCTGCGCATTCAACAATTCCATCACTACAAATTATTGAATTTTCTACAAGCATTGTTAGTAACAATAATTTTATAATATAGCTAGGAATCCATTTTTTAGATTCCAAACCACGTTCCAAGTTACAGATAATTGAATTTTTTTCAATTTCAAAATGGCCATAATACGCAATTATTCTATGACACCATCTTTTTGAGTTCAAAGCTGCATAGTCTTCCTCTTTCTCTCCTTTTACGGTCTTCAACTGCACCTTAAATTGATCTTACACCTGTCTTAGTTTGTTAGTTATATGGTTTAATTCCTCAAAGGTACCTGTTAATAATTGTAAAGCATTTTAGCACTAAGAATTAGAAACAACTAATATTTTGTGAGTGTACATAGAATTTCAAATGAAAAAAAAGAAGAAGGCTTAGATAGTTCTATTACTAAAAATTTTAACAGATTAAAAAGAGCAAATACAAAGCAACAAAATAAGTAAACAAACCTGTACACTTTTTAAATTTCTTAGAAGGATCTTCTCCCCAATATTGTAATGTTGCTTTGTTGTTGCAATCGACGAACTATGGCTCCTTCCAACATTATTACAACTTTAAAATCTTCAAAATCCCACTGAATACTAATAAAAAATAAGGCATGATATTAATAAAATTGTTGGAATAAGGATTGGACTAAAAACGTAAGTCAAATATGTTTAAGGCGAGATCCAAAAATATTAAGATATATATATATATATATATATATATATATATATATATATATATATATATATATGAACATACCTTGAATATAGAAGTGGCTAGGGGTGGGCATAAACACCGAAAACCGAAAAACCGAACCGAACCGAATTAATTCGGTTTTTCGATACGGTGTTCGGTTCCGGTTTACCGATTTTTCGGTTTTTCGGTACGGTGTTCGGTTCCGGTTCACCGGTTTTTCGATTTTTCGGTTAAACCGAACAGTGCTGCTGCTACAATGCTAATTGCTCATGTCTTTTCCAATTTCCAGTTTTCTCAGTTTTCTCAGTGCTAATTGCTCATGTATTAGACCATTTTTTTTTATACTTTATTTATGTTTGCTATTAGCACTGTAAACTATTAGCACCATTTTTTCACTAATGCTAATGTTCTAATGACTACTGTGCGTGTTCTAGTTCTAATGACTACTAATGTTCTAATGCTAATGTTCTAGTTCTAGTGCTAACAGTTCTAGTTCTAGTTCTATGTATAGTACCTTTAGGCTTTAACAGAGGGATTGAGCAAGGTTTTTCGGTATAGTACCGTTTGGACTAGCAAGGTGTAACAACATATGTGTTTAAATTATCTAGCTTACATTCGGTAAAATATATATGTTTAAGAATCGGTAAGCATATACATAAAAACAATAAAATAGCTTATTTTTAATTAAAAAGAAAGTTCATTTTACAAGCAGAAAATATCCCATTTTAGGCCCATGCAAAAAAAAAAAACGAATTAAAAAACCGAAACCGAAACCGAACCGAACTAATTCGGTTCGGTGTTCGGTGTCCACTTTCAAAAAACCGAAACCGAAAAAACCGAACTGAAATTTGAAAAACCGAACCGAAAAACCGAACGCCACCCCTAGAAGTGGCGGGTTCTCTCTAGCTTCTTTTGTATCTTTTTCGTAGTTCTATAAATTCTAACAAGTTAGTGTGGCGATCTAGGAGCCCGTTTGGATTGGCTTATAAGTTGGCTTATAAGCTGTTTTCAGTTTTTTTGAGTGTTTGGCTGGCCAGCTTAAAGTCATTTTATGCTTAAAATAAGCTCAAAAAAATAATTGGACCCATTTGACTTAGTTTATCTAAAGCAGCTTATAAGCTGAAAACAGCTTATAAGCCAAAAAAAATAAGTTGGACTACCCCAACTTATTTTTTTCAGCTTATAAGCTGCAAACAGCTTTAAGCTGTAAGCCAATCCAAACGGGCTCTAGGACTTCAATTGATTTGCTTTTGAGTTAGTGGAAAAAAGAAAGTAATTGTTGACAAGGGCATGGGAAAGTGGGGAACTGGGGAAGGGTGCGGCTGGAGGAGGGATTAGGTTTAAGAATTCTCTTCGGCCAATTGGCCATTAATTTGTGTTTTCTTTACCTATTATTATTTGCATATATTTATTTTTTTTTGCTTTCTTTTACTTTCTTATATACAAAACAACTAACGGATGTACATAACAAAAAGAAAATTAGAAAATTACCTACTGCAAAATAATACATAATAAATATGTACTTTACTTTAAGTAAATGGAAAAAGTCAACTATTTATGGAATAAATATTATTCTAAATTGTGTATTCCTTTAAGACTGTTTTATAATCGGATATTCAAATTTAATTAAATATTATTACAAGTTTATCTAAATTGTATTTGAAACTTACAAATAGATACTTTATTTAATATGAATTATGATATACTAGTTAGTTTTCTTATACACTCATAAATTAACCATATTTAATTATTATTTTTTAAATATCTTAATAATATCAATAAAACTGTTATAAAACTAAAATTTTCTTTTGTTAGATTTAATTTACTAAAATTAATAAGATAGTAAATGACCATTACAATGAAATTAGTAAAAGACTATAGTTTTTATTATTAGATATAATTTATGTTCTTAAAAAAAATTGTATTCCTAAGTTAAATGTAATACTTATTTAATAAGAATTATAATATAATTATTTTTCCTGTGGACTTAATTATCAACCGTATTAAATTATTAATTTGTGTTTCTTTACCTATTATTATATGTATATTTTTTAGCTTTCTTGTACTTCTTTATATACAAATTCTATAACGAAACTAACGTATATAACAAAGAAAATTACCTAATGAAAATAATAATTAAAATATATATACTTTACTCTAAGTAAATGGAACAATTCAACTTTTTGTATGACATAACTATTATTTTAAAATATGAATTCCTTTATAGCTTTCTTCATCCTCTATGATATTGTTGATTCTGTTATATACTCCCCTATTTTAATTCTATTAAATTCTTAATTTATAGTGTTTAGTTAAATTTATGATAATTCTTAAAATAGCATGAATTATGATATACTGGTTAGTTTTCTTATACACTCATTTATTAACCATATTAAATTATTTACTTTAATTTTTGGAAATAAAATTGTAATAATATTGAAAAAGTGTTATAAACTATCAAATAATAGTCACAAGAAATACAATAGTGTTCATTATACAAATCATATTAAATTTTCATTTGTTAGATTCAGTGTATAATTTAATTTATAATTAATAAGATAGTGTATGCCCATTACAATGTAATTGGTAATAATTGGACCTTACAACTAATACTTATTTAATATATGAGACTTAGATATCAACCATAGTATTCTATAATATGAGTTCCATTATAACTTTTTTCGTCCTCTATGATATGTTGATTTTGTTATATACTCCCCTATTTTAATTTTATTAAATTATTAATTTATAATGTTTAGTCGAATATATGATAATTAGTAAAATAGTATTAGATCATAGCTTGAATAACTTTTATATTAATTTAAAATGAATATAATTACCGATCAATGTAGATAAATACATGTGCGTAGTTGTTTAAGTCTGTTTTATAGTCAGATATTATAATTTAATTAGATATAATTACAAGTTTATCTAAATCTTATTTGAAACTTACAAACAATACTTTATTTAATAAGAATTATGATATATTGGTTAGTTTTCTTATACACTCATATATTAACCACATAAAATTATTTACTTTAATTTTTTGAAATAAATCATAATAATATTGAAAAAGTGCTATAAGCTATCAAATAATAGTCACAAAAAATACAAGAGTGTTCATTATACAAATCATATTACATTTTCATTTGTTAGATTTAGTGTATAT